>NW_024884900.1:0-304519 GCF_019232065.1 Centrocercus urophasianus | reverse complement strand
GCGGCTGACGGGCGGCGCGGCGGGCGGGGCGAGCGCGGGAGCGGCGCGGCTCCGCGGCGCGGGGTCAGCGTGCGGCACGGCGCGGATCGGCCGCCTGCGGGAACGTCGCCGCGGCTCTCAGCGATACCCGCCGGGTCGGCCGGGATCGCGCCTCACCTTAACGAGGGTTCCCTGACCGCGGAGCGCAGGTGAGATTTCTCCTCGTTTCCTTAAACGGCCGCGATGGCCGCTTCTGCGGGCTACTCATCAGCCGGCTCCGAGGCGAGTAATTACAGGGCAACTTTTTGCAGCCGCCGGGGCTTTACCATCCGCTGCGGCTTCCGTGGCTGCTGCGGCCGGCGCGTTTGTCCGCGGCGTACGCAAAGCTCAGCTGTGTTACTCGTAAAGAACGCCGTTTCCTGCCGAGATGCCCTTTTCTGAGCATCCACAAAATACTGGTCTCGGAAAATAGGAAGGGATGCGGTGTGTGTGTGGGGAGGCAGGCGGGAGGCTCTGCTCTCCAGGACGGTTTCTGAAGCGTCACCGTGCCGGCTACGGACCAACGGTGTGCAGTGGGTGGATGCCGCGGGGATTGGGATTGAGGGTTTTATGAAAGACGCTGCCTAAACGCAGTGATGTAGTTACAGATCTGCGCGGTGTTTTAATTCCAGCAGATTATCAAGCGCACAGGAAAATATCTCCTGCTATGGTGGGATGAGAAAAAAATCAATCTATGCTACATTGTCTACAACAAGCTCTTGGAAAACTTAAACCCACAGCCGCAGTGCTGGTGTTTGTTTTGTGGGTTGGTTTGTTTCTTTTTGAAATTGCACGTACTGCACCATCTGCGGGGTGTTTCGGCTCTGAGTATCAGGGATGCACGTAATGCACCTGCAGTATATCAGTGAGCAAAATACTTTCTAGGGCCAAGAATACTGTTTGCTAATTGGGTGTAGATTATCACGAGTAGTGACAGAAGGCTGTACGTACTTGCAGCTCTCTTGAGTGCACGTCCCTCTGTGGAATGGGGTACATACACATAGATTGTGTACGTACAAGTAAAATGTAGGACTGTATGCACGTATGTTTGCTTCTTTTCCCCATTGGCACGGAACCACAGCTCGGCTGTTTCTGTCGCTGAGACAGGCAGGAGCTCCCAGAGCAGCACCAGGCAGCCGCTGTGCCTTCTGCTCCCAGATGCCTCCGAGCACTTCCCTAGTCTGTCTGACAACAAATGCTCCCGGACCAGCTGCCTCCTGCAGGCTGTTCTGCAGCGCTCTCCATAGGCTGCTGTGCCTCCGACAGCACTATTTTCCAGCTTTCCACCTACCCGTGCTAGCAGATTGGTCTTAAGCGAGTGGCACATCTGGTGAAAGAGCTGCAGCGACTGAGTGCACTCAAGTGCTGGCAGCCCCCGTGCTCACACTGCAGCTCTGCTCTGTGGCATCACCTTCCACTTCTGAAGCCAAATTATTATCAGCTGCAAAACAGCTCCTATATTGTGTTGGCTTCTGTGCACAGTATAAGGCTGTGTCTTCTTAACTTCACACATTACACCATTTCCCCATGTCCCTGACATCTCTGCATAAAGATTTCTTTTTTTCTGCTTGATCACCATGATAACTCAACAGCTTTAACACCATATCAAAGTTAACTTCGCAATCTGATACATCCTGCAGCAATCACACTTCTTGCTAGAAGGAAGGGAGGAAGGAGCAAACTTGGGAAACCTTTCTGGGCTGCCCCACTGACCAGCACAGCACATGGAGCGCTACGGTGCTCGTCACACGCCGGCCTGCTGGCAGACCTCACGGTGTGCTGTCAGGGTTGGGGCCTGCAGAGGGCTGCTCACACGGAGCCGTCCTCCTGCGCCGCACTCCCCAGGCACGTTGCTCCTGCAGCTGGGAGCACAGCGGGCAGTACAGGCTGGTGGTCTCTGCATGCATGGTTTTGTGTTTGCTTGTTTAACAAAAGAGGAATTAGGTGATTTTAAAAAGTTACATGCTTCCTGAAAGTTAACATGAAGAATGTCAGTGGTCTCACTTTGACTTTACCAAAAATCCTGGGGATCAGCTTCATTTTGATGGGAAGGGGTGGGAGAGTTAGTACACAGGAATATTTAAAAGCCAATTTATGCTCTAAATCAGACGACTGGGGTGGGGGCCTTGGCAGGGAACGGGGTAGAGTCCTGTTTCTTGTGGTTCGTACAAACCCTCACACAGCCTGGCAGCTGCGGAGCTGGGGGACCTGGTGAGGCTCACAAAGGGCTGCCATGGCCTCCCCACTGCTGATCTGCCCACAGCACCAGCCTTGGGGCCAGAGGAGAACAGCCACCAGGGCTCTCCTCCCACATGAATGGAGGGCAGGGATGGGAAGGGTACAGCACAGCCCAGGCAGGATGGAGCCACAGAACTGCTGGCAGTGCACAGCCCTCAATGGGAGCACAGAGATCCTGCACATGCGATGTCCTCTTTGGTGACCCCAAAAGTGACTGTTCCCCACAATGCTGGGTGGTTGCATCCCTACACTCTAATTTTCAAGCTAAAGAAGTGCTCTTAATGGTCAGCCTGGTTCCATTTGCCCCAGCTGTGCAAAATGGGCCACAAGCCTTGAGCTTGCTCAGCCCCGCACCCTCCGGCACAGGCTGGGGCTGGCAGTGCCTGTGGCAGTGCAGTTCCTCCACTGCTGCTGCCCTCCAGGGAAGGGTGGGTGGTGCTTATCTGAGCCCTGGAGCTGCCAGGAGGGTCAGCGGTCAGCTCCTGTTCCTCACACCTCATCTCACTGCTAGCATAAATTTCTAAGATACATTGTCCAGTTAGTGAGAGGATGCCCCATGGCACTTTCTAAACAAACCAGAAAAAGTACCAATGGATTTAAGCCAAAATCCATCAGCATCAAACTGTATCTTGATCTGAGTGGGTTCTGGCTTAAGACAGAAGAGCAGCAGAGCGTCCTCTAATCCTTACTTGCAGCACATGCTGCTTTACCAGTGAAAAGCCTTCATCCACATCTTTGTTTTTCTCTCATACCCCATGATTTGGAAACTGGGAGAACGTGGACTTCCTCTACTGATTCCATTTGAGGCACAAGATGCTTTTAGTCTTAGTGACCTATAAATTATTGACAGGACCCCAGCTGCAAACTAGCAGCTTCCCGAATGCTTCTTTCTGCCCCACATCCATGCGATGGTGCAGCACGCTGTTGGCCTTGACTGTCCAAGCAGAGCATCTGGGAAATGGCAGATTAGATTACGGCTGGTCGCCTTCTGCTTGGATATACAGGACAAATGTGAAAAAGGGATGGATTTCTTTTTCTAAAAATAGTTTTCACGAGTCCCACTGCCTTCAGTTTGCAGTAGAAAACTGATTTTTGCTTTTGTGCCAAGAACTCTGAATTTGCAAAATCCTGCTGGTCTTTAGACAAGATTTGCTATTGAAGGGCTGCAGCCTTCGATGCGGTATTGATCTGAGTTCTTTCAGTGAACACCCCATAGAAGGACGGGCCTTGGGGCAGCTCCTCACCTGCACACCTGGGAATATTCTTTGTTGTCTTCAGCCCTATCAGCCTCCACAGCACTGGTAAAAGCACTCGGTGCTCCCCTATGGTTTCTGGAATTACGCCATTAGCTCGGAGGGCAGAATCACCAAGAATTTTACATTGTTTATTTCTCTTTAGAAATGACAATATAATGATAGTGCAGCTGCCTAATGTGACATTTTTAAAAATCACAATTTATGAGATCATTTTGGAAGCAAGTTTCTGACCTGCTTTTCCTTGTAACAACTCCTTTATGGTACTTATAAATCTGGTACTATGCACGTAATGAAAGAACACAAGGACTAGAAGGAAACCAGCAATAATCAGACTGGGAGGTGCCTCGGTTGGGATGCGCAGTCCCATGGACACGCTCCAAGGTGCAACGTGCCGAGCTCCTGGGCTGTGCTCCGGCACTTCCTGGTGCTCTGCACAACTCCACAGAGGGGCAGGGTGGCAGCAACACAGCTTGCAGGAAGCAAAGCAGCTTCAGTGCAGGTGCTGGTAGGAGCGCAGCATTTGCACAGAGCGGGTGGCACAGCACCGCGCCCGCAGCCCGCCGGCATCCATGCAGCACCGCAGCGCTCCCTGCGCTGAGCCTGGCCAGCACATCGCCGCACCCAGCCACGCTGTGCTCAGGGAAATCTTTCTCTTAAGCAGTTGGCTGTCCCAGGACAGTGAGAGAAGTCCCAGAACTGGCCGTTCCAGGAAAGATGTCAGAACAGATCTGATTCTGGAATTCCAGATAAGAGTCATCCTATAATTCTGCACTTAGCCCTGCTTGCAAAGCTTCCCCATAGGGTATTTCTATCTGTGCCATAAACAGAAATACGAGAGGTCTCACAGAAAAACAGAATGCTGTTTTTCCCTAATGACATTTCCAGGCACAAACAGCCAAAGGCCGCTGTTCAAACAAACAAATGGCTATCTGGCTTCCACACGGTGAAAAGTGCACCTGCAGCTGCTAAAGTGAGTAATATGAATGAATATGAAATAAGAATAAAGAGCTGTTTTATAAAACAGAACCTCTGCTCGCGGTCAGAGCTGCACGTGGTGGATGCTGTGGGTCAGCAGGTGCCAGCACAGCATCCACTGCTCCTCATTTTCCCTTTTTTCCTGGTGCAGCATTGACCCTTTCATTGCTCTCCTCACCTGGAGGGTTTTCCACTGTTCAGCAGTTCTCATTACCCATTTCAAAGTCCTTCCTATTATTATTTTATGATTGTAATGACTTTAACTCAACTATCAATTAATACAGTCCTAAAACCCTTTGGCTACCAGAACTGATAAATAGGAATGGAAGACTCTATTTCTATTTCACTTCATTTATTTTAAGTGAAATCTGTGTAAAGAAGACAAATGGCACATTTTCTATTACCAGATACTATTTCCCATCCTCCTTATTCTTTCCTTTTTAACACCACCATCAGAAGCGACGCACTTCCATTCTTTTAGGCGTACTCCGATGATACTGCAGTATACAGTTTACGGAAAAATCAAATTACTTTTTTTTTTTTAAATGTCAGCAGCACTCTTCCCCATCTCCCCGCTAAGTGCAACATCTAATTTCTGCATAGTACGTTTGCAGCAGTTGCTGTGGGCGGAGAGTCTGCTTATTTGTTTGGTTGGTTTTTACTACAAGGCACTGTCATGGCAACCACAGCGAGGGCGAACGCATCTGGAGGTACTCTGTGTACGTCACACTGGCTGCAGTAAAACTGCCTCATGCCATTTAAACTTTTTATCCGCTGTGTGAGGGCAGGCAGGCAGTCGTGGGAGCCCCAGCGGCAGCCCCTCCTCGCAGGCCCAGCAGTGCCATGGTGGCCGCACACAGCGCTGTGCTGGGACTCCGCTCTGTTCTTGGATAGATGAGCATGGCAGCACTCTGCAGTGTCTAATTGTAGCTCATATTCTGTTCATCTGTCTAGGTACTTCTGACCCTTTTACTGTAATTCCTGAGCACTCACAACGTTAATCAGAGATTTTCAATAATTTAAATCTAAGGGTCAGCTCTTCCACTGTTGTAAATCAATGTCTTTTTTTTCTTTTTTTTTTTCTTTTTGGCTTTGGAGCTAATCGGAAGGGAGTTGGGATCACTTTCACAGCGGGAAAGTGATCTTAATTTATTAAAGCACACTGCTGCCTTGTACCCATAGTGCCGTCTCTCGAGAGCTCATCAGCTGCTAAAAACCCACAGGTACTGGCGGGAGGACAGGCCCTTGTCACACTGAGCTCTCAAAGTACAACAGCAGAAACAAGGGCACCCCCTATTTTGAGTGCTATGGCTGAGATCAGCACCACAAAGTGCCAGCAGGCCGCCAGCCCGGTCCAGTGCCAGCCCTGCTCAGCCTCGTCAAGGAATTCCGGCTCCACTGACAGCACATCCAGCTGGGCTTTAGAGTGCTTTTTTCTTAGAAGTTTTTGAGCCTTGCTTCTGATTGCTGTTTAAGATAGAAAGAAATGGTACAACTAAATGAAAGAGCAGAGGCTTTTAATTGCTAACGTCTATTGAAGAGAGTGAGTGAATAGCCACAAAAATGTAAATGAGAAACAAGGAGTTCAGCAGAGATGCTTCTTTGCTGGGACTGGAGATTCCAGAGGATGCTCCAATGACAAGTTAAGCAAAAGCCATAATATTTTCCTTCCTGGAGAACATTGCATCCTTAGCGCTTGCCTGGCCCCATAGAGAAGCTGTTGACCAGGGAAGCAGGAACTTGTGGGGAGATGCCATTTTGTATTCACTACAGGAGGTTAAAGTTCCCTAGAGCACAAAGGAGCTTTCCTTTCCCAGGCAATCCCATCACGGTACACATCAACACAATTAAAGCCTGCAAAGCTCAGAAGTGGTCAGAAGTATTTGGCTAAATCCAAAATTAGTTTTTATTCCAGACATTCACTGTTCTTTTCCCATGCACCTTTGCATGTTGATATTTGTCAATAAAAATTGACTAAAAAAAACCTAGGACCTCTGGTTCCTCTCACAGTGACATGTGACACCTCACACATAGCCTTCAACTGCAAAGAGATTAATAATTTTCCTGTCCTTTGGCAGTAGATGCAGTTTCTTTCCTCCCCACGCCCACACTGCTGTTTCCTTCTGATCAGCATTTGTAGCTTAGCTACTGCTTAACTGAAAGGAAGGAATTTGCCAATGCTTTGCTAGAAAGATGCCTGTGCAACGTCTGTCCATTCCAGCCACGGACAAAGAAGGGAGAAGATGACTATTGACAAAAGAAAATAAATAACCTTTCTCCAAGCACCTCTAGAGAAATCACCTCGTTATAACTGTATTTCTTGCACAGTTCTAGGTCAAGAAAGGTAATGCTGGATAGCTGGAGCTATCTGCTGCTCAATCAGTCATTCTCACAGGATTATTGTCATTAAAGTACATAATTATAAGTAGTGGATGGAGGAGCACTGGGCTGAAGGGGGGGGTGCAGGGAGGGTACCCCAAGGACCAGCGCGGTTCCGCTGACGCTCTCCCCTTGGCACGGCAGGTGCAGCGAGCGGCTTGGCCATGGCACCGCGCAAGACTGGGCCCGGCTTGGTGGCTGCCTGGGGCCCTGACAGCCATGTATGGAGCAGCAGTGCCGGAGTGATGGGCTGAACCCATGGCAGGAAGCAGCACCTGTTCAGGCGGGCGCCCAGCAGCCCGCTGGGAGGCGTGAAGGCCCATTTCAGTGGGGGCATGGCCAAAGCGTTCTTCAGGCTGCAGAAGTTCCTTCGGCGGA
Organism: Centrocercus urophasianus; assembly: GCF_019232065.1. Classification (NCBI taxonomy): domain Eukaryota; kingdom Metazoa; phylum Chordata; class Aves; order Galliformes; family Phasianidae; genus Centrocercus; species Centrocercus urophasianus. The sequence goes on along the minus strand of NW_024884900.1, from coordinate 297,275 downwards.
CCCAGTTTCTGCTCTTTTTCCTGACTGCCGCGTACCTCATGGCTGGCAGCCTCCTGCTGCTGCAGCGCGCCCGCCTCGCAGCCCAGCAGGGACCACGCGGGGCCTCAGGCCTGGCACTGCCAGGGCCAGACACGGGGCCGGGAGCCAAGGCTGCAGACCCTCGCCTGGCGCATAGCCCTGGTGCCCAGCTCCCCCTGGGAAAGGACACGCTGCCCGGGGCGGAACCGCAGCACAGCCTGCGCTGGATGGCACCTCGCAACTCAGAGCTGAGGTGGCTGCGGAGGAGGTGGTTCCATAGGTTCATTGGTGACCAGGAGCCCATGCAGACCGCGGGACTCAGAGCCACGAGGGGTACCGCCGAGCACAAAGGTAAGGACGTGCCCTCTGCCCGCCTTCTGGCAGGCGCACAAACTGCTGCCCCACAGTCCAACCCAAGCAGAAACCAGCAGGCCTGGCGAGGTGCGCCAGAAGCACCTTCCCGCAGCTCAGCAGCACTTCCACAACAGTTCGTAAAGGCCTGCGCAGGCCGGAGTAAGGCTGTGTCCCTGCACACTGAGCTGTAGCTCCAGAAATGTATTTCTGCTGGTTGAGTGCAAGTCCAGAGAGAAATATACTCCTCTGATTTAAATGATTCTCTCTTCAAGCAGGCAGAGAAGAATGCTGCTGAAATCTGTTTCTCTTTCTCAGCATAGGGAACACTTAAAAATGAGTTTTATTACTTTACTTGTCTAAAGCCACGCAGTAACTTCTGTTTAGAAGTACGTTTCTGCTCTCCAACACAGACTCAGCTCTACTGTCACAAACACATTTCCTCTTCCTGACCTGCCCTCTGCAGCCATCCCCACAAGCACGCTGTCTTCAGAGGGATGAGGCACAGGTGCACGCCACTCCTTTAGACCCTACCTGAGCTCTAAATGAGAAAGAACCCCTGAATCAAACTCTCAGTGTTTGGTGAGTTTGATGGAAATTTGCCACCAGCCAACAGACTGCAGGGGAGTGCGCACCACTGCACGGGGCAGGGCCAGGGCAGCGCATTAGCAGCCAGAGCACAAGGTACAAAACTGCATTTTCCAATCCTCATGATTAAATAATATCTTAAATGGAAAGCAGTTCAGGATTGACAGAAATCAGAGCTCACTTCCCTGCGAGCCCAATACTTACTGCTACTAATAAATACATACATGAACCGCTATGGTTTATTCAGTAGAAAATCTCATAAAAACCAGTCCCCAGGGCAAACGAAGAAGCAAAACAGGCAACTCCAGGCACTCACACCTCTGCACGGTTCCTGCCCTGGGACTGCCTGCTCTCGCCATGCTGCAGCCCCAGCTCTGCTTGCCTGGAGGCTGAGCACAGGGATGCAGAAAGCATCAGGGTTCACGCTGGGTCACTGCGATTAGGGAGGCAGGGATGTGTTGGCCATTTGTACCAACAGCTGTACAGATCTGACCTCCTGGCACCTGTGGGCACAGGGCTTTGCCGCTCACATAAGAAAAAGGCCAGGCTGCTCTCAGCACAGCATCAGACATCAGCAGCAGGAAGCCCCTGCGTGCCCGCTGTTCAACACCCTACTCTTTTGAAGCCGCAGCACTGGGCTATGGCTTTGCTGTCTTTGATGCACTACTTTTCAGAAGAACTGGCAGCGCAAGAGGAATGGGATCAGAAGGACTAGGCACCATGTTACTACACTGCTCCTTCTTCTGTTGAAAAAATTAATCCAAAGGAGCACCTTCTGCAAAAATCCCACTAAAACATGCTACCAAGTGACTCCTACTGTGTGAAATGCTGGGAATGGAAACAAGAAGGCAACAGTGGCAGTGTGTGAAGCTGCATCATGCAGCTGCTGGAGCCTCTGAGGCACAGAGCTCCACACGCTGCTGCCAACATCCTGCTCACAGGAGCAAGGGCTGTCCCAGCAGCCTGCTGCCTTTCCCGGCCTGCTCTGGGCATACAGCCCAATGGCAGCACCTGGCCAAACACAAAATGAGCCCAATGCTGACCTAAGCCCAGCATGGGGGCATGGGGACCTGGTGCTCACCTGGCAGATGGGCTGCCACAAGCAGCACATGGTCTTGGCACCACCAGCTGAACCTGGCACTGGCCAGCACCTGCTTTAAGGGACTCCTTGCGGATAGAAATCCAGAGAAGAATCAACGGAACCCTCCAAGACTTGCCGGGCTGCAGTGGGGCACAGCTGGCCCTGAGCTCTGCCTGCTGCCAGCTCCTGGTTCCCTTCAGCCATGGCCTGCTCTTCACCCTGGTGGGGCTGCGTTATTTTTTTCTGGTTAATGAAAGAGTAGATAAAAGGTAGAGCAACACAGTGAGTGCCTGAGCTACTCGGATATGAGACAGACCATGAACTCGTTCTGCACATTGCTTGAACTGCTTTTAAAACTTCTTTTAGAAATGAAAGGATTAATTTTGAAAATTATCCATAACATTAGTTAAGGCTAGTGCCCGTGTCAGTCATTAAGCTAGCGCCTTGCTCGAGTTCTAATTGCTGACTGAGGCAGCCAGAAGGACTATTTATTGCTACCAGCCATTGAATTATGTTGATTCAAATACACATCATTTGAATATCTGAACACGAAGTGACACTGTTAATAACAGTATTGCTAACAAGCATTAGAAAGCTTTTGGAAATTATGATCAATTAAAAATGTAACTTCCTGTGCAGAGCATATTATCTCCCTGACTCCTTACGGCCATGCAGCCTCATTCTTGCTCTCTGATCCCTTCTGAGCACAGCACTCTCCCCGCGGCCACAGTGCCTATGGATGCTCAGTGCCAGACAGCACTGTGCCCGGGCTCTGCCCAGCAGACAGTGGCTTTAGCTTTATTTTAGTCTATTTTATTGTTAATATAATGCTTTTTAATTTGGGTTTTCATCATATATTCTCCTCCTCTCCGCAACTCCTGTTATATAATTTCCCAGCGTTGTCATCTCAATACTGCTACATTCAAAATCAAATTTCCTTTCTCCATCGTATATTAATGATAACATGCACCTGTAACCACAAAATTGCTGTACAATAGCAGGGTGCTACCTCAGCCTTCCAATGACAAAAAAAAACAAAAACAAAAACAAAAACAGGCTAGATTTGTATTTTGTTTTGTTCAGGACAACAAAAGAGGCTTAAGAGAGGATGCAGTATAGCAGAAATACTTCTCTTTCATATGCTAACTAAAGCAAGACATAAGCTAAAAGATTCTCTCACTCCAAAGAAGATAGCTTAACGTGATAGAAGCAACGCTGCCTAGTTAGGGCTGGAGTTATCTTTCCATTATAGCTTTAATATAACTTTACATACCCAAAGGAAATTGATTTTCTTAACATTTTTCTTGCACCATCTTATTCTCAACTAAAGATTTTGAAAAAAACTTGGGAGAAATCCAAAAGGGTACCCCACAGTCCCACCGTTTTAAGGACCATCTGCTCTGCCCCCACGCAGCCCCCTGGCAGCACCCAGCTGCGGATGGTTGCTGCCCTTCTCAAAGCACAGCCCTGACTGAGACCTGCTGCTGTGCACATGTCCTGACTCTGCCTTACATGCACACAGGCACCTACGTGGGCTGCTTCAGCGATGACTCGAAGGAGAGGACACTGAAGGGAGCTGTATTCTACGACTTACGAAAAATGACAGTGGCTCACTGTCAGGAGGCGTGTGCTGAGAGGTGAGCTGCTCTTTCACAGTGAGTTCTCCTTTTTTCTGACAGTAAGCAGAGCTGTATTTGAGATGGGAAAAGCCCACATACAGTAAACATGCAGCATCAGTGAAAACCTTGACTGTCTCAGACCTTTCAATGTATAGCAGCTCTGCTACCCTGTCTGGGGCAGACTGCGTCACCGCTGCCCATCCACTGCTCTTACTGCAGCACAGCTACTTAGACGCATTTTCTGTTGATCTGGTCAAAATGTGGCATTCTGTCAGCTGTTGGTTAGGTGCTTCCTCAGCCCAGATCTCTGCGCTCATTGCAGTACAGCCCCGGCAGCATTGGGGCTCCCAGCCCAGCACGCCCCAAGGAGCAGCGTGCGGCACACACAGCGTGTTCAGAGGGCACTACCAGGCCTCCACCCCGCACAGGGTGCTCGAAGGGCCCATTCTGACCGTGCCTGTGCTGCACCCACAGGGCCTATGCCTACGCGGGTCTGGCGTATGGAGCGGAGTGCTACTGTGGGAACAAGCTCCCAGCCACCGCCTGCAGGCCCGAGGAATGCAACAGCGAGTGCAAGGGCGAGAAGGGCTCGGTGTGCGGCGGAGTGAACCGGCTGTCAGTCTACAGGGTGGAGGAGCTGCAGGCGGCGGCACCACGACGTAAGTGCAAGCGATGCCGCTTTCAGTGCCGCGCTGGCACTGCGCATGCTGCCGCTGCTGGGAGCTGTGGGACAAAGCTGCAGTTTTGGTGTGGGCCCTGGCTCCCTCCTGCAGCAGCAGTGCTGCATGGGAAGGCAGCAGCAGCGGGAGGCAGGGCAGTGCTGCACGGGGATTGCAGCAGAGCAGAACTTCAGCTGAGAAAACTGCTTCCTTCTGCATCCTTGGCAAAGGCACAAGACCTCATTCTTAGGACACAGTCATAGAATGGCTTAAAAACACCCACCAGTACCATCCTTAGCTCAGAAATAATCCTAAGCAAAGGAAATCCTGTGACTGCAGCAGGAGAATAGAGGGCAGAGACATCAGTGCCAACGGTACCTTAAGAGAAGTCTCAGTAACAGGAATGAGACCCAGAGTTCCGCTTTCGCGAGGTCTTTGTTCTAGCAGCACCTGAGATGTTTGTTTCATCTTTGACTGACACTGCTTGTCACCTACTCTCTGTAACACTCATCTGCTCAGTTAGCTGCCATAGGAGACAAAACAGATCAACCTCTGGGCCCACACAAGGCATATGAACACCCACACTGCTGAGCACAGCTGTGTTTTTGGCAAGCTCACAGGACCCTTTCGATTTAATTTTCTCAGGACAATCACCAAGACCAACATTGTGCCAGTACTGATGGCACTTCACTTCTTAAAGAGTTGAAGTTTGTACCATCATCCATCAGCCACATACGAATTATATACCAAAGGCGTGTAGACCTAAATTGCCAGTGTCGGGCTGACTGGCACACTGGCAGGTGTTTAAGTTTTCAGTGTGAAAATACATACATGTATTTCACAGGAAAAGACAGCATTTTTTTCTTAACTATTAATGAATAAGTCATCAAATTAACCTAGCCTGGAGCAAGATTTGTATTTTGCTTGCTCTCAGTAACACCTGATGTTTGACTGTTTGAAAACTACCACTGAGATCAAGATAGCTGAGTGGCCAACGAAAGCATTAATCACAATGATAATTGTGAAAGTATATTGGGAAGTAACTCTAAAACCAGCAGAATCCATGAGGGACAGCAGCAGTGCAGAATGCAGCTGGGCAGCAGCTCCCGGTGCAGTAGGCACAACACTGCCCTCCCAGCGAGGCTCTGCTGCTTGTGCCCATTGTCTGTGGGCAGACACAGGACTTGTGTCCCCTTCACCCCACAAGTGCAGAAGCGTGAAACGTGCATCTCCTGCAGCCTGGGGAGCTGCACATTCCCCAGGAGCCTTCAGAACTGCCCTGCCCATCCGCTGCCATCCAGCTGCAGCCCTTTCCCACATTGGTTCTGGTGAGTTCTGTTTGTGGTGCAGACCAAGACTCGAAAGACCCAAAGAGACCATTAGCCCTATTAAGTCACTTTGGGTGAATTATGACAATGGAGAGTTGATACAGAGAGATGAAGACATTTTCCACATCTGTAAAGCTCAGAGAATCCTAAGAACTACGGCAGTGTCGCACAGCATGTGGACCTCTTCCCTTTTCTAACCCAGCCACACGCATGTTGTTTTCTCCATTACCATTAGTTCATCTGTGAGAATGCATCGCCTCGCCCGGGACAGGGAGCTTCCACGATAGATAGCTCTGGAGTTTTGCTGGGTTCTGTCAGGGACACTTCTGAAGCAGGAGGGAAGAATTGCACTGCTGCTTGTAACTCCGATTTGGGCCACACTCCGACTTCAATCAGCGATGCAAAAAAATAAAAATGGAGCAATTCTGCCCGGCTCGGCAGCGTATATAGAGGGGCAGGTCAGATCAGAGGCTGATGCTAAAGACGTCAGGAAAGCAGTTCTCCCTGAGCAGCTTACAAACGCCTAGTTCAGATTTTGAAGACTGCAGCAAACTCCCTTGCCCTGAAAAGAAGGCGAGGGAAGGGGAAGAGGAGGAGCAGATGTGCAGGAAGGTGGGTCCCCGCGGGGGCTTTCAGGATTCATTTAAATTCCTTTTCTGGTGCAGATGAGGGGAAGCTTTGTAGATTTTTATCAGGGCTTTTAAGCCTTTCAGGGGAAGGCATGTCTTCAAAAGAAAACTAGGAGTTGCAAACAATGGCAATGCCCTCCACTGATGGAATTTAATTTAAACTCCTTGCCGCACTCTGCTTTCAGGGGTTAGTAAAAGCCAAAAGCATGTGCTCCTTTAATACCACAGGATTTGCAACACATTTTTCTAGTGTATATCATGGTTTCTCTTATTTCTAAAGTACTTGGAGTATGAGATTTTCTTCATTATTCTCTAGCTTCTGAACCTAATATTGTTCTTTGTGACAGAGGCAGGATACCATGGACGTTGTTTTCTCAAGAGAAACCTATTTCATATCCCTGCAGGGAGGAATGTTATCTATCGAGGATGTTTTAGAGCTCCAGAAAATTTAACAGACACCTTTCCAGCCTCTTTGATACAGCCCAATTTGACGGTGGAGATGTGCTCTGAATTTTGCTCCAAGAAAGTAAGAACAGTTCTCATTTCACATCCTTTCTTCTTTTTTGTTACTTTAAACTTTAATCTACTAAAGGAATAGCAGAGATTAGTGCCCTAGAGCTCTAAATTTGTGAATAAGTTTCTGAAGGATGAAACTCACCGGAGCCAATACCCAGTGACGCCAGGCACCATGCTGACCTTCCAGAATCAAGCATTAGAGAACATCTGTGATGATGATGACAATGATGATTTGCCTGCAAGAAGTCTGGCAAAATCCCCCTGCATTTGGAAAGCAGCAGTGGCATAGCCACAGTCCCCACTGCTGCACACCATTTGGATATCACAGTGCTCACTTCTTGCCTACTGTAGTACCACTTCTTATCTCCAAGCAAAACGATACACAACACAAAAAAAATACCCCATTACATTTTTTCTTGTTTTTACATTTCCCTGAAGCCATGTTCTCCTTTTCCTGCAGTGGCAATGCCATTTTGGGCATACTTGTTGGCAGACATAGAAGCAATTCGGCATGTTGTTGGCACAAATGCAAAAGCTGTGTATTAGCTATGAATGAATGATGCAGGAAGGAAAAGCTCATGAAGTCCATGCTAGAATTTTTTGATGAAACCTACGCAACACTGATTGCAGGTGTTGGGGAAAAAGGTCACAATCCAATTTCATAGTTCGTTTTCAGTGTACACTTCCTACAAATAATCAAGCAGAGTAAAAAAGCTCTACTATGACCCAACCCAGTTCAGAATGCAGAAAAAACTACAGTGCACACAAACTGCCAGCAACTCAAGAGAAGTGGGGCTGGAGTGCGAAAAACCAGTGTGAGCTTTGATTCCAGACAGCAGAGCGAGCCCTGTGATAACAGTGGAAATAGTCACCCTGACTTCAGATCCTTTCCTTTCAGATCAAGATGGACAGCTTCCTGGCTGACACAGAACGACTTAACTCTCCTGCAGTCAGGACAGGATGCTCATTTTAGTTCCATCCATTGCACAAAAGAGAATAATTCCCTCAAGTCCCGTGCGTTCTGAAGAGGCCGGTGGGCTTTTCATGGGACTGGTTTGAGGCCTATATTTAAATACACAAATTACTCTCTTGTCTGTGGGGACTTCGAAGAAAACCAAACTGCAACACAGCACCTTTAGTTGTTAGTCTTGCAAATGGCTTTGTGCAGTCACAAGAGTAAAGCTCTAGTCCTTGGAAGCATGCGAGATGAATCTGAGGTAAAAAACTTTAAGAAACCTGCTAAATAGCATTACTGATCAATTTTTTTCTTAATTGTGAGTGATGATATGCCTTAATAGCTATCCATTATCACCCCATAACACAGAGCCATGAATGTATCTCTTTGCCAGAAGCCATAATTTTCATATATGCTTTTTTGAAAGCCAACCTGCATAGTAAGTTAGCCATCTCCATCTGAATTTACATTTTTATATATTCAGTCATTTTACCTTTCAGCTACTTTTTATAGTTACATACAATGAAAACAAAAATAAGGCATGCAAGTCTTGAGAAGAGAACCCCACCAGCTCAAAGGATCCAAAAGCCATTCCAGCAACTTTGCACACTCGGACTTGACCACCTCTAGGATGCTTCCTAGATGTTCTAATTTCAAAACCGACCTGCTGTTTTGGTTTCTAGATACAGCTACATGCTATTATGTAGGGATAGCATTAGTACAAAAGCTAGTGGAGGCAATGGGAGCAGAGTCCAGGTACACAGCTTTTACTACTACTTACGATGAAAACCTAAGCCCAACTGCAGGAAAGCTGGGGAAAGGCACTGAAACACCTGCAGAAAGAATCAAAAAAGGGAAAGCCAGAAAGAGTGCTCTTACAGTGCTGCCTGAGCAGCAGGAAGGCTGCACACATGGGGAGCAGCCTGGCTACCTCTGCACGGGCCAAGCATCAGCCGCAGGTCCCTGTTGCCTGAACCATTTAGGCAGTGACGCAGAGTGGTCACAGAACCGTACTACACTGCCCGTGCTTTGCCCTCATGACAATGATTGCACAGAAATGCAGAAGAGTGGGGAAGTACCTGCTCAGGTCTTTTGAGAAAATCTGCGTCCTTCCCAAAAAGAGTCCCTCGCAGGTGCCACTTGGCAGGAGACACGGTGCATTCTTATTCCAGTCTGCACTTTAGGGCCAGGGTGTTTGTTCATTTCTCAAACGGAGAAACATTGCTTCACAGCAAAAAGGAAGATTTCTGTTTGCAGGCAGGCAGAACTATTTTGCCCTTGGATCAAGTCACTAAATACATTTTGACAATGTCGTACCTCATTCACTAAGCAAATTTTGGCTGTTTGGGCACAGATGGCACACTAGTTGTATTTGACTCCTTATCAGAGGATGAACATGTGGAGAAGAGCAAGAGATAAGCTGCTCAGTAGTCCTGGCACGTGCTCCCAGATTTCAGAAGACTTTTAAAAGGCAAGAAGTGTTGTTATGGAATAGGTAGAATTGAATGCTCTGCGCTCCAATAACCCCTGAGCTTCTTTCAGCCACTGTCATTGAGGTCAAGCCCTTCCACGCATACTGATGCGCCACACACCAGAGGACGTTGGAAGTCTAAGAAAATACACGCCCAGTCTCCTGGCAGAGATGAGGGCTGAATTTTCGGGCCAATTTTTGCAAACTAGTAAATGTACTTTTTTGTGGAACTCCTAAACACCCACTAATTTCTTCAGCAAACAGATGTTTTCCTCCAAACCCCTCTATTAATTCTCATCAATATTAGCAGAGTGGCCCAGCACCACCATTCTGCATCTGTTGCAGAGCACAGCAAAGCTGCTTTGCAACTTGATCCCTTCTCTGGATAAGATCAGTAAACCAAAAACCTGATTCAAACACATTGAAAAGAAATGTCTTGTAGCCAGAAATGTCACTGTGAATTATTTCCCTGAGACAAACACCATCTACAGCAGCAGGCTCGTTCCGCTAAGGGGTCTATAATTGACAGCAGTTAGCCTAGGTGAGGCATCCCCACCAAGAAGCAAGTGCCATACAGGAGGTGCTGTGCCCGCAAAGCAGCTCCAGCCCACAGCAGATGCCACAGGACTGGCTTACTGTTGTGGTCCCAAGCAGTTGTTCCATAAAAATATGGACAGTAGTGCTCAAAACCTGCGCCAGCCCCTCTGCAGACACTGGGGTTTCGCAGACCATGAAGGAGTCATAGCAAGATGCAAACTCTTTATGACTGTAAGCATTACTGCAGCTCACTCCTCTGTTTGGAGCGCTATAGATGGAACTTGTAAAGACGGTGCAATTCAAAACGCTCACTTGAGGGGTAAATAAGAACAGCCTTTTCCCTACTGAAGTTTCAGGTGCAGTTATGTACTAGGATTGAAGGAACAGTATTGAATTATATGTTTTTATGAATAATGAAACAACAGCATTGTGAGTTTTCAAGCCTTACAAGACCTGTCTTAAAACCATTTTTTAAGAAATTGCAGTGTGAAAGACAGCAGCGATATAAGAAATGAGCTTTACAGTGATCTATCAAACACTGCTTTGATCCTGACAGCGGCTTGTGAAGATTTATCTTCCTTTGCATAACAGGAGCATTCCCCACAGGCTGCTGATGCCGCGGCATTTGCGCACTGATCTGTTTTCTCTCGTCGCAGGAGTTCCCCTTGGCAGTGATCCGGGGGCAGGAGTGCTACTGCGGGTACCCCACGGCGCGCTTCCCACTGCGGCACGGCGCGGACCGGCGGCTGTGCAGCGCGATGCCCAACGCCAGCAGCGCTGCCGCAGGGGGGTACTGCCAGGCCTACCAGACCCCGGTGCAAGGTACGAACCTGCAGCCCCAGCCCCTCCTGCAGCACGCGGGAACACCTGCCTCACAGCAGCCTTACCCACAGCGCACGGGCAGCGAGAAAACAGCCCCTGCCTAAATCCTCATCTCACAGTCACGCCCATAAACATTTCTCCAAATCCAAACAGTCTCTTGTTAAGCTGCACAGCCCCTCCACTAAGAAAAATAATGGTTTTTCAGATGAAGAGGAGGCAGAACCTGCGCAGCCAAACCAAAGGCATTGGGGCCAGGACCCCACCTGAGCACACGCCAGCCTGTTAGGCAGGCACAGAGACAGCTCAGCAGGCTCTGACTGCGCTCTGCCCGTCCTCCTCCAAAATACTCATCTTTCTACGTGCCAAAGCCAGAGTGTAACGCAGAGCAATGCCCCAAAATCCAGTGAACCATCAAGGTAGTACCTGTAGCTTCTTCCATGCAGTGGTTTGCACCATGTTCCACAAAAGTACGTACAAGCTTAAAGTGAAGTGCTTCACTGGAGAGGCACTGTGTTTTTCCCAACATCCATTGTTTTGCTCCATTTCCCAGTTCAGAGGTTGACTGCAAATAACAGCGTGTATAAAGACCATGCAAGAAGAATGCTCACTTTCATGAAACTGCTACTATCTACCACATCTGTGTAGATAAGGAGCAGCACAAGACAGTCTTCTTGGCACCATGCTGGCACTTTCAGGCCATGGCTTCATCTGAAGGCTGCTTTGAAGAACAAAGTGACTGATGTCTAATTTATTTCCTGGCTTCTTTTTGAGTCATCACATAGCTGAAGCTCACTCTTTCCCCCTGCACTTGCTTTTAATGCACACCAAGCCATATGGGCAGGACTTACGGAAGCTGGCAGGAGAGCTCTGTTCAGACCCTGCTGGCGGTCAGCACTGGGAGGGCTCCTAACTGATTTGGGCCCTTTTCTGGAGAACCATAACCCAGAGGCTGAACTGAGTGCAGTTTGTTTCAGTAAAAGAGTTTCTCCTGCGTTATAAAACTTGCTGTTTGCAGGTACAGTGACATATTTGGGGTTTCACTGCAGAGTCAGCCTGCCAGGCAAACAGCAGCTAGCAAACAGACATCAAGGGGCTTTTATAACAACTTGCTGGCAAGTAGAATAGTTCACTGCAACTCTGATAAGAAGTGTCACCTAACACAAAACCAGTGAAAGTCTTTTCTGAGGATAATCTCTTTGGCCCCTTATGGCTGAGTTAATTTTCAGAAGTAGCTGACTCACAACTAGACTTAAATTGATAGCCTATATTTGTAAGGGAGAAAAAAAGCAATAAACCCTGTAATCAAAGGCTGTCAGTGGAATTAATTAAAAAACCACAATGCTAACAATGAATTATTTTCTGTACCCACAGACACCCGCTGTACAGACAGGAAATTCCTAACCACAAAATCCAAAGGGTTCATTGCTTTGTCAAGCTTCCCAGGGGCTGGCAACACGTGGGCTCGCCATTTGATCGAGCATGCCACGGGCTACTACACAGGCAGCTACTACTTCGATGGAGCCCTCTACAACAAAGGTACCCTTCCCAGGGGGTGATGGGGCACAGAGCCATTCTGAGGCACAGGGCTGTGCTTGCTCCAGCATCCTTCTGCTTGGAGCCACCCAAGGCCATCGCTGCTGTTGATCCCAGCAGACAACGAGGAGCTCACAGGGTGGCTCCTGCCCCAGTAACTCTGCTGGCAGCAGCCCTGGTCCCAGGTGGGCAGCATGTTTAATCAACTGGTGTTTTCACAACAGTAAGGCCTTGTTTAAGAGTGTAAAATGTCACAGACATATGGTCACAGGGAAAAAAAACCCACAACCATCTTGTCTTATAAACAGGCTTTAAAGGAGAAAAAGACCACTGGCGAAGTAGACGGACCATCTGCGTGAAAACACATGAAAGTGGCAAGACGGAGATTGAAATGTTTGACTCTGCTATCCTGCTGATACGAAACCCATACAAGTCACTCATGGCAGAGTTCAACAGGAAATTCGCTGGGCATCTGGGCTACGCTGCAGACCGCAACTGGAAGAGCAAAGGTAGCGTGTGGGGCACCCAGGGCTGCTGCAGTCAGAGCTCAAAGCCTGTAGTCATATCATGCTGGGAGGGGTAACACGGGGACCTGATCCCAAAACCTGAGGGAGCACTGCAATTCAGTGGGACTCAAGCACCACCACACAGAGACCAGACCCAGAAGCACGCAGGCTCTGCCTGTCGCCACTGACAGCAGTGCAGCACCTGCACTGCAGCGTCACTACCAGAGGAGCACACAGCAGAGAATGCCTGGTGTGCAGCCCATCCATCAGGCTGTGCGCTCTGAAGGAAGTTTGCCCCTGCACCATGTAATAACAGAGAGAAATCTAATTTAAAATTGAGGGTTTGATGAAGCATGACTTTTCCTGAAGGAAATTTTACAGCACTGTATGGGTGCTACTGCATTGCAGATAAATAAAGATAGGAGCAATAAGGGGACTTCAGCATTCTATGAACGCACAAAATGACTGCTGGATGGTGGGACTGCGATATCCCTGCTGCACACACCGCTGCATTCAGACTGCAGCAAAGGAAGGATTCAGCACACATCTCTCCCCTTATGCATTTCAGGCATAAAAGCTGTGCCTAGGCAAACCACTTAGCACAGGGCTCGGGGGACAGCAGGAGAGTGCCCTTAGTCACAGCATGTTTCTTTCCCAAGTCCTTACATCACCTTTCATCAGCCACAGCTCAAGATCCATTTATTAAAACCCAAAACAGCCCTCAGAAAAGGGAAACAAAGCCTGGAGAGAGTGGCTTTCCCGTACTGCAAACTACAAATAGTCATATTTTGGCCACAGTTGCACTTTATCCAGTGCAAAACCTTCAGCTTGACCTTCAGAAAATTACCACAGGCATCTAACAAGAGATTAAGGTGTCACATACGGCAGTAGCAGGAAAGTATTTCAGTAAACTTTGTCACAGTGATCCTGGCATGTGATGGCAAATCCTTCCCATGTGCCAGGAACAGAAGCACCTTCCCTATTAATCCTGTTTCCTTAAACCATCTCCCCAGAAGCAGTAAGAAAGTTACATTACTCAACTCCTCTGGATTGAGAAGCACCCCAGGCCCAGCCAAAACCAGGGTCTCAATGCTGCACTTACATGTATATTGATTTATATGTACACATATATATGAAATATATAATAGCCCCCATATCTTTCTCAAACTACATTTGAAACAGAGGTAAAAATGTAGGAAAAAAACTACAGAGGCAAAAAAAAATATGTATCTGCTTGAAATAATGTGGCAAAGAACTGCTCAAATGAGCAGCCAAGCAGGACCTGCTCAGTTCTGCTTCACTGCTCTCATCCAAATGCTTCTCCCGTCTCTTTTTGCCCTTCCCTAGCTCCTGCATGGAGCTGCCTGCTTGTGCAAAGAGGAGTGTTCAGCTCCTAAAAGCACAGCACATTGAAGATGCTGACCTGCAGCTTTGCACCTGTGCAGCCTGCCCACTCCAAGGGGCTCCCAGGCAGCTGGGTGACTCTCAGCACTGCTAATGCCTGACACCAAGAAGATCACGTGCCTGGTGGCCACGCATTTGGAATTCTGTGTCCTCACCAGTTCGCACGGTGGGAGAGCAGTGCCCATCTCCTCACCATGACTGCAGAGCTGAGAGTGGCTGCAGCCCTGTGGCTGGCCGTGTTGTTTTCTCCAGCACTCACATCCAACTACCTCATACATGACCAGCACCTCTAACCTTGTTCCAACTTAATACTTGGAACAGTGTGGAAGCATCGTGGCTAATATGTTCTCATTTTCCTGGTTTTCCCATCATCTAGACTGGCCAGATTTCGTGAACAGCTATGCCTCCTGGTGGGCCTCCCATGTCCTGGACTGGCTGAAGTACGGAAAGCGTCTGCTTGTCATCCACTATGAGGACCTGAAACAAAGCCTCATCCCCAAGCTGAAGGAGATGGTGGAGTTCTTGAACATGACAGTGACGGAGGACCGTCTGCTCTGTGTCGAGAACAACAGGGATGGGAACTTTAAGCGGTCTGGTGCTAAGCAAAAAGATTTTGAACCATTCACCCAAGAAATGAAAGATCTTATCAACAGATACATCCTGACAGTGGACGAGGCCCTGAGGGGAAGAAACTTCACAGGGCTGCCCAGAGAGTATGTGCCAAGATGATAGCATGGCAGCACTCAACTGTGCTTAAAAATAATTTTTTAAGGAAAATGAGACTAGACCTTTATAGCAGCTAAAGCAAAGATACTTGGGGAGTCTCCTGAGCAATGCAAATTCTCTCCACTCTGAGGTGTTCTTCAGGACACTAGGTGTTCCAAAAGGCAAACAGCAGATAGGATTTGGTTGGCAGAACAAGGCCAAGCCACCACCATCTGCCTACAGGTGCTGCTCTACACATAGACAGCCAGAGCCTCACGGCAGAGCTCTGGTGCTCCTTGCTGATGGGGATTTCATGGCTATCGGTTTGGAAGCACGCGTACGCAAAGGAGGAAAAAAGTGGCAACACTGATAAACAATTTTCATCTGAGCACTTCAGAAAAATCTGTTTCTTTCTTCTCAGCACAGCCCACAGCTTCCCTCTGCAGGGCCATCGGCCTGGCCCAGCCTGGCCCCATGCTCTCACCAGCCACAGCCCAGTGATGGAATAGAGGTCTGCACAGCTGCTCACTGCCCCTGTGCCAGGCGTTGTGCTGGGGAGCACCCAGTGAGCAGCACAACTGGAGGGACTGTGAGGCACTTCTGTTCATGTGAAATAAGGGATTCCTTGAAAACCTGCCCAAAAACATTAGTTTTAATAAAACAAGAAGTTTGTATAAAGGGAGCTGGGCTTCCTCTGTGTGTCACTGGCACTGAACACAATAAAACTGTCACAAACAAAACACGAAGTGCACTTCAGCCCTACCAGCACAGCCCCTGTGGTGCCCAGGCTGCAGAGCTGATACACAAAGCCAAGAGCCCTCTGTCATTGGCAGAAGTGGCACAAGTAAAGGAAAAGTAGCTCTGAAGCTTACTTTTTTCCCCATAAGTCCAGGAAAATGCAAGTGGGGGAAAAATTTTAAAAAAAAAAAAAAAAAAAAAAAAAGTACAGAGCAAAAGAGGCTGTAGCAGAGGGATCTGGAAAGCTTCATTCAGCTTCCACTACCTGAACTGCACTTAAAACTAACCTCCAACATTTTCCTTTTTTACCTAAGCTGTACCTCCTAATGATTGTCATTGAAATGTTAATGACAGAAAAGCAGGCAAAGCTGCAGAATGCCACTCCATGCAGCTGTAGAAACATCCTTAAAGTTGGATTACTAGAAAAAGAAAGAAAAAAAAATCCCTGAAATTCAGCAAGGGAAGCACACTCTTTAAACACCAGCTGTTAATATTTCTAAAGGAACGCAGGCAGGGCACCGTGCGTCAGGTCAGCAAATGCCAACCTGAGCCGTCCCTCCTCGCTCCAGGGCAGCTGGCAGCGAGGCGAAGGGCTGAGCTGTGGGGCAGTGCTGGGACGGGCGCAGGGCTCTGGCACCTCCCAAAAACCCGGCTTGTTATAGCAACCAATGCCCACAGATGAGGAACAGGGGATGTCTCTATGTTTTGTATATAACATTACACACATCTTATATACGCAGGTACATAATAAACTGATACATACGTGTGTTTATCTATTTCCTAAGTACACACTTCAGATAGTAAGAGTAGCCAAGCACTTCTTGGGCCAGGGCACAAACCCTGCTGCTGCCTGCACTACCACACGTGAGTTATTCTCACAAATACACTGCATTCCATCTTAAAAAGATTTGCAGCATTTTTTAGTCCTTACTCCCCCAGGAAGAAAGCGGCAGAACTGCCATTTAACAGCCAGGAGTCATCTCCAAACTGGCAGTCTAACACACATTTATTACTCTTGCTGCCCTCCTTAATCGTCCCAGATGCCCGCACAGACACCGATCACAGCCTCTTCCTTCCCAGACACCATCTCACAAGCATAAATGATCTGTGCAGCTTTAACCTTTTATCCCAAGTCAGCAGTTCAAAAGCACTTGGCAAGACAGAGCTCTTTACCACGACTGACCTCAATACTGCACAGCAAACCATAAGAAGGTTGTGCAGGCATTATGCTGATCCATGCAATATAAGTAGTATTTGGTGTTTGGTTTTTTTTTTTAAAAAAAAAAACAAAGACAGGGTACAAGTTTTATTTACATTTCTGCTTGATACACAGACTCTGGTCAGGCACGGAAGGAGAAAAGCCAAACGTGTGGTTAGTGCTGTCCAGGTCATGGACTATCATAGAATCCTTACAGTTGGAAGGGACTTTAAAGGTCATCTAATCCAACTCCCCTGCAATGAACAGACATCTACAGCTAAATCAGGTTACTCAAAACATGATTATAGAGGTCTACCTCAATTACATAGGACTTCTGGCAGAAGACCCACAAAACCTGACTCAGATACCTTTGTTTGAACTGCTTTCCCCACAGCTTGTTTAGAGATTCTTCATTCTTCCCAAGGGATTGTCTGTAAACAGAGGTTATCTAACAATTCCTGGTATGCTGCAGGGGGCCCTCTGTATCCAGAGGGACGGAGCAGGTCTTAGAGGGCAGAAGGCTCTGAAGAAGCAGATTGTTAGAGCTAGTACAGACTGCAGAACAAATCTTACTGGGACTCCCTTGCTTCAGCCAGGTCACAGAACGACACTTAACAATGAAGTTCTTAGAACCAGTCAAATTCAGTTGTATCTTAGGCTGTCATGAGTAAAAGCCAAGTAGCGAGTGTTAGGCTTTATTGAATTATTTCTCCTACTGCATGCGCACATCCTGCTGATACGTGGGAGTGGATGAAGGAAATTAAAAGAAAAGCAATTTCCCTGCAAGGCAGGTTTTCCTATACTCAACAAGCTACATGCTCATCATACTGAGCTTTAATTAACCAGGATGTTTTAGTCAGAAAAAATAAGCTACCATGCCATTAAAAGCCATGTTGATGTTCACATATATTCTTCTCCTAATTTTATATTCAGCAGTAGGATAGCAGAGATAGAAGCATGCATGCAATTCCCTCGAGCCTTCAGTTTCCTTCAGGAAGTTAAGGCTGCAATGAGTCATAAGCAGGCAGTTAGAACAAAACAGAGACGCTACATTTCAAAAAATAAGAGTTTAACCCTTGAACTTTTCAAGCAATCCTGTCACAATACACAAGCAGAGTGAAGACTCTCCATCCACTCATAGCTGCACACGAGGGCTTGGCCCATCCCACCTGCTCCACTCCAGCCTTTCACTCAGGAGCTCAGTGCCAACCTCCAGCTGCCCCACAACCTCAACCTACTTCTCTGTTAAAGGCAGAAGTTGCTGATGCTCGCATTCCCCCTCTTCTTCCAGAGCAATGAGTGCTGGGACCCACAAAAGGAGACATCTGCAGATCCAGCACTGCAGCCTGTGCAAGGTTCACTGTGTCCATGAACCATATTTCCCAGGTGCTCTGATGCTGATCCCCCAGCCACTGAAGCTAAAATCTCCCCAGACAAGAAGCAGTAGAGACATAAGGTCACATTCCCTACCAAACTGACCTGAAGCCTGCACATGCCATAAGCACAAAAGCAGAAATAATTTTGGCCAGGCCCATCCTGAAGACATGAGCAGCGATCACCCCATCACCCCCTGCCATAGCAGGGGTCCTGGAAAACTCCTATATGGAGGGAGGAGAGAATCTCTCCAGGGAAAGGCACTGGCTGGTATCTCTGCTTGCGATCTGCTTACCTCATGTCCACTTG
This sequence comes from Centrocercus urophasianus, assembly GCF_019232065.1. Lineage (NCBI taxonomy): Eukaryota > Metazoa > Chordata > Aves > Galliformes > Phasianidae > Centrocercus > Centrocercus urophasianus. Next base: position 278,934 of record NW_024884900.1, on the reverse strand, counting down.
AGGTCTTCTAGAGAGGGGGAAAGAAAGAAAGAAAAAGGGTTAATTAAAAAAAAAAAAAAAAAGTAAAGGTAAACTTCCCAGGCACAGAGGACAGAACAATAGGAGAGAAAATAGCTTTGCTTCCTGGAAACTGGCTGCAAAACAAAACCTCTAAAGCAACAGTAAAAACATGAACATTATCACCAGCCCTTACACAACTCAGCCATTCTGAGTTGCTTTATTAATTTTTCATTAAAATCATTTCAACTGAAACCTATTATTCACTGCTAAGACCAAGCTACTACTCTACTACAGCAACATTAACCTCCATAAAATAATTAAAGGATGGGTTTTCAGCAAGAGACCTTGTGTGTCACCTCTTTGGAGCTTAATGTGTCTTTCAATGGCCTTGAATATAATGAGATGTTCAAATACAGAAAGTTGAGTTACTGCATTTTCCACTGTGACATCTATGCAGCCACAAAGATCCAACTTCTCAACTGTGTTACTTATCATTTACTTCTGACCCTGGGTAGCTGAGAGCAATCTTTAAGGAAGCTATCCTTTTAATCTGCTTTTTTTATATTAGCCTTTAATTACTCTAACAAAATTGTAGATGTACAAATTAAAGAACCAAGTCAGCTCTTCTCCTTTGAGTCACAACATCTCAGAGGAAGGCATTTTTAGCCTTCTTCACACTCAGATGAGAAGAGATCCTTGTCCCAGCACTGTTCTTCTCTCCTTGTAACATCTCTTTATTTTTAATTAACTGCTCTAAGCTCAGAAGTTTTTCCTATTGCAATACTTAATCCACCACCTGACCACCACGGTCCAGGTTCTCAAGCAGTAACAATGTTTGCTTCTTACAGCAACTCACACAAGTGTTCAGGTTATACCAGGAAATGCATCATTTCTTTGCCTTGGGCATGAGCACTGTTAACAGACCCAGTTTCAGCCCAGCTGCCTGTAAGTGCAGCAAAGAAACAAATGCCTGCTCTTAGTCACATAAAATGGCATAGAGCACTCCCATAAATGAAAAGAGATACAATTTCAGTGCATTATTAAAATGAAATGTTTTATGCAACAGTTAAGACTGTGCGATAAACCCAAAGACTATTAAATGAAATCAATCCTAATTAATGCTACCTCATTCCATTGAGCCAGCGCTCCCCCACCATTCCTGCAGAGCTCCATGCCTCAGTCTGGGCCATCTCTCGGACCGCAGCCCAGTGCTGCGCCCCTGAGAAGCAGAGGGGCACAGAGGCAGCATGTGGGACAGAGCTGTGGGACAGCTGGTGGCAGAAGGCTGACACGAGGTGGTTTTAAAGCTAAAGGATGTGCTGATTGAGCACGTCATGCCTGCTTGCTCCTGCCCAGTTTTGCAGGCAGAAGCACAGCAGCCCGGCACGGCAGCCCTGTGTGGCGGTGGGTGGGCAGGTGATGGCAGAGATAGGGAGCGTAGCTGCAAGTCTGTGAGAGGATGCCTTGCTCCCTGGGGCCTCTGCACAACTCCACTCCTGCTGAATTTGTCTAGAAACTCCACTGCAGGGAGCAGGCAGGGATGGAGCGCATAGCAACGCCTTGCTGAGTGGCGCCCAGCTCCTGCCTCACTTGGCCTTGGCCACAGCTCCTTCGATCCTGCCCACTGCCTTCCAGCAGCACCAAGCACAGAGCGCTGGCACTTCCAGACCAGCAGCACTGGGTCATCACACACTCTTAAGATCACTGAAAAGGAGAACAATTTTCTTGTGCGGATCATAGTGGAGAGATCTTTAAGGTCAGTTCTACATCAGCAGAGCGCGCTGGGAGAAATACCGCGTAACTGGAGCGCTTCCTGCAGACCTGCAGTGACTGGATTACAAGCAATTATCACAAAACCGCTGCAGAGGTAGAACAAATGATCGTAGCCTTTGGTTCTTTAAGACATGTTGAAAGTCTGCATTAACCTGTAATGCTTCTAAAATAAAGCACTTAGCACTGCCTTAGCAAAATTATACAGCTCATTTCATTGAAGAAAATTCATGTCGCAGCAGATAAGAAGCACAGATAGAAAAATGATTTAAAAGAAATACCTTGCTAATGACAAGAAATTTTTTTGACGAGCAGCCTTATAAAGGAGCAGTCTGAAGTAAAAGGAACAGTCTGCATCCTTCATGAAGCATCAAATACGCTGGAAAATAAACCAAATCTTCCATGCTGCCATACGCTGTTGAAGTGATGTTCTGGAAAATTGTTCGCAGGTACACACAGAGGGCTGCAGGCACTGCCAGCACCCACCGCCAGGAAGGCACCAGAGAGGGGGTTGGCTTTGCCTCTCCCCACATGGAGGAGCCCTACGGAGCACAGGGCTGGGACCCACCACAGGGCCCCAGCTCAGCACCTGCCCTCCAGCACAGCAGGTTTTTGTTAAACTATCATGCAGAACGTTTGTTTTCTTCAAACCTGTATTTCTTTTGCAGCCATTCATTTCAACGGATTCCACTGTGCCTGTTTTATGCCTCTCTTCATTCCAGCAGAGACTAAATTAAGCTTTGAAGTTTAGTGAGAAATCCTATTGGTGTAAGACTTAAACTGAATTCTGGGGGATTAAAGAAGGGAAAGCGCAAGAGAAAAGAAACCACTCTTCTCTTTGTTTTCTACAGCTTGATCCTGAAATGACCGACTTTGAGAAGAAACTTAATGCACGACTTTATGCATTATTCATATATCCTAAAACATGTAAATAGAGTTTTCAAAGGTTAATTAAAACTCCTTTCTTACGCAGGTAGCAATTACTTAGCATTCTGACACAATACCTTCCATCATTAATATTAAATAGCATAGAGAGAAAAAGAGACCTAAAATGAGCATGTGATCTTCTCAAACATGCTCACGTCACCCAGAGATCTGGCAGCCTACAAACACACCACAGGCTTTCCACAAAGAAAGGGAGAAGGTAACTGTTTTAATTCCACAAAGTCATATCGCTGCCAGACTGCCATTGATTAAGTGTGTATCTGCCAGAATTTCTACTTGCAGGGATTTTCCTAGCATAGCAACACTTCAAGGGGATCAAACAGGAGTAGTATTTTAGTTCTCAAGAATAATGATTTACAAGGTAATTGCACATCTACTTTGCTTCCCAGCCTAGGTACTTCACACATCCAGATGCACAGGACTTGCTTTGCCCCCACAGCTTTTCAGAGCAGCCTCCCTCCATAGCTTCTACCTTGAGGCTGCAAGAGCCAGCTTCTGCCCGCAGCAGGACCAGACCCAGCACTCCCAGCAGTGCTGAGCTGAGCACTGTGGCTGGCACTGGCTGGCTGCACACACTGAGGGCAGCCTGCTTCGCCTGCAGGGAGTTACTTATCCCAGAGTCTGCTCTTCCATAAGCCTCTCATCTGTAAGCCAAAGGTCCCTGTAGCAACTCACATAGCAGAAAACACCTTGGAGCATTAGCAGTGTGACGTGCTGGGAGGAAGATTCTGTAAAGGTCCCTGCTTGTAATCGTCTTGGCTAGAAGAGTTTTCTGGGAGATTACATAAAATTAAAATTAAGCATGACTAATTTTCAACTTCCACCGTGAAATTTAATGGGCATTTTCTAATTCATTCTATCTACAGCAGCTTGGATCTCACCAGCTGTCTCTGATATGTGTAAAAGAAAACCATTCCAAGTACATGAGAGAGAGGGCAACAACTTGCTAGTAAAATCTCAGCAACCTGCATCCTGTTTGATGAACGCTGAACACAAGAGTGTTTCCTGCTGCATGCAGGCAAGCCAGTAGCAAGAAGAGAAGCAGGGTAGTAATGGTGGACTGCACAACTTACCAGGTCCCTACAGACCCTGACACAGGTGGGGCAGTTCCCAATACTGAATATGCTTCTACAATAGAGAAAGAAGTCACTACATTCTCATAGAAACTAAAATAAGTTGCTTTTTCAAATGGGGTTGCAACAAATGAACCGAAGAGAAATAAACCCCAAACAACTCATCAGGATAAATCAGTCTTTTTCATGCCTTGATATACAAATTCAAAACTATTCTCAACACATAACACCCCTGCAAACTCTATGCTCTTTGGTCAAAATATTACCTACCACTGTTGTGACTAAATTTCCTTACCAGAGGAAGAAACAGACCTGGGCTTTAAGGAAACATTCATTTCTTGTTATGTTCATTCAGAAAGGAGAAGGACAAGGAGTTCTGCATTTGACAACTATTTACTAGTGGTGAACAAGATTAATACTAACTGTTAGGGACAGAAATCCCATTAGGCAATCCATGCCAGCACTTCAGTAGCGCTGGGTATTCCCCTGCCTCCCAGGTTATCATCCAGTGCTGTGTTAAGGTCATCATTGAGCTTTGTGTTGATGCAGTGCCTCAAGCTAATTGCATTGCTAAAGAATGCTGATACATCCTGTGGCCCAGAGCTGCAAATATTGGGGAGGCGCCACAGGAAACCTCACCTCCAAGAAGCCTTTACAAGAAGCAGTTTGATTGTGGAACACCTGAACTAGAGCAACCAGAACAGTTACTGCAAGTTGGATTTGTTCTGCAGCAGATGTGAAGAACTGCTGCCCAAAGAACAGCAAAGGCAACCAATCCTGCCTGGCCCATGACCAGCTCCACGTCCGTCCAGGGAAGGAGGAAGGGGAAAACGCGTGATTCTGCATGGTGTTCTCCAGGATGCATGAGAAGATCTTTGGCTTACACCATAACCGAGTACCAGTGCACTTCTGCCAGGTCAGAAGAACTGAAATGCTTCATTTTGTCACACTGAGATATACTGAGCATAAATACAGCAAAGAGGAAATTGCAGTCATTGGCAAATATGCAAATTACCTTTCATCAATCCATGCAGAGGGGAATTTCAGAACAACTTGTTTCTACAACATTGTATGAAAACCGATATTGGATTTGTACTTCATCAACTTCAAAAATAACACAGGCCTACATCAGTGCTGAGAAGTCCCAAAAAATTACGCAGTATTAGCAAGTAAAAACTTGGCCAATCTGAGAAATTTCGTCTGTGCTGAGAGCACAATAAAACCTGGTGTTGCTTATTTTTTTAAAAAAAAGGAGAATGAAAAATGAGACTGACTTTTATTTAACTAATCTAAGAACTAAAATAAAGATTAGCTGTCAGTTGTGAGCATCAACAAACACATTACACTAATTAAGGGCTTATCACATTTTTCTGCTAGAATGCAATATTGATTATAAATCCTTGGAATGGAACAAACTGAATATTTGAGCAAATTCAGCAACAACTGTTTTCTCACAAACGCAGCCATTGCTGTTCAATTCAAGGGGTTCTGCAGGTGAGCTCCAGGTGCAGGCAGGCCCAGCGCTGCCACCAGCCCAGCCACCCCCTGCGCTGGGGCTCCAACGGGCGACTCCTGCACACAGAGCAGCGGCGAGCTGAGCCGCTACAAGGAACGTGCACCAATAATGGCAGCACCCAGAGATCCACTCTCTCTTATGTTTCTGGGTTCCACAGCTACAACTTAGAGCTGAGGCCCCGGAGCTCTGCATTTATAACTCAATAAAGCACTTTTCAACCAGCTTGCTGAAAGTCACACCAAGCAAAAGAAGTAAATTCCACTTGTTTTGCAGCATGTGGTGGAAAACCTCTCTGTGCCAATCCTGGTCAACTCTCCTGTGCCACAACAATGTGATTTGGGCTGTTTGTCCATGAGGATCAGCACTGCTGACAGCACAGAGCAGCCTTCCTCTCCAGGTCTTAAAGCAGTCAGTGCACATTTAAATTAAGGACAGTAGTACACACATCTATAAATAATTTTCAGTGTATCAGCAACACACAGAAAACTCAGAAGGCAGCTAAAGCATTTGATAGTGCCTACATTTCAAAACATTCCTATTTTCTTTCATTTAGGTTTCTGCACTATTTATGCTGATTTAAAATCTACTACAATTACCAACCCTCATTACAGGCTTTAAAATTAAGCAAGTACCCACAAGGGGGAAATAGATGGATATTAATAGAACAGTACAACCAAGCACTAGATGGATCGGCTTGTCCCACCTGAGCTATGCTTGAAATACACACGTACTTTTAAGCACATCCCAAAGACCTTAGGAGTGATTTTTTCGGATCCAGTCCCACAGCTGACACGCACACTGCCTCCCAGCTTCAGCCCAGCAGCTGCGCACACACCCAATGTCACAGCAGGGTCCTGCAGGGTCGCAGCCCCACCGTGCTGCGTGCAGCGAGGGCATGGCCCCATGTTGCAACAAGGGCTGCAGCACAACCACCCCGTGCAGCCACGGGTTACAGAAGGCACCAGGGAAAAGAGGGAACCTGAGGAGGTATTGCAAGAAGAGGCAGTCAAAGGGTGCCAAAGAACCTGCTTTCAAGTTACAGAAACAGACATCAATGCACACAGTTGAAAGCCGGGCCACCAGGTCACATCCACAAAGCTGAAATTCCAGCTGAGTTTACAATGAACAGCTCTGCTGTGCTGCTGTGTACTTGTTCTTATTAGAAGTTACAAAAAGCAAGCAAGTTTTTAGTAATTTGTCTCAACATAGGCTTTAGAGTCTCAATTTATCTCTGTCATTGCGAACATTTAGCTTAATCTGTTGCTCTGTATCTTTCTCACTGCTAAGAATCCCAAAAGGAATTAATATACATAAAGAACCAAATTTCAATTAATGTAGGCTCTTGATAATTTTTCCATCATATAAGAAATATTTTAACTTGCTGTTTTCTCATTGCCAAGCCTCTGGAGAAAATGCTTCTATGTATTTATTTTTTAAACCAGCTGATATTCATCACCCAGCATGACTATGTCAATGCCATGAAGGCTTGCAAGCACTGCCTGTACTTTTTACCTTCCCAGAAGTAAATATTTCAATTAAAATGAGATGCAATTTAAATGTTAGCATAAGGTTTCCAAGCAGATTAAATAACATCCCAGCTACACATTGTCTCGTTATTGTCTGGTTCAAGATTTTAAAGAACATCCAACCACCATCAACCGCACAAACACATTTCACATTCCTTCAGCACAGCACCACTAACCTGGCTAACACCAGGATAAACATGAAAAATGCAGATTTTCCTCTACACCAAGGAGGAGGAAGCGGCACCTCTAGAACACGTAAGCAGGTATGCTGGCAGTGCTGGGGCAGACGCAGCAGCAGGGCTGTGCAGGATGGTGGCCAGGCCCAGCACACAGCACTGGCTCAAGAGTGGCAGAGAGCTCAGAATGCGTGACTCAGAACAAACGCCTCCCAGCTGGGGGGCACCCAGCAACCAGAAACACCTGGCAGCACCAGCAATGCATATTTGCCCCAGCACAAGCAATACATATTTGCCCCAGCACAAGCAAATCTTTAAGCACCGATTCTTATTTCTATATTTATTTTTACAAACCCACTAGAAAGTTTGCTATGCCACCCTCCTGAATCTTAACACCTGCTCTGGTCAAATGCTTTCCCAAAACCAAAATCCAAATGAGTGACAATGCTTTACTTACTAGGCAGAGGCTCGATAAACCTGCAGGAGCTGGCAGTCCTGCAGATGCTGATCATTCCCATCCAGCCAGGGGACTCCTCCATCACCACCTACCCTTAGGCAAGCTGACAAAACATAGCAGAAGCCCCTTTATGATCCCTCCACACCAGGGCCACAGTGCTCGTGGAACCCAGCACTACTTTCCACAGCAGCACAGCACCAGTAAGCAGGGCAGAGCCAGGTCTACTGAGAGCAGGGGATCAGCCCACCCCCTCCTCACCTGTTCCTAACTACTGATTGGGAACAGGTGAGTGCTTCTGAGACACAGCTGGGATTTCTCTAAACTAATTTGGTTAACACTGGTGAGAAAGAGAAGAACAAGTACTCCCTCTTTTGATGACTGCTGAGCAGTAGAGTACTTGGGGGTTTTTTTTGGCATGTTCTTGGTAACTGTAATTCATGCTGACGCAGTGCTTCATGAAGGCTCTGTGGTCTTCCCAGGAAAGACCAGGCACCAAGCTTGGCTGTTATAAGGGGTCTTGAGCCTTCATGCTGAAAGGAAAGCTGTGACAGGAACTCGCCCAAAGCACAGCAACTGCTGTGTGGCCCTCTCAGCACAAAACGGGAGGCAGTGCCCAGCAGGGCGAGGGGTTGAGCATGGCCTGCTGGGCTCTACCTGGCCTGGACCCACCACACAGCGGGGCACTGGGACCTGGCAGCTCCCAGCACCAGCCTGCTTCTAGCAGCAATGTAAACAGATGTAGCCCTGGCTGAAGGAAAGAAAACATGCCAATTTTGTTAATAGGACCGGGCAGAGCTTTCTCCTATTGCCTCATTTTCTCCCAAATTAAAAAGTGCCTTTTGAATATTCTCATCGTTGAACAATGTTTTCTGAGAAATCAGTCTAGAAATAACTGTGCTGCTATCTGACAGGCTGACAGATAAGGGACCATTCAGTCTCCTTCCAGCACTGGTACGTGCTTTGCATTTTGCCTTTGTGCTGCTAGCTCACTAATCCCCTATGTATGTGCTCCAGTCAGATTTCTTCCCTGCTGTTTTCCTCATAAGTGGTGCTTTGTATCTTTAATCTGTTTATTGCCCAAAATGAAGAAAACAAGACTAGAAAAAAAGGTCATGCTTGTCCTCTTCAGCTTTCAGCAATATATATATATATTTAATCTTTAAAATGCAATCCTAACTATGTTTGAGGAAACTGCTTTACAATATTACATTCTTCTTCTATCACACCTTTATTTTTAGGCTTTTTGATTTTGATGTGAAGAGGGGCAAAAATTGTTTTCCTCATCAGCTGACATTTTTGGAGGAACACAATATTTTCTCCCGGTAGGAATGGGACTCCAAACTGTGCTGGTGCTTGCAGAGGGGATGGGAATGTTGCCACTATGAGCTGCTGCCCTAGGTGGCTGAGAGCATTTGCTGCATCTGGTGCAGCAAGTGCTGGGACAAGGTGCAGGGCTGTCTCCTGACAAGAATCAGGAGATTTTTAATCTTTTTCACTCTTTTGCTAAATTTTTATCATCATCCCCATCAAAGCCAATGGACCTCTTTGCAGTGTGTGAGTTATACACACTTGTAAATGCTGGCTGAGAGAGCTGGGACTGTTCAGCCTAGAGAGGAAAGGGCCCTCAGGTGACCGGATAGCAGCCTTTCAGTATCTAAAGGGGAGCTACAGGAAAAAAAAAGGGGACAGGCTGTTCAGCAGAGTCTGTGGTGACAGAACAAGGGGAAATGGTTTCAAGGTTTAAGAGAGTAGATTTAGGTGGGATGTAAGGAAATGGGTGAGGGTAGTGAGGCGCTGAACGGGTTGCCCAGAGATGTGGCTGATGCCCCATCCCTGGAAACTTTCCAGGCCAGGCTGGGTCAGGCCCTGGGCAACCTGATCCAGCTGTGCATGTCCCTGCTCACTGCAGGGAGCTGGACTAGGTGACCTTTAAAGGTCCCTTCCAGTTCTAAGGATTCTCTGATTATATGATTACCAGCATGCTTTTCATTATCATAGTGCCCACTGTCCCCTGAGACTTGGGGTAACACAGCCAAGAGTCTTCCTGTCAACACCTGAATGAAATAACTTTTAATGAAAGCCATAAATGGATTTTGAAAGTCATGAGTGTCTCTGGCAATCAATAAAGCAAGATTGTTGGAACTGTGGAAAGTCTCCAACCACAGGAGATGATCGGGCTGGATTTCCTACAAGTCAGGCACGTGCACTTCGAATATCCTGTCGTCTGTAAATAGATTTTGGGAAGAAGCCAGAAAGCTTACAAAAGGATGGCTCCATTAGTCCAAAGGTGCCATGAAACTCCATTTTCACCATGCTAAGTGCAAAGGTGCAGCCTGTGATCATTAAAGGGTAGAAGAGGTATTTGGAAACACATCTGAAGAATACTCCAGAGAAAGAAATGTCCTGCTTGAGAGCTGAACCAAGGTATTAATGGAACTAAACGAATGTAACAGTCACTAAGAGGCAACATCAAAGAAGCAAGAACACAGCCTGTCCTTCTTGGAACTGAAAATGGTCTTATTTTTTTCCTTCTGAATTTGACTTTGAACAAAAAACCCATTGATAACTTTGTTTTGGCTTCTATTGGCTTTTCATTCTCCAGATGTTTCATCTGGCAATTTTAAACTTTACTTGGTGCTACTGTACATCTTAGCACAGTTTTCATAATGAATCCTAACAACAATTTCTGCAAAGGAAGTCTGACACAGATATTGAAAGGCTGCAGAACCTGGGCAGGAGTCTCACTCTGAGGAGACAAACCCTCCCTCGGGGTGCTGTGCTGCACAGGACGCCTGGCTCTCCTGATCACCATGGCTCTCCACGATCACTGGGCCTCTGCTTCAACCCCTGGTGAATGCCTGCACAGCACCAAGCTCTGGGGTGGCAGCTGGGGGGGCGTGGGCAGGGGCTCTGCTGGATGCACAGAAGGATAAATAGAGGGGAAGGTTCTGTACTGGGGCAGCATGGATTTCAGAATATGGTTCCTGATAATTAGATTAGGAAGAGACAGTATCACAGGCAGTATAGTTGATACCTCTTTCAGAAGTATCACACAGAAGGAAGGGGAAAACCTACGTGTACCAAAACACAGAAGGATTTACAAGAAATTTGTAAGCACGTTGGTTCAGTTTCTATTTTTGAAGATGTTAATCAACTGAGAATCACAATCATTTTTGTGTTAATACACCTGTCTCTTGAAATTAGAAATCTGTGATGGACCCTTGTGATCAAGCTGTAACTTTAATTTACTGTTCCTGACCTTGCCCAGAGTCTGCTGCATAGAGACAAACCTCTGCTGTCCCCCAGCCAGCAATCCCTGTGTCTCTGCGTGGGGCAGCCTTGCTTACTTATTACACCATCTACTTACAGTTCTCTCCTGGATCCCAGTCCATGTCTTGTTTTGGCACTGGGAAGGAAAGCAAACTATTTATAAATGTTAATCCCAATTGCAGATGCTCAGCCTTTTAAGATCTGCTCCCAAAGACTTCGCTTGTAAACGTTTTCCCATGTTTCACCTGTGTATAAACAAAATCTGCATTTTTACCTACATACACACAAGGCTGCATAAGCATCGTGTGTTTTCAGTTTTGATACTGTCTGTGGTGCAAAGTGTTTAACTACTAGATTGAAATTAACATTAAGTAATAGTATAAGACGTTGTCCTTTGTTGGCTCTATGTGAAACAGAAATGAGAATTAAAAAGGCTGTATTAAATTATTACGTATACCATGTCATACATAATGATGTTACAGAGAGGCAGAAAACAAACGAGGCATGGAAATGACGTGTGCTCACGTACTTTGTCCAACATCCCATCCAAGCCCACCAGAGCAATTAGACCCAGCTGCCGGAGGACAGATGGTAATTTTCATTTTGCAAGGATCAGTGTATTGGCCATGGGGCAAGGTTCAAAGACCCTGTTTTCCTTGAGCTTTAGAACAAGATCTATAAGCAGTGAAACATTAGACAACTTTCTGTGTGACAAAGATGCCTTCGAATTTTTATTTATTCATTTATGTATTTATTTGCACCATGCAGTACCTAATTTACTGCAAAATAGTCTTGGTACTGTGAGCTGAATTTTGCATCTATACAAAAGCTATTTGTGCTTCTGTTAAGGTCCTCTATGAGCATGGCAAGGGATTGTACAAGATCAGCTCTGTTTGCTCCTCTGCTCTGAATGAGGACAGTCCCAGTTTTCTGCCAGCAGACCTGGGCTGTGTTTGCACCCCTACCAACATTTGCAGCACTCAGGCCTGCTGTCAGCCCCACAGCTGCACTGCTTCTGCAGTCAGCCGAGACCAGAGAGCACCATTAGTGCATGATTGCTGTGATGCATGTTAACCATCTTCTCCAGTCTTTGCTTTTTCAGTGTAACAGCTATTCAGAATAAACATTAGATATTCCCATCTAGTACTTCTTAGTGCAGGAAGAAGTTTATGTTAACATACTTCCTGAACCACTTGCCCCTTCCAGTCAATGCATCAGCACCAAGCCTGAAACCAATAGCAGCAATGGGAGAAACTGCAGAGAACATCTGTATCTTTAAACAGGTTGTCATAAAACAAGGTCCTCAAGCACATAGCGTTTGGTCTCTGAAGTGCTAGCTCTCCATTAGACAGAGGCCATGCCTGCACCACAAGGCACCAGCTTGTTTGGCACCAGCCTCAGGAAATGCAGTGCTTGTAGAGACAGACTTGTGTTTGAGTAGGGCTGTCTAAACATTGGCAAAAATAGGATGCAATTTTACATGGAAAAGCCTTACATAGTAGAACATAGGTCTATTAATATCCACTTGCTGCTAAGCTCTGTGGGCAGTAATAGTGTAACAACTGCTAAAACAATAACTGGAAGAATTTGTAACCTCCTTGAAGAAGGGATTATCAATATTTTGGCTGTTTCAAGGTGCAGTACAGACCAGGTTACCTTCCTATTTGTATTTTGCTCAGTCACTGACGAGGGAGAGAATGTCTCAGCACTCGAAACTGTGAAACAGTTCAACACCATCAGCTTAACAGAGATGAGCTGGGTTGCCACAAGCATATACAATATATACAAATACTGCAATGCTTTGGGCTGAGTGTGAGCCCGGAGGATTTCTGAATAACAGAAGCATGAGAGGCAGCAGCTATAAAAAAGCTCCACAGAGCCATGGGTGTCAGCACCCTGCAGACAGCTCAGGTGATCCCAGGACACACACATCCAAGGGCTGTCGGAGATCTCAGCCTCAAGGCAAACAGCACACGCTGCTGAACTCAGCCAAATGCAGTGGTCATGGCCAAACTCTCAGTTAATCTAGATCAGCCGTGAATTTGGCCGAAACACATTAACTCCTGGGAGCCACTTCATACAAACGATGCCAAGGAGACTAAGAATATCGTCACTAGACCGCAAAACAATTTTGGCCAGACAAAGTCAGGTTTTAGCAGCACAGATGACTGTCACAGGCATTTTCCAGAACTGGTCTTTCCAGAACCATCACAGGCAATTGCAGTGCGAGAACAAAGCCTTTGAGGCTTGAAGGAAATTTTACTTAAACCAGCGAAGCTCCTCTTATATTCAGCCCTTTGTCAGGTCTGCAAATTATAATAATTGGCAGAAAAAAGATCAAAGCTATTAAATATTCATTTCAGTGAGTAACAGTTTCTGGCTTCTTGCAGCCCAAGGGAAAGAAGGAAAAAGCAAGGACCTATCTTTATATTGCCCTCCAGAAGCATAATTCCTGCGTGTGGTCCTCTTAACATTCCACATTAGTATGACTCCTAATTTACCCCCTTGGGGGGGGGAGGGAAAGAAAAAGAAAAAAGAAAAGCTTATTTTTGCTTTGGCAGAGTCTAACAATTGCCTAGTTGTCCAGCAATCGGTCCTGAATCTCCTCTGAAGTGAAGTGGTGGTGTCTCATGAATCAGGTTCATGACAGAAAAGAAACCCAGTAGCCATCATTTTACTCTTTATTGAGAATATTTTGCCTTCCACTACTTCCATACAATTAAATTTATTATGGTGAATTGGAGTGCAAAATTGCCCTCTTCATATACATTGTTGTTAAATTAGTTTATAATTAATGCTAACATATTGTTCTTATAGCATTTACTATGCTCGATGGTTCCATCAGCATAACCTTATTGTGATCTATAGCAATAAGACTAAAAATTAAAATGGCATTACTCACTTTTAAAGAGCCTCTGACAACTTCTACCCACATTTACAAGCATCTCGTCAATCACATTTAGCCACATCCATTAACTCCATTAATGTTTCCACAGAGCCTCTCTGTGCTGCTTTTCCTGTGTACAGAGAGAAGCAGAAGAGCCTGCTGGCAAGAATGGGGGCAAGAAGGACCATGACTAGTAGCTAACCCCCCAGGGAAAAGCCCAGATCTGCTGGGAGCACAGGAGAACTTCTGCCAATAGCATCCTCGGCACTGGAGCTCCCCTGTGCAGCTCAGCAGGACAGGGGCCTCATCTCCTGGTCCCTATGCACACCTGGGTTCACTGCCCATGGGGATGCACCAGGTGCTGCCCTACACAAGGGGTTGCTTCTCCTCTCGGCTCCCAAGAATATTCTCCTTCAGAAGTTCTCAGAAGTTGGGGATCTCACAGCACAGCAGTTCTGAAAATGGAAGCACAATTATTCTGATGAATTCTGACCACTGTGCCTGTTCTGCTAGTTACCAGAAAAAAGTGAGGATTGAAAAGACAGATGTTGAGGAAAATTCCTGGGCTCTGAGTGTAAGAAACATTTTTTTGTGGCTAGCCAGTAGCTAAGATGTGAAATGAGGGTCTGTGTCCATTATAAATGGACATCAAGTTCCTCAAAGTGCGCTGAAAGCAGTCACACAGCCCAGTGTCTAGATGAATGTATTACTACGGGCTGCCATATTTACTGAATTCAGGGGTTAAAAAACACAGAAAGGCTTTGCAATGCCTCCTAGGCTCACATCACTCACAAAAAAAGTCTAGAGAAGGTGCAAACCAAAAATCAGCCAAGTTTCCCCCACAGATGTCAGGAAATACCCTTCCCTCCCATATCTGACTGTTCAAGCATACAGGATGGCAGAGGAAAATAGTTCTGGCAGATGTATATCAGCTGCATGGAGCAATGCATGCCTCAAACAACTACAAAAGATGATTTTGCACCTCCTCAGACCCAACAAAACAGAGAAATAATTCCTCTGTTGGAATTGTATCCAGGGCCTATTCCCACTGCACAGCCTTAGAGCCAGAGCCACAATTTAGCCCTTGGTTAGAGAGAATATTTATACTCCTGCTTCACACAGGCTGAGTGCAGAATCCACCATAAATAGGTAGCTTAACACTAAAATTACTTTTAGAAATGAAGTCTTCCATTTTTCATATGGAAAAGGAAATCCATTTGAATACTAATAGCACTCATCTTTCCGTACAAGCAGCATGTCAGATTTGCAGTGTGGTACAGACGAGCAGTGTGGGAGGAGGGGTGGATGCAGCTGCAATTCCAACAGTTCTGTAGTTCTGCAGTTTAAAAGTTATTGGAATGTTTTATAATGCCCAACAATTTGCATTCCGGGTACCTTTCACACAGACGGAAGGACTGGTAAAGGTTAGGTACCTCAGTATTAATGTTCGTGCCCTTTTCTCCAATTAATGGCACAGTTAAGTTCTGATGAGCTCAAATCTTTGACAGAGAAGAATTATGGTAATGTTCATGTGCAGTCTTATCCAGTACAACTCTCATTTCCATGGGCTTAGACAGGGAAAGAAAGTTCCATTAATTATATTATAGAAGGTGATATTCACCCTTCAGCTCTAGGAATACATTTGAGCACTACATATAAATCCGCATGAAAAGAAAGTAGAAAAAGAAAACTCAAAAGCAGCAACAAGGATCTAAGCAGCACTATCACAGTTCCAGCTACAGTTTTGTGCTTCTGTGCTTCTAGATGTAAATGAAGGAAACCAGATAAAGGCTGAGGGTTTCTGTACATACTGTACATACAGAAAAGTCTGTTTCTGTATGTATCATCTAAAAAGGTGCCCTGAACAAGTTTCATTGTCATACGTTGCACAACCTTGGTGACTTTGCTGCACAAAGCCGTAGCTTCAGGACGCTTCTGTTAGTCCAGAATGGAAGAGAAGGAGAAGCTCTGGGGAGCTTTTCATTGGTGTTATCAGCCGCATGGGCCGCGTGGTGACTGGGATGAGGACAGCACTTGGCTCCACTGCAGCAGTGGACAGGCAGCATGTGGCCACCGCTCCTGCGGTTGAGACAGCTCCAGAGGAGCCCAGCAGTCCCCTGCCCAACCATGGCTGCTCTCAGAGCCCTCGTCTGTGCCAAGCACCAGGAGGGAAAAAGTTGAGTGACAGAAAGCTTTGCTGATCATGCCCAATGCAGCCCTCTTGTCATTCAAAATCTTTGCAGGCAGAAAAGATGCAATTTTCCACTTCTCAAGCATAACACTAGGAGGTAGGCTCTTCAAGTACTACATCTTTGCTACTAGCTTGCTGTTTTTACGCAGCCCCTCCGCACACCGAAGGATTCAGGCTGTGCATTCCTCATGCGTAGATCCTAACCGCCACTCATTAATTGCAGAGATGGGAATGAAAACATTACTTAATTCACCATGACTGATGCCTCTCCACCAATGGAGAAAACGCATGGAAGCACCCTCAGCTCGCACACATAGATGTGCAAACGGTTCTGACAAACAAGGTGACCCTGTCCTTGAAGAGCCTCAGTGAAGGCTGAGGTTAGTTGGTGGCCAGAGGTGTTTAAGAGGATTCGGGTTACTTGAGCAGAGTTTGATCAGCATTGCTGAAAAAAAACGTGCTCTGACATCTGCATAAGGATTTCTGGGAAAGGAAAAAAAATGAACAAAATGAAATGTGATTTGAACACAGGCATACAAAGATTTAGGACTGCTAATGAACACATGATGGTGTATGACTGCACTTAAGTAGTCTAAATGAGTCTCTTTTTGTTGGTGCCCAAAACATGCTAGATCATCTTTGTTCCCCATAAATCAAAGCTGCACAATGCCTGCTCTGCCACATGATTAAGAGTGTAGGGTTTTTTTGCCAAGAGAAGGCACTAGCGACATATCTGAATAATTAGATAGCATCACAGGGTGGCTGCTGCCTCACTGTCCTTGCAGCTGAGAGGTTCAGAAGTGCAGGAGATAGGCAGGAAAAATATAAGAGGTAAGTACACCTCACTGGGGGTTAGGAAATAAAGATTAGGATTTTATTTGTGCCATTAACAAAGAGTAGTTTTCAGCGTTTTGCTGTGTGCACAGTCCCAGGCAGATTTTAAAAAGTAGGACTTCAGCTGTGATACACTCGCAGGCACTGGAAAACAGAACGAACTCATAACTCAAACAAACCTAAATATTAAATTACAAATCCACTTAATCACAGAACCATAGAATCATAGAACGGTTGGAAGGTACCTCAGGGACCACCAAGTTCCAACCCCCTGCCACAGGCAGGGCCACCAACCTCCATATCTGATGCACTCAATGTTATTTCAGAAAAATAGATGGATGCACAGAAGGAGTTTTGCAAAGAATGCACATCCTGTTGAAAAAGCAGGGCTTGCTTAACACAGCACAAATTGTGTATCAGCCTAGTGACTTCTTAAATGCCCTTGTTTGAGGGTTCCTAGTTTTGCCAGGCAGATGGGCAGTGACTTGGTGCACATCAGCTCCATCCGGCGCCGCAGGCTGGTGCCAGTGCTGGGCAGCACCACACAGCTCCTCGGCACAGCCATAGAACCGTGCCCGCACTGATAGTCCCGCTCTGTTAAGCAGCCTGCAGCCCGACAGCTTCTTGTCCTTGCGCCGCTGGAGTCCCGTGGGGCACCAGCTGGCTTCATGCTGAAAGCCAGTTTGGCTCTGGAGCAATTGCAGTTTGCAGGAAGTGCCGCGCTAAGTCTGAGCCTGTTGGATTAACGTGCCCTGGAAGTGGCCAGTTACATCCCATACACCGCTGCTGCCTTTTATCCCCTTTCCCCCCAGTTCTTGATTTTTTTAGATATATGCCCTGATGAAGCCCTGACTCAGCAGACTCTGCAAGATTAAGCATACAAACAATCCTAATGGCTGATGCTAAATTCAGGCACGTATCAGTGGGGAGCAGGGACAGATTTACTCATAGGGTGGCAGTGAGGGGGAGACCAGGCCCTTGTCACAGAGTGTTAAATTGGTTCAATAAAAGGAGAGCCATTAGCTCATATATTTGCACTGCTCAGCGTCAGCCCTCATTGATCCTTGGCTACTAGCAAGGTTGGAGTTTTACATATTCAATCGTCAGGGGAGAACATTTAAACAGAAGCTGGAAATAGAATAAGGACAAGAAAACAGCTGAGTATGTTAAATTGGGGCTGATCCAAAAGCCACGTGCTATCTATATTCCCAGATGTTTATTATATGTATAAAGATAGTATTTAAATGTGAACAGTTGCACTCCAATTAGGAAACAGCCACCAAAATCTTAGAAGTTTCATAACCTGTCACGCTGAACAAAAGGACACGTTTATATCTCCAATATGGAAGAAGCCAGAGCAGGCAAGAACTGTATCTAGACACTGAGAATAATCTTCCTTCATAACTTACTATTGCAAACGTGCACCCTTTCTTGGAGGGCAGCTTTGTTCTTTCACTGCTTGCTGTATTATCAGAAATTATTTTGCCCTATGTTAAGTACCAAAGCTTCCTTTCCAAGCCATACCCAATGTGAAAAATGTTTTAAATGTGCACATTTTAAAAAGGGAAGAAACAAAGACTGAGAAACATTGGTGAGGTACTACTGTAAAAAGCAACTGCAAGGAGTATCAAAAAAAGACAAATTATTTTTGCTTCTAGACAGTAAGCCTTGAAGCAACAAAGAGAAAAACAGTTCATTCCTGCTTGGAGAGATCAATACCACCAACTCCAAGTAAAGCAGATCCTTTTCTCTCATGATCCATCGCAGGGTTGAATGCAACTCCCTGTGCTGAGCAGATCCAAGCACTGCTCCCATCTGCTGCGGTGGTTGCTGCAGGCCAACACGCAGCCAGGACCCATTAACACCTTCCTGCCTGTCTCCTTCTTGCTTCTGCTTTGCCTTAGCT
The DNA here is from genome assembly GCF_019232065.1 of Centrocercus urophasianus. Lineage (NCBI taxonomy): Eukaryota > Metazoa > Chordata > Aves > Galliformes > Phasianidae > Centrocercus > Centrocercus urophasianus. Next base: position 260,383 of record NW_024884900.1, on the reverse strand, counting down.
CACCACTCCCAAACACAGCAGTGTTTCTGCAAAAGCAGTTGTTTTGGTCCTGGTCATGCAAAAGGTAGCTGGGTTCTTTTTTCTCCCCCTCAAAATACACAGAAAAAATCTTCTTCCCTTTCTGAACTCATCATCTACAAATCCCAGTTTTGCTCACGCCATCTAAAGAATTTGTATATACTTGCTGAACATGTCTTGCAGTCACTTGACAGATTAAGCTCTGTCCCACTCTGGCTGCTCATGGATGCCTTCCACAGCCACTACAGAGACACTTGTACATGTCCAGGTCTGTGCCAGACTTAATGCATTAATTGGAACTGATGGGGTGGAGGTTGCAGGAGGTGATTTCATTGCTCTCTGCATGAAGGCTGCTGCTCAAATGAGAACTGATCTGACTTCAAAGTGTCTGGCTTTAAAGTGGTTAGCAACGTTTTGTTAAAGGAAGAGACATCTCATATTTAATGCTATCCATCTTTCAAAAATGAACAAATACTTGTAATTAAATTAATTATGATAATCATACAGGTTTCAGAACAGGTCTCATGTGTGTCGTAAGTTGGGTTTTGATTTTCAATACATTGCCTACTAAAAAGAAAGAGTATATTTCTTTGTTCTGCACTGCTTTTGACTGGAAGGAGAGTGAATAATTAATTATAGCAATGTTACAGGCCTGTAAATTACTCTAAGAAAACGACAGGTTCTCCCTGTGGCTTCCTTCCTTCTCCCCTGCAAGGTCAGCACCGGCCTGGGCAAGGCTGCAAGGAGGGGCTCCACTGCCACAAGAGAAGGAGGGAGTGGGAATGGTCTCATCAGTAAGGTCTTCTTAAACCACACAAGAAACACCAAGCAGCACTGGTTCCAGTGTACCAGTACCTGGGGTGGAAGCTGCAACTTCCATTGCAAAAGGTTTTCCACAGCTTTAGTGCAGGTTCTTCCAGTTAAGAATAAAGCACTACATTTCCCTTTGAATTTAACTTAGACAAATTCAGGCTGTTCTTCACAGCTAAACCTTACTGAGCAGTGAAAGCCACGTGTTCATCATGTATTAAAGTATTCCACATGCATCTGTGAAAGAAAAGGTATAAAAGCTCTCTGTGCTCGCCTTCTCAGTGCAGACACTTCATGTGTTTCTGCAAATAGGACACTGACTGTTGGCTTTTCTTTAACGAGAATTTTGTCTAAACCAGGACAGCTGTTGAAGTCCCTGCCAAGGAGAACTTCTGCAAGAATGGATAAAACACAAAGGAAACCAAATTGGAGCTGTCTGCAGACATTCCCAGCAAAAAAGCCTTAGAAGTCAGTGCTGAACCTGTTACCCTACAGAAGGATGATGGAGGATGCTTTTCAAAGCCTTTTGGAAGAAGCTGTTAGAGTAAGAATGAGTTAGAATACTAACATGCTACAACTTCAACATAGATGTGAGGGGGTCTCCCTTCAGCTGCTCATTCTGTGGCCCTGCAGAGCTCCTGCTGCCCACCCAGCTCTCACACTCTGCCAGGTCCAGCTTCCAGGAGCAGCAGTGGCATAAGAAAGCAGGCCAGCAATGCTGGAGGGGTTCCTGTAGAATTTCTGCTGCCTTTTCCTAAGAAAGTTACAGCTCAAAGCTACATTAGTAGCTTGAGAAGGTGGGAGAAGCAACAAAATGGACCTTCAGTTAAAACAGCCCTGATCTGAAGCAATTACTTAAGCTATGAAAGAAAATAAGTGGCTTTTAATTGATGCTGGAATTGCACAGTGTCCTTACGTTGCTCAGCTTTAATTTCCAAATTAAGAAGTCTCTCTTCTTAATAGCCACTCACAGCACCTGTCACCTTCTGTTAGTCCCAAAAGTGCCCTGTAGCCATGTTATCACTTATTGATTTGTCAGTAACAGCTGGACTCCTTCAAAGAAAGATCCCAGTTCAGGAGAAGCTCATGAAAAAGTTTAATGGTATACTCAGTGATGATGACTTACACTAGGATTTACATTTTGCATTTATGTTAATGCCAGATGAATTCATTATGATTCATCTAACAAGAATGGATGCCAAAGGAATAAGTAATGATCACGCTATCACAACTGTACCATAGTCCTGTTTCTGCAGTTTTGGTGTCTTTCCTACTTCCTACAAAACGGAAGAAGCGGTCACTACCACGGGCAATGTGGCCCTGTTGTCTTGTTACCATCCTGACTGAAGTACAATTTTTTTGGCGTCCTTCATAAGTTTTTTTTGTGAACGCATAGCTTAAAATCTTTCCAATTTGTATTTCTCTAGACATCAACATATCACTCCAGGTCCTTTTTCATTTGTTGATTTTGCTGAGTACAAGTTTTTTTTTTTTTTTTTTTTTTTGGGGGGGGGGGGCGGGCAGCGGGGAAGGGAGAGTGTTTAATAGCAAAAAAAAAGATATTATGGAGATGTAAATGTTGGGTACAGATGGAATTGAACCAGACTTTTTTTTTTTTCCTCATTCACATTGGGAAACTCCTCTGATACTGATTGTCTTTCTTAGATTACAAACAGGTCTTCTGACAGTACAGGGGTGACAACCCACCGTCAGTGTCTGATGCCAATGGTTCCTGTGAAGATAAAGGACGTGGCCTCAAATTGTCTCATGCATGAGCACATTTTCAAAAATACCTGAAAAAAATCCTCTCCTCATAATACCTGTAACCGTGATTCTGCTTCCCATCAAGCTACATTATTTTGATTTTTTAATGCTGCTTTAAACCCTGTCAGCAGGCAGAGCTAATAACAGCTTGGAAAAATTAATATGTATGTTCGATGGAAACATTCTATTGTTTCCATGGATACCAGTGCAGAATCCCTTTTGTGATATGCGCTCCTTCAAAGTGTTTAATCAGCAGCAAGAACAAAAAATCCCACCAAATACCTGTAAAGCAGAGAACGAGCTTAAAAAAATCTTATTAGATCACCCAATGTTTCTCATGTTCCTGTAATAATCCAGCACGTGACAGCGGTACTGCTGCTTTGTTTCTTTGGGTTTCTTGTTTGCTTTACAGTACTCAATGCTGCACTGTCTTCGAATGAACTTGGGAAGGCGCGATTACTTCCTTGCTGCCGGCCCTCTGGGGCTGCTCATGGTTGAGCAGGTTTCCAAGCTGACACTGCCACGGGTTCCCATCAGGCTGGCTGTGCTGCATGTCGCTCTGCTGGTGGGAGCCAGGAGAGACGCGGAGTCCCATGGGGCTGTTCCCACTGGCGCAGTGTCTGGGGCTGATGTCAGGAGCCACCTCGTCATAGACCGGAAAAACACAAGAAGCCATCCAGGAGCACGCTGCTCTGACTGTGCTGTACCAGAGGCCCCACGAGGCAGAGCTGAGTTGCATTCCCAGGAAGAACAGGTCGCTCCCAGCTTTGTTTAACGCTGGCAGAAAGTCCCATTCTGTGAGCAGGAGTGGTAGAGCAGAATCATTCACCACATGAAAGCATGAAACTGAAAGACACTCGAAGAGGAAAAAGGTTTTGCTTTTCCGTTGTTTCAGTCAGATTCTACATTGTCCCTTTCTTCACAGGCCACGGTGCCGAGCGCTGCTAACACTGCTGTCTTCTTTCCAGATGGAGCTTGCACTGCGAGCCGAGGAGGGATAGTTTCTGGCACAAAGCAAGCACAAAGAGACATGGCAGCCACTGACAGTGGCCAAAGCACTGCCTGGGAGGGGGGCATATGGAAGAGATCTGCACTGCGTCCTGCCTCCCAGCACCAGCCTCCCTGCTCCAGCACTGCCCTGTGCCTGTAAAACATCTTGGTGTTGGTGATAGGAACTATAAGAGTTAAGTGTTATCTAAGAGAAAATCTTGCTATTCAGTTACAGTTATCTCAATTAAATTGGGTCCTGGAGTGCACACAGTTATTCTGACAGTGGTGAATTTCAAAATTAATTTCCTTCTGCTGGGCAATGTTTCCCCACAGGCTCAGAGCCTGCAGCTCCCCGCTCCTGGCTGGCATTTCCCACTCGCCCTGGGACACACAACACGGCCCAGCACCCACAGAGCTCCACTGCCTCCTGCGCTGCCTTCCTGTGGAGAGAGACACACCTCCCAGCACACGGCCCTTGGTGACACCTCAGCACAGCCCCATCAGCTGGGTCAGCTGCACACAGCAGCAGCATGAGACAGGCGGCTGACTGACAGTGCAACACTACTCCAAATGGCAAGGTATTGCAGCTCTTAGCTCCCCACTGAGGTGAAGATGGTTAGTAAAATTCAGTGATACGAAAATCATTACTGTATCCAGCAGAAACAATCCTTCTGAGACACTCGGGATAGCAAAAGGTTAAATTAAAACTTCCCTGCTACTAGATAATGAGCTGATGGCCAGTCACGGCTCTGTTATCATGCTGTGCATGTTTAAATTAGAGCAGCAGAGCAGACTTTATATATGTAGCATAAAGATATTATAAGACATGCACTCTTCCCTCTCCAAATAGCTTTCTTTTCCACTTTTGACTGTCTCTGAAACTGTTAGAGCTCGATTCAAAGTTCACTGCAGAAAAGGTGTTTTTCATGTAAGAAAATGGGTTTCAGATGGCTGTGTGGCGCTTATCTGTGACTGCTGGCAAAGCACTGGCTAATGCCCAATGATCAGGTGGAAAGTGACACAGCTGTTAGTTATAGAGGACAGGTACCATTTGTGGCACAGATACGACACCATCAAAAAATGCAATGAGCAAAGGCTTTGAAAACTTGAGAAGGGCCAATACTGAAACATTTCTGCTCCACGCCAGTAAGTGCGGCTCAGTGTGACAAACTGAAGCTACGCCACCAAAAACATGATCCAGGGAGATAAGCAGGGCTGCACGGCTGCTGAGTGACTGAAGCAGAGGCTGCAGTGAGCATCCTGCAGGGACAACCCTGCTGTCCCTCTCTTTACTGCATAGCCATCAGCTTCTGCAGCCCATGGCTGAGTGAGGATCAGCACCAGCATCTGCACTGAATGCACATTATAGCTCTCGTGCAGATTTCATAGACCCAACACATGAACAGAACCCAAGAAATGCAGCTATTTACATACTGATGATGCAGACCAGCCGTGTGCATTGCTACTTGGACTGGTGCAGCTGAATGGGCAGACCCAGCACCACAGGGCAGCACGGCCCAGCCCCGGCGGCCCATAGCAGCAGGAACAGCCACCTCACTGCTCACTGAGCATCAACTTGGCTGAGATTCCAGCCTGTGGCACAGCTCTGTCTGAGGATTTTCTAACCCCAGCATGGGAGCTGAACAGTGTCAATAAACAATTAACATGCTCCCAACCAAGCAATTAAATCAATGGCAAGCAGGGAATTCAGGCAGACAAAACAAACAGTGTATTAACTACAAAAATTGCTGTACATAAGTATTACAAGAAGAAAAAAAACCAGCAAAGAAAAAGATGAGGCTGTTTGCTTCCACACTTGTTTCTGGAGTGGTCCCAGCCAACCCAACACTGAGAAGTACCTGGAGCAAACACTCTGAGCCCTGCACTGCCCTCAGGGTCCACACTCAGCACTCCAGCTGACGTGATCCCCGCCCAGCAGTTGCTGTGTGCAGCCTCCTGACCACCATCCCATGGCCCTGAGCACCACAAGCACAGCCACATCTCACCATGGGCCAACCCAGCAGCTGCCACTGGATTACCACAGGTGTTGGCTGCCCGGGAGCACTGGAAACCTCCCCAGGTAACACTAAAGGGAAGGGGCCCTGCCTCACCCCTGGAGCTCTGCCATCATTTTCTGCCCTTGGCAAAGAAGAGTATTTACACATGGGCACAAGTTAGTCTTTGTGAATCTGGGTCAGCATCTCACTGCTTTCTATGTGTCTCATGTTTAATCACAAGTAATACTGCACATCCTGCCTGAACTAGTGAGAACAGCTGCTTAGCTTGGAAAATTCAGAATCCATACACTCATAATGCAAGACAAACTAAGTTTTATTTCAACTGCAGCTGACATGGAGCCTAGAGAAAAAGTGGATCTATGAAATGGGCTGTTTGATCCCTGATTTGCTGGCTGTTGTATCAGGTCCTCTCAGGAGATTAGAAGAAATATTAAGTCAGAAAATTATTTCCCAGTTAGTCTGAGCTGTCTTTTGTGATGCTGCCTAAGGTGGAAGGTGATAAAAGCAATTGCTAAATATAAGCAATATGCTATAATATTGCTAAAATGCAGCCAAGAATCTTTTAACACAAAGCAAAATGAGGTTGAGAGCCTGTGAAGGGATTCACTGATATTGCTGGTTAAGTCTTCAACTTTGTGGAATATTTGTCATTCTTGCCTCCTCCTCCAAACCCCTTTTAATAGTCACAATTGGTCTCTCTGTGTGAGAGACTTCCAGTTCTGGAATGTTACTTGAGCTGAGTAGCTAAGGATTATTTCCAATGAAGTACTATTCTTCAGGACAAATCTATCCTCAAAGATATGCTTACTAAGTAACTGAAATTTACAAAATAAATTACATGAATTACAAACAAAAATAGCAATAACAGCAGCAACAAAAATAGGTGGTAAAGTCCTTCAGTCACAGCCATCACACAGATAAACAAATAACAGAAGTCTTTGTGGAACATTCTCTTAGAATAAACACTTGAAGCCCCTGATAAACGCCTGTAGTGCTTTGAGCCCCATATCTGGCTGCACCAAGGGAGCAGAGAACTTCCAGCGGGCCGGAAGATCCTGCTCAAGTCAATGGCTTCCACAAGCCTTATGTATCTCCTGCCCCCTGGGTCTCTGCAACCATCAGCAGCCAGGAGGAAATGGTGCTGAGTGCTCCTCATCTGTCCCAGTAAGTGACCAGGACAGTTCTTCGACCAAGCTACTGCCTGGCATTGTTCTACCAGGAACATGAACTTCACGCTACAAGAGGGTGTTCTTGGTTGATGTTGAAGGAGACAGTTTTCCCCACAGAAGTATTTGTCCACTACATCTGTTCCTACTTGTCAGTGGTCCAGTGGCTGACTTTGAACAATGTCATTTTCCCTCTCCGTGCATCTGTTTTTCTGCAGGTACCAATTTTTGACTTCTTTATAAGGCAGTTAGAACTACAGCTGAGAACATCTGGTTTTGCTCTTACTGTAGTAGTAAGCCCTGGCATGTAAGAGTTTGCAGAGGAGACCGCTGTGTATGTCTGGGACAACTGCATACTGGAATCAGTGCCTTGGCAATGCAGACTTTTTGTAACACTGAGACATTAAGTTTTTAGTGATGAGCGTGGAACCCTGAATCAAGTCTTTTGAAAACCTTGGTCTGTGTGTGCTCCTGTAAAAGGGTAAGGAGAAACCTTTGTATTGGCTGCATCTTTCTGACATTTTGAGTGCCAGAAATAAATCTGAATACATGAGCTGTGAAAGAATAGGAAAGATGTTATTTCTAAAATGTACTTGTTGCTATTGGATATGATAAAACACCAAATGATTCAGTAAGTGTAGCAGTTTAGTAACTCTTACAAAATCAATGATCGTGCAGCAATGCCTGCAGTACTGGAAAAGAGAAATACAACAAAGCCTGACTGGGAGCATTAACCCTTGCCTCTGCGTTCACCCCCAGTGGGGTCAGGATGGCTCCATGCACACACTGAGAGAGGCCAGGTTTTGGTGCATTTTTATGCGCACACGTGTGCATTCTATGACCCACACCACTCCCTCATTCCTAAACCTGCTGCAAATTGCCCCCTCTGTGGGTGAGGTGTGCCAGAAGAGCACCAGGATGACATCCTGCCCCAGGCAGCCACAGCCCTGTCACCCACTCTTTCTGTGAAACTTGGTCTGACAGGCTAGCCTGCAGGTCCAGTGCTCCTCATTGAGTTGCAGAAAAGAGAACTGTTTGAATGGGGATATTTAAGGGATAGCATGGTTCACTGCAGCAAAGGAAAAGCAAACAGCTATAATGACAAGTTACCTCAGGATGCTCTGACTCAGTGCTGGGCTTTTGAGCTTCTGCAGTTATTTCCATAGCAGATGTTTCCTGCATGATTTTTACACTGGTAAGTATAAAATAAAGTAGGAAAGGCAGATGTTATCTTGACCTCTACCTTCAAGCACTATAGATGATTTTTTTTTTAAATTTTCTTGTGCATAATCTGAATATATTCATCAAGAAGAAGATGATGAAAAAAAAAAGATAGCAGCAGTGATAGCAGCTGTACCTAGAAAATGCTTCTTTTTGCTTGCCTGAGTAATGAAGACAGGAAAACAAGGAAGTGACCTTGAGGTGCTTCCATCTGCTTTTGCATTTGCTTGCTTTATTTCAGTGTCTCCTGTTTTCTCGTGAAGGGTCAGGGCATGAGGAAGGGGCAGCTGCAGCCCAACCCTGAGGCTCTGTCAGGGAGGAATCCAAAACCTGGAGTTGCCGTGGCTCATCCCAGAGACCCCGTGGCACCACCACCGTTACAGGTACTTGGACAGAAAGGTGCTGCTGGGAAAGGCAGTGTAAGAATAAAACTGTCTGGCATCCATGTAGCATCCAGCAGGAACTGATCTGCAGCTGAATAAGATACAAAAAAGTTGGGTTTTTTGTTTATCTGTTTGTTTGCTTGTTTGTTTTGTATTACAAATAATATATAAAAAAACCCAACAACCAGCCAGCGCAAGGTCAACTAATTCAGCATTCCTGTCAAAGTAATGAAGATGGAGAGAGGCAGGTTTAGATACAAGAGAGAAGAGTTAAAAGCAAACTGCTCAGAGCAAAGATGCTGCCAAGATCCCTGGCATTGAGACTCCAGTAGAGGTCTAAATCAGGAAAAGTGAGAGCTGCCACTCAGGCCAACAAGAGGATAGAGTCTGTCCTCATTAGCATTGGAGAGGAGTGATGTGGTCGCCAGGACTCAGGGCAAATACAGCGTTTCAGGGATGTCTGTGGTGCTCCCTGGTGCCAGCCCTGCAGGGACAGCCCAACAGAGTCGCTCCTGCAGGTGAGGAAGCCATGTGCAAAGCACTTGGTACATCAGCAACAAAACACAAGTGGTGCTCAGAAGTAAAATGATTCAATACGAACTACTGGTTTGGTTTCAGGGTGAGAGAGACGCCAGCCAAGCAGCAGCTGATGGCAGGCACATCCACCCCATGCTGTGCAGAGCAGCCTGGCTCAGCGCTGCAGCACCGATCGGATGGCAGAGCGCTGTGAAGCCCATCTGGGCACCTGAGCCCAGCCAGGGTGCAGTGCGCGCCAGCTTGGGTGATGGCAAAGAACTTCAAGGATTTTGAGGCACTGGCTAAATATAGTCCTGTGAACAGCAAAGAATACGATGCTGTGCTTCCCATGTTGACAAAGGAATTTGAGAACGTTTCAGGACTGATGAAATACACTGTGCCAGCAGTGTGCCCTCATGGCCAAAAAGGCCAATGGCATTCTGGGGTGCATTAAAAAGAGTGTGGCCAGCAGGTCGAGGAAGGTGATCCTCCCTCTCCACTCTGCCCTGGTAAGACCTCATCTGGAGCACTGCGTCCAGTTCTGGGCTCCCCAGTACAAAAAAGACATGGACCTCTTAGAAAGAGTCCAGCGGAGGGCCACAAAAATGGTGAAGGGCCTGGAGCATCTCCCCTATGGAGAAAGGCTGAGTGAACTGGGTCCATTTAGCCTTGAGAGAAGACGACTGAGAGGGGATCTAATCCAGGTTTATAAATATCTGAGGTGTGGGGGCCATAGTGGTGAGGCCAGTCTCTTTTCAGTAGTATGTGGAGACAGGACACGGGGAAACGGACATAAGCTGCAGCATAGGAAGTTCTGCATGAATGTGTGCAAGAACTTCTTTACAGTGAGGGTGACGGAGCACTGGAACAGGCTGCCCAGGGAGGTGGTGGAGTCTCCTTCTCTGGAGATGTTCAAGTCTCGCCTGCACGCCTACCTGTGCGACCTGGTATAGGGAGCTGCTTTGGCAGGGGGGTTGGACTTGATGATCTCTGGAGGTCCCTTCCAACCCCTACAATTCTCTGATTCTGTGACACAGTTTTCAGTTAATACAAATGCAAAACTTGTGAATTTTCAAATGGAATGTACAGAGCTGCAATTAAAAATATGATCATGTCTCTTTACCAGACTTGCATTAGACCACGCTTACCAGAGAGAAAAATCCCTCACTTCACAGTCACACCTTAGTTGTGTCATCGCTTTTTGGTAAGCAATTGTTTTGAAGGATGAAGTACAGGAGGAGTAAAATTTCACCAAAAATCTCTGATGAACACCTTGGGAACTCAGTAAGAATTGCAGGCAGTGCCACTGAACCAGACCGATGCATTAGTTTCACAAAAGCAAGGTCACGTATCCCACTAGTTTTAGTTTTTTCTTGTGCTCTTTTGTATATATTTCAACAAAAACCATTAAAATGTAAAACAAGTTTTGTTACCTTATATGCATTAACTATATTGTATATTTACTGAGGGCTGCTCCAAAACTAATGCCTCCTACTTTACGACGTTGGCCAGTGACATCAGAAGCGGCTGTTGGTGCGATGGAAGCAGAGCTGAACCTTCCCACCGATATCCCGTTACGTTTTGCTGCTGTGCAGCAACAAAAGATGGCAGCAAAGGGGCTGTCTGACACAATGGCGTGTGACACGGAAGTACACGTGGAGCAGAGACGTGGAACTGAATTCCCCCATGCACCCACTGACATTCATCAGCACTTACTGAATGCTTGTAGAGACCAACCAGTGGCTGTCAGAACTGTGAGGCTGCAGTGGTTGCATTTCAGCAGTAACAACAGCAACAGTGGTCACTTCTGCTGGTACAGATTTTTACAAGCGCAGCATGCAGGCTCTTGTTCATTGCTAGCAGAAATGCATACCTTACAGTGGTGATTATGTGGAAAAATGGTATTTTGTAGCCAGGAATTTGCTCCATCAAACAGTGTTATTTTACTCTTTGTATCTATTGTTGTTTCCATAGGAATAAATAGGAGGCATTATTTTGGAGTGACCTATGTTTATGCAGCCCAAGGCAGTTCCTCCCAAAGCAGCCCAGACACACCCAGAGGCTGGATACCTTTGCCCAGTGGGTTTTACCCTTTGCAGGTCTGATGCATTTAGTGAGTGAGCAGTCGCAATTACTGACACAGGAAGAGGCTCTTAGTAACATCCGCAATTAAAATTTCAATTGTCTCGAGTAAGCTCTCTAATATGGACTGAGTAAGACTGTCCGTGTTAATTATATATTAATTTATTGTTAAAAGAGCACTAAGGATTTAATGAGACAAATTTAAAAGTCTTCCCATTAGCTGAAAGCTACATGAAGTTAGGCTGAACTCACGCCTGTGCTGTTCAGCATTATGCTGACGTACAGTTCCACTCAGACCCTGGAGGCACAAATGCTGCTTTCGTCTTCATTTGACCTCACTGCACAGAAGCAGACTTCACTACAAATTCATAACGACCTTTTCATCAATATTAGAAACTTGCAAAGATTTATTTTTTCCAAATCAATTGAATGCTACACCTGCAGTCCAATACCAATGTAATTAGACCAAAATTATGCACATTCATTTATTTCTCACTTTGACTGCTGCTACTCAGCTACATGATATTTGAACTCCCCATCAAAATATGAAGACCAGTGTGAATTTTTATGGGCATTTCGAATGCTGGAAGATCAATTTTAAGCAATTCAAAGTTGCGTGTCCATCTTCAAGCAGATTATCAGACACTGTAAGGCACTTTGCTCAAAGTCCCAGAAAACAGGAACAGGAGCTGGCAAATTCATTTTTGAAAGTAACAAACCTTATTTAAGAGCATTTTTCTTAACATTAATTAATTAGGGAAGGAGAGAAGACAGAAGAGCCCAATGCACAAGGGTTTTTGGAGGAAAAGCTCCACAATGGCTCAAGCTATTTACAAAGTACTGAGAGCCTGACTCAAAAGAGCAGAAAGCAGGGCACCAAAAAGGAAGTTTCTCATATAACTATACAGAACCAGTTATAATATAGAAGTGTCATGTATTATTTTGGTGATCTAAGATGCTTGCAGTAGCAATAATGTCAGAGTATCAATTATTCTTTCAATACTCTTCATCTCTAGTGGCTTCATTTCTGCACTCACTTTAAGTCTACCATTTAAGCTCTTTCAGGCTGCATGGGACCTCCTGCTGCAGGGCACAGAGCAGCACAGCCACAGGGCAGCCCACTGTGTGGACCCCAGGCCACGCTGGGGCGACTTGCCCTCTCTTATGGCAAATTATCTGCAAACGTAGGAGCAGGTCTGAAGTGCTTCGGAAGAAATGCACTGAAGAGCTTAGATTGCTTACATGATTATAAAGCTTTGAGATTATGACCCTGGGAGGGATTGTTGTTTTTTGAAATAGTGTGCCTGTCTCCAGCACAGAAAAGTGTGGGTTGTCTCTCTGTAAAGCACAGCAACTTTGTTTAGACTTCATGCAAGTGAAATTGAGTCACATTACTGCAAACAAGCAGGTATTAGAGAACAGTTTTGACTTCAATATCCAAAGAAAACAATATTCATTAAACAAAATAAAATCATTCAGAATAAGACTAGTCCATGTTATCATAAGAACAGGAAGGGAAAAGAAAAAAAGAAACGTGATATAAATCAAGTCTAAGAACTCTACCAATCATTGGTTCTCTAAATCAAGAAATCTGGCAGATTTTCCAAGTGAGAATCAATCTTCCTGTCTCTGCAGTAAATATTGTAATCCTTTTTTCCACACGGTATAGAAAATGTAACTGCCACATTCACGATTTACTGAAAAATATTCTACCGGAATGCTTGAGCCCTGCAATTCAAATTGCTCTTAAACAAATGGTCAGAACATTTAGCACCACTCTCCCTTCCTCTGTCCAAAAACGTTTTGACAAAGAAGCAGCTCTCTGACCAACATACACACCATGCACACCTGATCTGTGGTTACACTATGCACTCCTCTGCCTAAAGCTCCCTGTGCAGCTGCAACCACACCATGTACAGGCGCCAGCCAATCCTCTCTGTTGCTCTGCATCACCACGAGGCGCTGTTCTGGCTGCAGAGCTCTGCCTACATCAGGGGATGGGGCACACAAAGGCACATCTTGTAGCACTGTGCGGAGATACTGCAGGGAAGCAGCCCCACACTGAGAAGTTTTTAGGAGCTGAGAGAACAGGCAAAGTTCAGTCTATGCCACCATCGCAGCATTTATGAAGAGAGGACATCAAAAGGGGCAGATAAGTATCAGCCACACAGGAAGCCTGTGTCAGTTCCCAAATGAATGTTTATATGGCACCCAGCAGAATGACAGCAAACCAAAACCATTCACCAATGCAGATTCATCAGCAACATTCACTATTCAGGACACATAACCAATATCTTGCATTTTCTCCAGCAGTAGAGGGATTGAAATTCCTGACACTTCAAAGGTTTGAGCAGAAAGGTAGCTGCAAGTACAATTTACATGTATAAATAAATAAAGTGCAGAAACCAAGCTACCAAACTTGGACCAAATTAGCTTCAGTACAAATTTTCCAAAGCTCACTACAGATTTAGTTGTGCTTACCCCATCTCCACCTGCATCCAGCACCTCAGACATCAGGAGCACTTCCCCAGGCAGGGTAGAGACAGCCTTCTGAAGGAAGCAGAAGCTGCTGCAGCAACCAGGGCTTGCAGTCTTCAGGAACTTTTTCCCCTCTTCGTCAAACACAGCTCCAACATGGAAGTAAGCTTAGTGGAGTCCTCCAGAAGCTGTAAATGGACATGCATTGCTCCTGCAGCAGGAGATATGTGTTTCCAGAGTCTGAGGAGATGCACCTCCAAGTTGAAGTCCTCTCACCTTGCAGTGCAGCAGAGAAGCTGCTGAAAGAACAGAAATGTCTGGGTAAGGAAAATATCCAAAACAGCACATGCAGTAAAACAAGCAGGAAATCAAGGCTAAAGTCATCTCCCATCCATGCAATGTTCCCAACCTCCCCCTGCCATGTCAGAGCTGGAAATTGACAGCTCAACCCTTGGACTTACACTTACTGCAGTGGGCATCATTGGATAAGGACCTGTTACTTCTCAGTAAAATAGAGTAAATAAATGCTGCTTGCATTACAATACATTCATGCCCCAAGACATTCCAGTGATTTTGTAGAAATAACCCTGAAGTAACAGGTGAAGGTAGAGGGAAAATCTTATCAGATTAAGAAACTAAATTAATAAATCACTTAAACAACTGAGAGAGCTGAGGTTTCCCTAGAATTTTCCCTGAAGTATTTCAGAAAGGGATATTTCTAAAGCATACTAAATTATTTTAGTATAATATTTAGTTTTATTTAGTATAATATTGCTAAAGTACTGTAAATCACAAGCAGTGTTCTTCCCTTCTGCCACTGTTCCAGGGGACCTGAGCACATGCTAGTAATGGGGCCAACTTGCAGGTATGTCACCAGCATGACGCTCACACTAGTGCTATACAGATGTTTCAGGGCTTTTGTGTCATTTATTAAGCTGTAAAGTTGTCAGAATCACAGTGAATTGGGACCTCTGGTAACACCGGAGCTTTTGACACTGTTAGTGCTGATGTCCTGGCTTAACACCAGTTTGCTTAATTGTATCCTTGTATTCCCAAATGCCCACACTGTAGCTGAGAGGACGAGCTGCTGTAGCTGTGCCTCCCTCAGTCTCTGCTTCACTGAGCAGCTGCAGCTTCTAGTCCCAGGGGAGGCTGCACAACACCAGCAGGTGAAACGGTACTGTATTTCATTCCTGTACCCATAAGAGATAGCTTAAAGTGCATGCTTCAGGATGAAAGATTATATAGTTGGAAGAATTGTATATCTGCTACATACAAGGGAAGGCTCCAAGTGGTACTGTTAAGGAGAGACTGCATTAAGAGCACAGAATTCAGTCCTGAAGATCCCTGTCTGGTGAACCTTTTGAGCTGGCTCAGAAGGTACCAGGTGAGTAATCAGTGAACTGCCTCACTTGACCTTCGGGGAAGAGAACTGACCTAAGTAAAACTTCCAGAAACATATTATGTTTGTCACTGGTGAGGATAAAGGAGAAGAGGATAGGTGACTTCCTTCCTATTTATCCTGGAGAACTCTATAGACTGATGAGAGCTGGGTTCTGTTCGGCTGTTAACAAGAAGCAGTTTGTACACCAACCAGAAAAGCTGAGGCTTTATCTGGCTTCCAAGTACCTATGATCCAAGAGCAATGGTTTTTGTAAAGTAGCAGAAGGGGATTTTGCAAATTATTTTCTATTTTGGTAAATATAGTGATTTTTTGTTTGCTTTTCCAAAGGAATACACATCTGTATCTCAGTTATCTGCATGTGTTTTCACTTTTTCTTTGGGGGCCAAAGGCTCATACTTCACTTGGGCAAACTGTGAGATCTCCCAGAGCTGCAGTGCAGATGCATCTCCTTTGCACCCCTTGCCCTGATGGGCCGAGCACCCATCACAGAGCTACGCAAGGTGATGAATGTGCAGCAACAAGGGGAACCGACCTACTGCTCAAAAATCAGCAAGAGCAATTTCCTTTAGAAATTAATTACTGCTGACATCTAATACAACCATAGCATGCAGGCAGACACCAGCAATTAATTAATCAGCAGTTTTCAAAAAAGAGTATTGATTTGTTGTTCTTCATAAACTTGGAATAGTAAATTGACAACATGACAATTACATCAAGCAGGGGAAGAAAATTGGCCTTCATGAATAGGACAGATGAAAGGGAGTCCCAATTTCCCTTGTTTTCCTGCACCATACGTGCATTCTCAACAGGTCAGCACCACTGCCCCAGAAAAGCACTTTCAAAACAGCTAACTCATTCTTCTGAAAAACAACTCCAAAAATAAAATATCTGCAGTGCCACTGAGCTGAAGCCCCCTACGAATCCCAGAGACACGGCTCAGGCCTTGAGGCTCCCCTCAGCTCTTGACTGCCATTGGTCCCAGCCACTAGCAGGGCGGCTGCCACAACCCCACCGTGCAGGGCATGGTGTCTCCAGCAGAAAGCACGGCATCTGAGCAGCAAACACTGACTGATTACACAGCATTTGATGATTACGTGGTCATAAAAATCCTGGTGAAAAACAAATGCCAGCAAATCTCAGGCAGGCTGTTTCCATGGCTGCAAAGCAGAACCGCCTGGCTGAGCTGGGCCAGAATTCCACACTCCCTTTCTTCCTGCAACTATATGCACTGTTTTTAAGTCATCAGGTTCCATTTCTGTTCATAAAGCATTTTGCCTGTTCAGATGTAAACAGTGATATATGTATGTTTGAGAGCTGGTGTGTTGTCACAATACCCAGCTACATGATGGTTCTTCTAAAGTGCACCTGCAACTCGCTGCTGGGTGCTGCTCACAGCTGGGAGCATTGGCTGCTCTTGGGCTGCAGCAGGAGCATCTTTGCCACTCCTGGCAAGGTGCTTTTTCCCATTGGCTGGTGGTTTATAAGGCATGTTGTGCCTTGATGGAACACTGCATGCATGCAGAGAAGTAACAGATGTAGCCTGTGGAAATGGCTGCATTTGGGCTGATGCGGCCTGCGGACCATCTCAGCAGAACAAAACCTCTTCAGCTCTGGGAACATAATATATTTTCTCTTCAGCTGACATGGATGTCATGCCTGCATTAATGCTCAGTGCTGCAGTGCTGGCTGCTCTGCAGGGCAGGCAGAACCCTGAGCTGTGAGCTGCATATTGCAGGGGTGAGCATGGTTTCACAGCTGGCTCTTGGCTGGGAAAGCCCTGTTAGCTACGGGACAGCCCCATCTCACTCTGTCACAAAGCACTTCAGCGCAGATGTGAAGGTACTGAAACAGATGCAGGTATCTCACTGATCTGAAACCTACCCTGAAGTGTACAGGACCACCTAAGCAACTGGTGTGAAAATAAAGTCTAAGGGTTTTAGACTTTATTTTCCAGTCTAATTCTTATGGTATTTCTAATTTATAGCCATGACTTCACTGATATGTAAAGGTACCTGCAGGTAGTGCATGACACTTTTAAAATATCAGGCAGTCCTATATAGCGGCTTTAGTCCTTTAGAAATGTGTCTTTTAGGAGCCTCAGTGAAGTAGCATTCTCCAGATCCATGTTTTTAAATTGTCATTTTTGATCCTAAATCACTGGGACACTCACAGTTGCACAATCACTCAATCTCTGGGTCAACATCCAACTTAATACAGGGGAGATTTTCAAATGAGTCTTTCAATGTCATCTGTACTCTGCAACCTCCATCTGTTCTACAAACTATACCCTGGAGATGGAAAACATGTCACCTCCCTGATTTACAAGGCAGGCCAGGGAACAAGGACGTGATCACTTTGCCCATTCTGTGTTCAGCATGCTGACAAACAACCCAAGATTGCATTTACAAGGAATTAAAGCCTGACAAGACTTCATTAGCAGAAGCCATTTGTTTGCCACCAGGATGGCAGTGGCTGCCCACCCCGTAAGGTGTGCTGGGGTTTTGTCAGGGAGGTGTTCAGGCTGGGGAGTTGAGTGGGTGCTTGTCAGCATGGAACAGCTTGTTTTTATGAGAGGGATGTGCAAATCCTCATCTGTTTTAAGTAAGCTTGAGTAGGTTGCCCAGGACCAAGTCCAGACAGGCTCTGGGCATCACCAAGGATGGAGACCACACAGTTTCTCAGGGCAACTGTGCCAGGATTTAACCACCCTCATAGTAAAGTTGTTTCTTATATTAAATGGAATTTTCTGGAATTGAATTTGTTCCCATTCCAGCTGTAAAGCTGGAAAATAAATTTTGGAGTGCTTGATGTGCACTCAGCCTGCAATGCAGAGACAGCAGAGCTTTCCACAGGACTGCTATAGAGGAGGAATCCAATCAAGAGGAGTGCTTGTTTTCTCATCACCAACTCATCTTCTGATAGCCTTCATTTTTATATACACAAGTTAAGACTTACAGATTTTTTCCAGCTGGATTTTACAAAGGAACAATATGGTTTCTAATAAATGCAATTTCAGGAAGCCAACTGACCTACTTCTGTACCTGAAAGTTGGGCATGTCTTTAAATATCCTACTGGATCACAGCTTTAATTTCTGTAAAACATATTTTCTTTATAATTAACAAACAGATTTACGGAAAGGGAAAAAAAAAAAAAAAGAAAGTAGGATGCAGAAACAAAATAAGAATGGCTCTTTTTACCCTATATTGCAATCACACAGCAGTGATGATACAATGCTCTCACAGATCCTTATACACTGTGACAAGGCAATTTCCTCCAGGGTCTCGATTCACCATTCAGTTCACATCTTATTGACTGTATAAATCTAATGTGAAAATAATTCCTTATTTCCCTCAAGAAAGAAACATAATAAGAAAATAGCACACCCTGTACAGCAGCTAGTCCCAGAAGAAGTTTTTAGTGATATTTTCTACATGCGTCTTCAGAAAAGCAGTACATTCACCCACACGCCTTCCTGAGAGGCCTCACGCAGTGGCACCAGCTCGAACCTTCCTGGGCAGAAGCACGAGGAGGGCTCCTCGAACTCCATGCAGCTTCCAGCTCCCAGCATCTCTGCTGCAGGTCGGGCCGGAGCCAAAAGGGGCTGAGGCCCATCAGTCGGGCCCGGTGCAGGCCCAGCACTCTGCAGCCCGGCCTCGTGCAGCTGTCGCTGTGTGCCTCCCCCGACCTGCACTTCCTGCTTCACATCACTTGTGGGGTCAGCACGCACTTGGCGCTGCCCTCATGCTGACAAGAACGCTCACCGTTCCCACAGGCCTACCTCACAGCTCCCAGAGGCTGCGGCTGCCAGCAGGTCCTGCTGTGCTCCAGCACAGGTTCCGGTGGTGAAGGGCAGCGCAGCGGGAAGAGCCTTCCACTGCTTTTAGAAGCTGGCTGTTCAGTATGAGACTTTTAAGCAGCAGAAGGGAATTGAATGTGTTTCCCTATCAATCCCCTAGGCCTGAATTCCTGTAGGTCCATTGGTCTTGTAGGGCTCTGTCTACAACTGCTAGAGGCAGGCTGTGTCAGACCTGAGGAACAGGCCCAGCGCATGCTGAGCTGGGGCCCTGTCTCGGGCAGCCATCTTGGTTGAGGCACGACTCCCTGCCTGCAGCATCGCCCTGCGACACTGCTCCTCCGCAGAGCGTGGCCAGATAGAGAGGGAGGGAGGAGACAGGGAGAAAAATTGCTGGTTTCAGCTCACTGTTACCGTTGCTTATTACATGCTCAAATAGGCTTCACAAGTGCAGTAAATCATGGAGAAAAAGTGGGCACGCAGAAGGAAAAGGAGGAAAATGGGTATAGAGTGAGTTGCTCAAGATGGGCGATCCAACCCACCCCAACCTATGTGATTTGTGCAGCATGCCCAAAACTGCTCTTGCCCTGCACTGAGCTCTGCTCCCGCCACGCAGTGCCCAGCACGGCCACCAGCTGCAGGCCCCTACTCCTCTCCCATTATTGAGATTTCCAGGGTCAGCGTATAAGGCAACACTCTAATTCTCAATATTTAATACACTACTACTCAATATTCAATACTACTCAATATTTAATACACTAGATCATTATTTAAAGATCAAGAGCATACTGTGCACTTCCCATAGAAAAATCAGGTTATACAGTACTGAGATGTGATGATTAGCGATCACAATTATTGTGGTTTGCTCCTTCAAAGGTCCTTCTCTGCAGGCACCAAAACTCACTGCCTCTTGGGCAGTTGTAGACGCTTCCCTCAAAAGTTTCTCCCTCCCCACACCTCAAGTCCAACAGCATCAAAGTGCACAAAGCCAAAGCGTGGCCATGTCCCTCACACCTGGCACTCATCTGGCTCTGGCTCTTGGCTGAGCATGGCAGAATGAGTGCTGCAGGATGGCAAAACCCTGGCATGATGCCATCAGGCAAAAACTGCAGCGTACACACGCAAAGAAAATAAGAAGAGTCAGGTTTTATGGAGAAGCTGCCTTAGGGACTACATTCAAAATGATCGTCTTCAATTTTATTAAAATCAATAGGAGATTTTATTACAGTATAAATTAAATGAGAGGTTATTTGCTCCTCAGATCCCAGAAGCAATAGTATGAAAATTGCTTCAAGCACTGATATTAATCCAGACGTCTTAGCTAATGTTATCTATGCACGAGTGCAGGATTTCATTTCTTTTTCTCTCTTATTTTTTCATCACTTGTACACCAGGTGTGCTTCATGAAAGGGGGCTGAGGTGTACACAAGTAGACATTTTTTAAAGGCTCAGGCATAGTAATGGGTTAAACACTTGAGGGAATTTAGCAAGGACCTGAAAAGTTATTGAGGTCTGCAGGAAATGCTCTACCGTGAGCAATTAAAGAGCTCAACCTGTTTGGTTTATTAAAAAGAAGGCTAAAGGTGACTTGATTACAGAGTATTAATGTGTTCTCATGGAGAAAAATATCAGGGACTAAACGACTTTTAATCTAGCAGAGAAAACAGCAGCAAGGATCAGTAACACACCCACACAGATCCTATCCTTCAGCATGGAGGGCTGAGACACAGCTTCCTGCCAGTCTGAAGCCTGTTTCTTATACCTCTACACAGCCTGAGGCCTGCAGTCGGAAGGAATCACAGCATCTCTCAGCCACAGATGCTGAAGGCAAATATCTCTGAGCCTCTGTCACAGATTTCTACAGATGTGCTGCCAGGGGTACACTCACACATGGACCGGAAGAAGGTGAGGAGTGCACTGGGAGGCGAGTACTGCAACTGAATTTAGCAGCTTACATGAAGAGATTTAGAGTCACGTTCTAGCAGGCAGCACCTGTAATCTAGAGCTAAAAAGCTCTTGAGTACATTCAAGCAACAGCCTGGTAATAGCGTTTTGAGAGCAGAAATTTGTGAAGCCAGAATAAGACAATGAGATTTTGGTGGACGTGCTAGTGTTGGTGGTGCTCTGAGAAAAAACTAAAATGCTCTATTATAGTACATGTGAGATAAGCTGTGCTAATAGCCAATATTCTGTCATAGCTGATCTAATAATCACTTAAAGTGGACTTAAGTGCTTGAAAGGTTAATACGGTAACAACTCATTCTACCAAGTTGCCATGTATCAGTAGACAAATCATTTAAACAAATATATACACACTGGAAAGAGGGTCAGTAGGGCCCTGTAAAGGCAGGTCATGTTCTGATATGCTGCCAGGTACTGTCACTCTGCAGGGATAAACTGATGATTTGCATGTGGAGAAGCTGGCCCTAAATGCCAAAGCCAATGAAATCTAATGCATACAGCAATGAGTTCTGTGATATTTCAAGTTCATCCCATCTCTATACACAACTCATAGGCTCTCCCAGCATGTCTCAGGCTGGTGGGACTGTCATTATATACAACCTGTGCACGTGCAGACTATCAGAGCCATCCTGACCCACTTGGTTAGTAGCCCAGGCCCCCACCGTCTTCTCCAAATTGTCACACCATAGCCTGTGTGTTAAGCTCCTTGGGCAAACACTGCAAAGGCAGTAACTCGAAGTTAGTGGAGCTCAGGAACATTGCAGACCACCACACAGTCTCAGCACCAGCTGGAAATGGGCAGACGGGAGGGCAGGAGCACAGCACACTCATCTCCAGAGCTGCAAACCATAAGGAGAGTTTGTGAAGTTGAGATTCTTAGCAGAAGGTAGCAAGGGACTATTTGCTAAATGGGGAAAAAAAGAAGACAGGAAGGAAAGGAAGGGGAGGGGAAAGGAGAAACTGAAATAAGGCCATTTGTTTTTACCAATTGCACTGAATTGGGGTGAAAGAGCACAATGTAGCGCAAAATATAGGTTTGAAAAAGGGCGTAGGAACTATGCACCCCTGTAGATTCCTGTGCCATTACTGTGCTGGCAGCTTCTAGCAAGCCACAGGCTACAACCAGTCCCTCACTGCTCTGCACTGAAACACTCAGTGAGGTGTCAGAATGACAAAAACTGAGTAGCAGCACCTTTGGTCTTTTTCAGCACAGCGGGTTTTAAAGCAATTCCTTTTTCACTTTAAATCAGACCTTTAATTTCATTGGAAATGTGAGAAGAAAAGGATGAAAATTGAATAGTGATTTAAAAGTGCAAAAATAAATCTTAGGCATGACAAATCTAAGAGCTTTCAGTGGCCTTTGCACTCTGCTGTGCCTGATCTTATTTTAGCACTTGTGATCCCCTCCTGAGAAAGTGCTGCATATTCACTGCACTCCAGTGCAGATCTATCTCCTTCCAAATGGCATCTCACATTAATGATGGAGATAGCCCTTGACAACCAGCTTAGAATAACAGCTTCACCTTCAGATACCTGAAGTTTAATGAGATAAATTTTACCCTACATGCAACTATACAGCACTTCAGGAGCTGCTGCGGTCCAGAGTTAATGCCATCAGGTCTCGGTATAGGCAGGAGCTGGCACTGCTTCTATTCAGGGTTTTACATCATCAACATTACCTCTAAACTCTATCATCACCATAGCAATTGTACACAGCAATCACTAGGACTCCAGTAAAAGCCCAGTAAATCACTCAGATAACTGATAGGAATTAGACAGCATATGCTCTTGTTCCTTGTATGTGCTTGATGCTGATGAAAGCTAAGGTCTGGCATATTTATTAGACAGACCTGATGCGGGCAGCAGCTGGGCCAGCTTCCCACACACAGATTTCTCATCGTTTCTATTTAAGGTTTTTCAGCTTTGATAGACACGTTTCCAACTCATGGCAGTGTTGCTGCCAGTTTCACTACCACCATGAATACATCACTGCCTGCTTACTGAGCTCGAAAGGGCTACACGTCCTGCAGGGCTCTGAGACCTGCTGGTTCCTGCAAGCACAGTAGAGAAGAACTGAGGACTCTGGAAGCTGAGAGCAGAAGTATATTCAGCTGTATACCCAGTGACACTGACAGCAGGAGAAGAACAAGCACATAAACGAAATCTGCTTCCCCCTCTTGTAATGCTTACATTAATGATCTTTTATTCATAGTATTCACCTTGGATTTTTACATTATGGATCTACGAGCCATTCCCAGAAGGATTAACAAATCTGAAAGCTGTGACTGCACTAAATGATCTGGATGTTATTTATTTCATAAAAATTATTTTGCATATAAGTACATCAACCACTAGTACAGAAGGATAACAGCTCACTCAAATGTTCACTTTCACGCTCCCCCTGCTTCAGCAGCTTTCTGACTTGCCTGTGCACATTTTTAAATGAAAGCAAATGCAGCATAAAACCAGCCTCCTGCACACATTTTTGCTGTCCATTCCAGAATCACGTATTCAGGATGAACATACCCACATCCCCATCTGGCCCTCTGCCCCACCAGGCCCATTACCCTGGTGAGGACTGCTGCCCCATGGTGGGGTGCTCCCTCACTCCCTGCTCTGCTCCAGTGCCAACAGGAAGCCAGGGACTGCCCTGCACGTCCAGCTCAGCTGTATGGAACAAGGCCAAGCAGCACAGACTCCGTTTTTAGCTCTTTGTATTTCCTATTTCTAAATTATTGAAAGCCAGCCTTCAACAACAATAAAAAAAAAAAAAGCTCTTTGTTAGAAATTTGACAAATAAGGCATCCACAGGACATATCTATGTGGGGACGGAGAATTATTTTTTAGAGATATTATTAACGCAATATTTAACACTTTTAAAGCCGTGTTGGAGGGATAATGAGCATGGCAAACCAATGAACATGGCCAAGAGCTGACTTGCCGACACAGAGCAGGCACCAGGGATGTGGTGGGGTCCCATGCCAGGCTAGGCCCAGCCACCTGCCCAGGGACAGGTCAGGGCTTACCTGGGGGGATTCCAAAATTGTCTGCTAGCACTGGCAGCATGCCTCAAAAAGCCACGCATTCTCACTGATTCCAGTACTCCTGAGAGCAGAATTTCCCCCCAGAGAGCGACGGAGTGGAGCTGTGCCAGTAACTGATTTCTTGGCCAGTGACCAAACTAACAATAAACATTTTTTTTCCAGCTAATATGAAAAGTTGGAAAATGTATGGTTCAAATATTGAATGAAAATTCTTGCTTACCAGCTAAGGCATGAGTGTTTGTTTTTCTTCAAGGGAAATCAAAATCATCTTAACCCTTGAGACTGGGATTTTTAAAATAAGGTGTGGAAATAAACAATACGATTTTTAAAAATGTGAAGTGTTTCTGTCACAATCATGTAATATTGTCCAGATGAGTTTGAGTAAATTTGAGTTTGATTTTTTGAGAGAAAACACTGATTTAAAGGAAAAGCCATGAATCAATGTAATCACTTGAGGAAAAAGCAAACACTGAATACAAATTAGATGGTGTTTAAATCAGTGAAGTAATTGTTATCCTTGTTCTTGCTATCTCAGTGCAGTAATCCCCAGAACAAAGCACAAAATATTTAGACAAATTCTTTAAGATAAATTTCAGCAGCTGAAGTTTCCAGAGGTGTTTAAAAGCAGCAGCTACTGAATGGATGCTGTGATTGCCTCCAAGGACCTGAGTTAGGCTACGGTATCAGTCCCACACATACAGTGGATGCTGCCAGAACTCACAGAATAATAGAATCACCAAGGTTGGAAAAGACTTCCAAGACCTTCAGTCCAACTGTCCACCTATCACTAACATTTCCCCACTAAACCACAGCCCTCAGTACAACATCTAAACATTTCTTGAATACCTCCAGGGACAGCGACTCAACCACTCCCCTGGGGAGCCCATACCAGTGCCTCACCACTCCTTCAGGGAAGAAATTTTTCTTAATATCCAACGTGAACCTCCCCTGGCACAGCTTGAGGCCATTCCCTCTTGTCCTATCACTAGTTACAAGGGGGCTCATCTCTAGCAAGCCTTGTTTTAACCCCTTCCCCTTTCACACCCAGTTTAAAGCCCTCTCGAGGAGCCCTGCCAACTTCTGGGCTAGGATCCACTTCCCACTTTGAGACAGGTGAGATCCATCTGCAGCCATCAGGCCAGGTACCAAGTAAACTTACCAAGAGATGCCTGGACATAGTACTTGCCCAGGTGGCCAAGAGGGCCAGCGGCATCCTGGCCTGCATTAGAAATGGTGCGGCCAGCAGGAGCAGGGAGGTGAGCATCCCCTGTACTCAGCTCCGGTGAGGCTGCACCTCGTGTACTGCGTTCAGTTTTGGGTCCCTCACTACAAAAAAGACATTGAAGCCCTGGAATGTGTTCAGAGAAGGGCAACAAAGCTGGTGAGGGGTCTGGAGCACAAGTCTTATGAGGAGCAGCTGAGGGAGCTGGAGTTGTTCAGTCTGGAGAAGAGGAGGCTCAGGGGAGACCTCACTGCACCCTGCAACTTCCTGAAGGGAGGCTGTGGTGAGGAGGGTTTGGCCTCTTCTCCCAGGAAACAAACAGGACCCAAGGAAATGGCTGCAAGTTGTACCAGAGGAGGTTTAGGTTGGACATAAGGAAGAACAACTTCTCTCACAGAGTGGTCAGGCAGTGCAATGGCTGCACAGGGAGGTGGTGCAGTCGCCGTCCCTGGCAGCGTTCAAGAGGCGCCTGGGCGAGGAGCTGCGAGATGTGGTTTAGTGCTTGTGGTAGCAGTGGTGATGGGAGGATGGCTGGACTGGATGATCTTGCAGGTCATTTCCAACCTTGCAATTCTATGATTATACTATTCATAAATAATTTACAAATGTAAGTGAAAATGAACAGAATTCTAGCCTTGCGTAGTTTATTGTTTGACTCTCAGTTTAGCTGCTTAACAGAGCAGAGGAAGGTAAAATACCTGCAGTGGAAGCACTGAAAAGAGCAATACAGACCCTTTCAAGCCAGGGGAGATGAAATGTGGGACGCTAATTTGCTTTTTAAAATGTAGGACAAATGACCAAAATAGAAGATGCCGCAAAATTAGTAGAGCAGAAAAGTTCAAATGATGTAGTAATAATCCATTCTGTTAAAATCAAATGACTGGTAACACAAGTACAATTCAATACAGCTATTGTCATGACTTCATAGCAACACAGCAGGGAAAGAACATGTCAAAGAAAAGAAATGCACACTTCACGGCAGAGTGTGCCATTGCTTTTCTTCCTTTTTGCTTTTCAAGTGTATTTTTGTCCTTATTTATTTATTGTACTACTGGCAGGAATTCAGTTCATACAATGCTTGAAATGAAATGAAAACTGGCTTCCTCAATGGGCCTCAGTAACCTACTTTGTACAGTAAAATCTGTTCTTCAGAAATATAGGCATTAAATTAAAAAAAAAAAAAAAAGAAAAAAAGAGAGAGAGAGAGAATGTTTATGATCTGGCTTTCAAAAGTACTGTACACTCCCAGCTCCTACTAACTAATATTTCTTGCTTTGCAGAGCACATACGAGAGTCACGACATTGCCACAAAGATGTGTTATTTACATGAGGCATTTGATAGGAAGAGAGAGTGAGCAGCTGCATTTTTGCAAGGAGGTGATTAGTCAGATTTGTTCGATTTTAAACTACAGAAAAAGCTGATCAGGAATCTGGGCACAAATGCATTTCTTCATTGTCCTCAGTCAAATGTGTAGTTCACCAGTTGATTACTATTTCATGTTGTCTTTGTACTGTGAAAGAAGTAACCTCAGTTTCATACCAGTAGACAGGATGTGATAAAGCACCCCAATAGAACACATCTCAGTTGTCAAGAGACTGGGAATTCCTTTCTCACAGTTATGTGAAGTAAAAATCTGAGAATATTTAAGCCCTAGGAGGAAATCTGTCATAATAGGGCAATCTGGACTGACACATAGGAGTTTAAATGAGGAAATCCCCGCTATGAGAAAACTTGAGTGCAGAAAAATCCCCAGGCATTCATTTCAGAATATGCAGTGCTGTTTCAGGTATGTGCCATGTGCAAGCTGGTGCACAGCAGAAATGTCACCCACCATCAGGACCTCTCTTCACAGCACTGCCACAGGATTCCTGGGTTATGAGCACCGGCTTCTGGCCGAGGAGGTGCTGAGTACCACAGACGAGCCAATGGAGCAGGAGGTGGGCTGCTTCCCGGGTGTGCTCGAGCTGAGCTCTTCTCTGTCCAGTTGTGTGTACAGACCCAGACCAGGAGCAGCTCTGGCAGAAGGAGGTGATCTCTGTGATCACTGCACCGTACAGTGGGAAAGTGCTGTGAGCACCCCAGGCAGTAAATGTGTATGGATTTATTTTTACCAACAATCCACACTTCTAATTAATTTGAACATTTAGCCGCTCTAATTAATAGGCAAACATTATTTGAAAAACAGTGTTTAAATACTTTAGATTTAATTAAATGAAATATTTAATAGTGCTGTAATTAATCCTCCAACTGTTAATAAATTAAATTATACTCCTCCTGCAGTTTGATTTATAGCGTTGACTTAACTTCAGAAAACAAGCTACCCAGCACTTGATCCTTTGCAGCTGCATTATGAACTGAAATTTAAACCAACATCTCCACTGTATGGGCTAAGGGCTGTAGTAAACTGATCAGCATTATCAACTTTCAGCTTAAGCACACACTCTCATATGCTGCTAATAATATTTACCACTTAGTGTACAGAATGCTTTTCACATATTTGAAATATTTGCTTGGTTTATGGTTCTTTGCTTGTAAAACTGTCTTCACAAGTAACAAAATGTACTGAAACAAGAAATCGCTTCTAAACAAAATGACCACCAGTTCTTGCAATAAAAATGTCAAAATGGAATGTGTCAGCATTTAAAAAGGCCAGTTTTCCCAGGTTTTCTTACAAATATTGAAATAACAGGATCACATACATTGAGACAAAAAACATCCGATGGTCTGTTTGAAAAAGCAAATGTATTTTCAAGGTAACTAATCTCAGTGCCATGCTTTCTCTAAGAGAGGGCACCTGCTCAGCCGATGTGTACAAACCAATGCATGCAGTGCCTTTTGAAGTGATTCATACAGAATTCTAATGAACATCTAAAACGGAAGGAGACCCTGATTCCCATGAATGGACCATGACCGGAGGTGAAATGACTCTCTCCTGAGCAAGGGGCCTTGTTAGAAATTCGAGGTTCCAGGGCCATTCCAATTATCATAGGTGAGTTTTAAATGTATTATTATAGCACTGATAATCTGAATAAAGGAATCGTCCAATTTAACAGAAAGAAATGAAAATAAACTTTGCACCAGCTGTCAAAGCCTGATTATCAAAGCATGAAAGAAAATCCAACAGTATTGCTACTAGCATGAGAAATTCTGTACTGAAATGCAGTCATTCCCATCACAAGCCATTAACCAAAAGCAATGCTCCCACCGGCGCAGCTGTGTCAGTAGGAGCCACACATACCTGGCTCGCAATCCACTGGCAGCCCAGGGTAAAATGCTTTTCTAGAAGCAAGCTGGAAAGTGCATTTCTGCCTCAGGGTAGGAGTGGATCAGAGAATTTCAAATGTTCCTCTGCATTCTCACATCAGGAAACATGACTTGCTTTATCATGGCACAGCATTGCTTGATGCACTGTGACTGACGGCTGTAAACAGCACCTCCCACTCTCGGACAAAACAAGGTCCAGGCCATTTCCTAAGTACAGTTGGAAGATTTGGCAATGAAAAATCCAATTTTCATTTCATTAAAAATGTTAGTGAATGTCTTCAAGTTATCACTACAAACTTAAAACTGCACTAACTTCATCCTGAGACATACCAATAAAATTAAACAACATTTCCAATGGAGTATCTATTGTGTGGCAGTGTTTAAACTCAGACAAACTGAAAAATCGGTTAAAACAGAGCAATGGAGTATTCCTCCCTCCCACATCTCTATTGCCCTTCGTGTTCTTTTATTTCCTTTCACTCTTCCTCCTCCTTCACCTGACACCACAATGGTGTGCCATTGCTCACCCTGCCGCCGTGCTGTCAGGAGATGGCTGTTCTCTGCCTGTGTTCTTCATGACTCACATGTTTATCTCTCCGTTACCAACATTATCACGGTTAATAATAACAAGTTTTGCTGTATGCTGATACGCCCCAGGGAAGAAATGTCTGAATTTCTGAATGAATAACTTTTATTCCCACTTAAATAAGTCATCTTGACAAGCTGACGTACACGATTATTTGTCATGCACTGCAGTGCTTTGCAATGAGCTTTTACTTGAACACAGTGTACAATTCTCAGCACAAAGTATTAGTAACACAAAGAAAACCCATTCACACAGCCTCAGCTGGTGTAAGCCAACAGTGTTTCACTGAAATGCAGGCACCCATCCTGAAGAGCTGAGAATTAGCCTCTGATTTCAGCAGATAACCTGTCTACATCTCAGTCCCCATATGGCTTTATTCATTTACCAAACCAATACTCATACAACATACTGAGCTTCAAGAAATTGTAGAGTTCTCGGACACACCTGTTGGCTGGCTTTCTTGCCAGCTTGCCTCCTGTTTGCTATGGTGATTTTTTGTTATGTTTCATGATGTGCAGAAGGCAAATATTTACCTCAACGAGCAATAAATTGTGGATTTAATTGACTTGTACAAAGATGCATTAAAATTGTTTTAAAACAGCAAAATTGAACACTGTGAAGGTAAATTCCTCACGTATTATTTTATCCCTACACCATTAGCTCATTAAATTAGGAATGCATAAAGTAGTCAGTGCTCAGTAACTAAGTCAAATTAATACACAATTTAAATACAAAATGAGCCTTAAGCAATTTCTTGCAACCAACATACTGAGAGCATCCTGCAAGGATCTCTGAATTTCACCTGCTTTGGCAAATGCTGAAAGAAGCATTTTCCTTGCATATTAGAGGCATTCCCTCCATGTCTGCCATCCCTGCATGGCAACTGCCTGACCTGGAGATCAGCTGAAAATTTATGGCAGCTTTTCAGTCTGTTCCAGCTCTTTTTAATGAAATGACATTGAGGAAAAGAGAGCAAGCAGGGATTATGATAATACTGCGTTTTAAACAGAATGATTTAAGGCTCCCAGGAGAGAGCTATTTTGATAGCATGGTGAGGGGAAGCCGTGCTTGCTGACAAGCAGACTCACAGCACTGTGCCTGGCAAAGGGAGCAGTGCAGCACAGAGGCTCCACGCCAGGCTGCTGTGCTGCTGGATGTGACCCACACTGCAGGAATGCATGGAACAAGGAACTGCAGAGCCGAGACCCAGCGAGGTCTGAGTATGCCATCAGGGGCAGATGCAGCACTTGGTGCAAGCCCACCCATCATAGACATCAGGAGCAAGCTGGGACCAGGAGGCATCTGGCAATGAAGAGGGATCTTGATCAGCTGGACCTCTACAATATCACACAGAGCCTGCAGACCAAATACCCCATCCCACATTTGTAAAACAGCAAGGACAGTTCTGGCTGCTGCAGAGGAGCACTGTGACTATTGGCATATTTGATCTTAAAACGTTATGACAGTCAAGAAAGTGCACAGCAATGTACGGGATATGTCTACCTCTCACTAGCATAGTACATGTCCATTAGATCTGGGTGATGAGACAAAGGAGCAAGTCCTTCTGTGAATAAAAACAGCTGAAAAGTTTAAGCCTCAGGATGGTATCTTTTCCTACCTTGAGTGCTCAGCTGTTTGTGTTTCCTTCCTTACAGTGTATTTTCTTAGTGAGCAAGTGCTTTTCCCAGTGATTATAAGGTGGAGGAGGTGCAATTCTTTTTTCCAAGCATTTTTTGGTACTTCACTCTACATTGTTTACTATGCAACAATATCTCTTTGCTGCAATCTTAGCTTCATCTTGTCAATGGCTCTGCTCTCCAGAAGGCAAGATGGTTTTCAATGAGCAAACTCTCAGTGTAATGGATGAAAAACATTATAAATAACTAATAGTGCTGCAAACACAGAAAGACTATCCATCTTTCAGCAAACTGCACATGCTTTTTGGGTCTTGTGACTTCTTCTTCAGGTCTCCTGAAGGGAGTGTATAAATATAAAATATTTCAGCTGTCACCTTTTATTTCAGCAATCAATTTTATTCTTATGTGATATTCATGTTTTGCAAAAACAGCTCCTTAGAAAAAGTTCACCGTGCTATTTGTGAGCTAAGATATACTGCTGCAAATGGAGGAGTAAGCTAGGCCAGCAGTGGAGGTGTTTTACAAATTAATAAAGAGTGTGGTTTTCTGAGAAATAAGAAGAAAAGAGATCGGTTTAAACCCTGGTCTCAAACAGCGCTGCCTGTTAGGTGTGCAACAGAGCTCCAGGGTAATCACCCAGAAGGTGCATTTTTTCTCTTGTAAGTCAACACCAGGAGTTTCTTGGTTGTTTTCCATCTATTCTGGCTGCTTTGGCAGACACTGAGCACACCAGCACCTCGCAGCTGCCCATGTGTTCAGTGGGATGTGGCGCAGGACAGCTGCCAGCCAGAGCTCACACCTCCCAAACGTGGGCTCCCATTGCTCTTTCCCATCTCTTCTTCTGAGGGCAGATGCTCTGACAAAGATTTTTACATCTCCTTTAGAGCTGCAAACACACTTAGTCTGTAACAGCCACTATGGAACTGTGATCATGGCAATCTGAAGAAAGAAAATTAACTATTTTGGTGACGTAATTATAATCACAGACATTCAGACATTCAGGAGAAAAGGAAGGGGAAATTTTCAGTGGGGACAAATATTGTTTGCTGAGTCAGAAAGTAAAGATTTTGAAAACCTGAGATAGAATATCGGTGCAATAGATCTGAGTTCACACAGGAAATAAATTTGCACCTCTGAATTTTCTTAGCATCTGTACCCACCATAGCATTCTTCCAGCTATTCCACAGTGACATTTGCAGTTCGTTCCTGCTCCACTATCACTTACAGCTTATGGCATTGAGCTTTCTGTTCATCTCCACTACATTCAGGGGTAGAATTGGGGCAGGGAGGGAGAAGAGTGAAATGTGGGAGAACCGGTACATTAAACCACATTTGTTGCCAAACTTTGGACCCCTGTAAATTTAAATGTACTTACAGTACACCTCCTTGAATGGGATCATTTTCTACCAAACTGCTTCCTAAGCTGCAATCCTACCTAAACACATCTACATCAGACCCTCATACTACATTCATCTGCTGCATTGGTCTTCACTCCGCTTATCCACTTATATCTTAATTTTCTCTTTTGTTTGCAAATAAGACTCTTACAGAAATCACCAAAACACTGAAGCAGCTGGCTGCTAAATTTCTTTGCTCCGAGCTATTAATTCTACATTGAGGGTACAAAAACACCTTTTGTACTTCTCTCTCAAAAGCTTATTACTGAGTAAGAAGGGTCTGAAGCTCTGCATGCTCACCAAACATTTGAAAAATTTCCTCATAAATGGAGAAAAACCTGACGTGCCGTCTCAGTAATATATATCTGCTTGACTCATGCATACACATCTGTTTGTAGCAAGCACTCTTTCTCCAGGGTTTTGGGCTTTGGGTGAGCACGATCAAGTGTTTGGCATCACTGACCCGACAGAGCCTACCTTCTGTCATTCCACACTGAGTGCCACGCTGAACTGCGTGAGCATGCACTCCAGACTGCAGAGGAGGAGAATTTCAGTAATGTTTCCACATAGGTCAGAAGAGGGTAAAAAGCTGCAGAGACAAATTAAGTGCTATGTTTCTAAAAGGAAATGAAATGATGGTAAATTAATTTATCCTCTGATATAATTTCTTCTTTCAATGTAAGAAGTACAGGCACTTAAACGAGTATCACCAGAGGGGAAGACTGGGAACGCAGCCATCTCACAGCACATGCCATGCAGATCATTTTGCACCCATTACTGCCGACAGCTTAAAAGTTTGATCTGCTTTTTAGAAGGTAATGCCCCAAACCATTTTGATCTACAATTCCATGCTGGCATCCATTAGAGGAGGCAAATATTATCTGAGCCTTCCATGTAGTTTTCACAGGGAAGGTAAATGAACTTTTCTGCCAATATTGTTCACCTTGTAAATTCCCTTCACAGCAGAGTGAATGGTCATATGAAGCAGACACTGGATACTTACTCATTTCAGTGAATTACAGCCTGGTCCTGAAAACCATTTCCTATTAATACCAGCGGGCTTTGGCTCAAGCGGTTATTTAGCTGTCTTTGGCAGCTGCCTGAGAACGCTGATGAGAGATCTGCTCTCTGCTATACGTTAAACACAAGAAGCTGCCACCTGGGTATGCAGCCCCAGTGTGAAATGAGGGATGAGAACTCAATATCTGGCATTATGTCATTTGGGTGGTGCGTAGGACTTACGACAGCATATTAGAAAGCAAACCCTAACCTTGAATGCCAGACAGCAGGAAAACAAAAGATAGGTTTAGTCTGGGACTTCGGCACTGAGGCAAAACTAATGCAATGATTTGGTTGGATGGAAACATCATGCTGAGTACGCCCACCATGAAGATTATACCTGCCAGACATAATCTCAGCACACTGACTCCATCAGTACAATTGACAAGCAAGGAAAAAAATATCAAAAGGTTCATCTGTATAATCAAACAGCTAATCCGAGTGTCAGCAGGTGTCAGCTCAAAAGATGTGTTCATGGTGTGACAGGAATGAAACAAGGCAAGTACATTATATATTGAAATAAAAAAAAAACAAAAAAACCCAGACAATTAACTTTTTATATTTACTTCCATGGCTCCTGTTAGTCAACTGCAGAGCACCAGCTAGAGCTTTGAGCAAGAAATCTGGCAGATCAAGAATGTTTTAAAGGTCTAGCTGCAGGGACTTGAAATCAGTAGATATTGAAATAGAAATCACTGTAAAAACCTATAAAATCACCTTTTTAAAATCTACTTGCAGAACTCTACTGCAAAGGCAGGGGTGAGGGAAAAGAAAATCACAGTGCCTTCAGGACATGAGGAAAACAAAACCACGTCTTAAACTGAGATAAATCAGAGCAAGTCTACTGGTACCAATGGAGATACAACATGCAAAGTATGTGTTCCACTACTGACAATTAATTCCTTCAGGCCACTTCCAACATTGGGTATACTGAAATAAAGAGTCAGTCACTTGTAAACAAACAGAAAGCATAAGCTTGCAGGGGGATAGAAATAATTCAGCCCTTCAAATGGCCTGTACAAGAACAAGAGCCTTCTGAGTGAGCTGTTGCAGTGACTGAGTTGTGATAATGCGAATAAATGTGTAATGAGAAGCATAGGAGTGGCTGTAACTTCACATTGCAGATTTCTTACTTTGTTGTTCTCCTCAGTCTGAATATTACAGAACAACTGAAAAGAGAGAGAAACAATGTGATTATTCCCCTTCACTACAAAGATTGCAGTTCTAGTGCCATAAATTATGGTTTCTGTAGGGACAGAACAAGTCTGCTTTTCTAAGAATAATCCTTGGGCTTTGTAAAAGCCACACTCTGCAATACATTTAATATAATATTTTTATAACACAGCACTGAGAGACTTTCAGCATTCAGCAATAAACGCTAAGTGTTGATTTGCCATTGCCAGAGCTGTTCTGTAATAACATTTAAAGTACCATATTCAATAAAGGCATTTCTTTAGTACGCATTAACTTGCATTATCTTCAAAGAAACCTGGCTGGCATCTCTGTGAGTCAGAACCCAGCACCACCAACAACGTGCACACTGCTAGTTCTCACTTCACCTTGCAGGTGGTGTCTGAGCATCCACCAACTCCACTTCGCAAAGCAGGAGAGCACTCACTGCACAAAAAGAGAGTTCTTTCATTGCTATCACTTCATTCAGCTCTCACTACTTGGAATGCTGTCATTTTGAACTTGATTTCTACCTAAAGGTAATTTTTCCCGCAAGGCAACGGAGCAACTCAACAAATAAAATTAAAGCCAGTACTCCCCAAGGTCAGCCTGTCTTGTGGACTAATCTGATGCTCCCGGTGACTTCCTGGGATTAATTCAAGATCTTTGCTTACAATAATTAGAAGTAACACTGTATAACTGCCAATTTTATATCGCCAAATGCTACAAATTTTCCTCTAGACATAGTTTTAAATAACTTAACTGATGAAAATAAGACACACCTGAATCTCACATATTCTCAGTCTGCAGAAGCGCATCACCTCTTCTTCCTGACTGAAGAGCTGCTCACTTCTTTTTATTTCTGTCAGAGAACCATGTCCAGGCATGCATTTCTTGTCTGTGCATATAAACGCTGCCAGTGAGCTGGATACACACCAGCTGTGGCAATGGCCCTTTATTTTAAATTTGAGGGAGTCCATCTCCCTAAGCATCAGTTGGAGCAAACACAGATACCTCAGGACTGCCAGTGAATAAAAATCCTATGCAAAATGGGATGTTTCAAAACGTAGGTAGACATTCCCTTTAAGATTGCAGCACTCAGAGTGAAGATTTTGAATGCTGCAATATCTGCACTAGAATAACCCAACTCCTTGAATTGGGATTTCGAGGCAGGCCTGATTTCTGCCTGTTTCAGGCTATCTTGGCTAAGCCTGTTGGATATGTGTCCATTTTTCAGATCCAAGCTTGTTAGTACCTGGCATGCTTTGTTCTGTTCTGTTCGGGGGGACACATGAAGTGCCCTGACAGCTTCAGCCATATCTAGAAGTGGTTATTGGCAGGCACTCATATATAGGGTTCCTCCAATTTCATCCAGCTTGTCAGCTGCTGAAAATGGATTGACAAATACCTACTAATAATCAAAATGAGTAGAAGAAAAAAAGGTGGACTGCAATTTCATGGGTTCACCAGAAAAAGTCATTCCTTCACAACCTGGCACTTGGTAAATTTCTACAGAACATACAGCACCTCAGGAAGCATGGAAACAGGATGGTCCTAGGGTTAATTATAGATGTAAGAACTTGACCTGACCTGACCAGGTCACAATGCTCTGACCTAGCTTTTCTTTTCCAGCTTCACAGGCCTGGCTCCATCCTGGGGGAAGGTTACACACTCCACGCAGAGCAGCTCTGCCTCTCATGGAATAAAGGCATCCCAAAAAATCAGCTGAACAACCTCACTTCATCTTCTTTAGACTAGATGATTGTAACTGTCTGAACCAGAAATCAGAAATACTTTCTTCTTGACGACATGTCAAACTTCTACTTGATACTGCAACTGCTGTGTTTATTAGTTACTGATTAAAGGCATCTGGCAATATTTCAACTTAATACGGGCTATAGCTCAAAGTATTTTTGTGTATCAACTGTGTACTGCTTTCTATACTATCAAATAGTCCTCATCACCATCTCAAGTGCTTCATTTTTTTTTGCTATAATTAAGAACATTATGATGTGCTGATAAGTGATCACAGTCTGTAAAAAATCCACTAGGAAATGCATTGTCATGATCAGAGCTTCACACAGAAACTTCTGCATGTAGCCAACGTAGTGGCACACATCTTTTTGAGATGATCAATTAAGCATTCAGAATAGACAAAGATTGTGGGTTGTGGGTTTTGTTTTGTTTTTTTTTTTTGCTTTTTGTTTTTTGTCATTAATGGATACAAATGCTGTGGTTTAATTTAGAGAAATTATATGCTTTGTATCTTCCCACAGCATGGCTTTGAATGACAGGACCCTTGATTTTGTAGAACAATATCTGAAAAAGAGTGGCACAAAAATGCTGTCTATAGCATGTCCATAGGGCCATTTCACTGCCTGTCAGCACAGACGTCCTGGGGCACTGAATAGATTACATTTATAATAATTATGTTAGAACTGCAGTGATGAGTTCTGACAGCTGTAACTTCTGCAGGGCTATGACTGGAATTCAAAATCATATATTATCTTACCATACTTACAGTTTGCTTCTAGGACTTCATTTTGGTTCAGATAAGACCTGGAAAATCTGAAATCAGCATAAATAATGATCACTTGTGCCAAACAATGCAAGGGGAGACATTTAAAATGTCTCCTTGTCTGCTGATATACAGATTGATCTTCTGGTACCTCCTAAATCTGTGCAGCAGGACTATCACCAAACTTGTTCCCACTGGAGCTGTGAGAAAGACTCTTCCAAGTCCTGTGTGCTGAAGCTGGGATGTGCCATCACCATCCTGCAAGTCCAGAGCTCAGGTGAAGGCATGCAGACAGTAAGCAGAAAGATCACACATTTGTCCTGAGGCCTGAGACTG
Organism: Centrocercus urophasianus; assembly: GCF_019232065.1. Taxonomy (NCBI): domain Eukaryota; kingdom Metazoa; phylum Chordata; class Aves; order Galliformes; family Phasianidae; genus Centrocercus; species Centrocercus urophasianus. The sequence continues at coordinate 223,542 of NW_024884900.1, read as the reverse complement.
TACCTTGAATCAAAGTTGCTCTACATTGTGTGATCAAGAAAAATGCTTTCAACAAAACCAAATTTTATATTCTTCTGTAATCACATGCCTCAAGAGCAGAGTTTTGTAAAGCCCTGGCTGCTCATAACAAACTGATGAGAGTTGCCATGCCTCCAAATGCAGGCAAGGACCTGAACTCGCTCAAGGAGCTGCCCCAGCCCCAATCCTGCAGGATCCTGAGGGGTGTCAGGGGGATGCAGCCCCCCCATAACGCACCTCTCTGCATGGGCAGGCTAAGGAGTGGATCCAAAACCATTTCTGCAGTTTCACAGGGAACAGAAAGGCTTTTTCGTTTAGCACGGTACCCAAACACATGACAGCCATCGTGCTGTCTTTCTGCACCTCCTATCTCCTGGCAGGGTGCATCCAAGGGCAAAGCATAATCTGAAAGCTTCCCCACCAAGACCAAGTCATATTTCTCTAAATCTTAGCCCACAGATAAGTAAAACTGTCACTCTTAATACCTTTTGCCTGGCTCACAGTGGTAATGAGATAATGCTTGCTTTTATGTGTACGCATATCCCGTTTCTGCCAGCACTGGGATGCACAAGGGAACTAAATGGAGCTGGAGAAATTCCCTCAGGCTCCAGTCTGAAAGACGGTGGTTGCTGAGCTCTGGCATTGCTTCGCCCACAGCAAATACAGGAAGGAGGAAGAGGCAAAAGAGGCAAAAGAAATGGCACTTTCAGAAGCGGGTGACACTAAAATCTATTCTGCAGATGACCCAGTCTGATCCTAAAGATCGACCAAGTGAATTCAGTTCTTTCATCAGTGACTTTTTCTTGAATGTTATGCACTGACTTGATGCAGCTAATGGAAATGAATGAATTATAAAACTGTAATTCAGAGAATAAAAGATTCTTTACAACCATTTATTACTATTACTTTTAATCAAAATAAAATGAGGTGAAATGAGAGTGGTGGTCCTGTGCCACTGCATTACTGCAATTTAACAAAACAAAACAGAATCTGCCAGTTATTTTTTCACTGATTTTGTTCAAAAGCCTCAAAGCACACTGAAAGTTTTTTAAACCGAAGTGAAATAAGCATGCTACAACTGAGAACACATTCACCAAAACATGAGTGAGCCAGAAAATCTAGATTACATTTGAAGTTTTTAACAGGGGAAGCAGCACCCCTGAGAGTCAGAGACTGACAGCTCTCTCTACACGTGAGCTAACTGCACCAAAATAAACAGATCTCCACTGACTCATTTCTTTTTTAAATCCATGCCAACCTGCACACCAGTAAAAAAGGTATTCTCTGGAAGACAGTCACACCAGTTACTGCACTATTTGGTCAAGTGAAAAAGAAAATGGCTTGATTTAGAAAGTGGTGGAGGGCCTTGATGCAGCAAATAGGAGGACTTCTCCCATTAGTATTTGATATTATTGTTGCAGCCAAGTGTTTTCTCCGATTTTGCCCAGGCCACGGCTTTAAAAACTTGGCACTGAAAATTCAGCAGAAAACCCATGATAAATCACGGCTGTCAGGCAAAAAGGGAAATATCACTCCTATATTCAGGAAAGAGAGAAGGAAGACCTGGAGAACTACAGCCTCACCTCTGTGGAGGTGAGGAAGATGACAAAGTGGATCCTCCTGGAAGAGATGCTAGGGCACATGCAAGATGTGGTGATCTGAGACAGCCGGCATAGCTTCACCATGGGCAAATCATGCCTGATGCATCTGCTGGCCTTCTGTGATGGAGTGACAGCACTGGTGGACAAAAGGACATCTGATGTTGATGGACTTGAGCAAGTCCATGGTCCTGCATAACACCCTTATCTCTAAATAGGAGAGATGTGGATTTGAAGGCTGGTCTGTTAGGTGGATAAAGAATTGGTTGGATGGTTTGTAGTCAGAGGGTGGTTGCCAGTGTCCAGGTGAAGGCTGGACACAAGTGGGCCCCTGAATAGCATCCTCGAGTGCCCATCAGGATGTATCCACATCCCAGAAGCCTCCACATTTCAACCAGCTGCACATCAGTGGAGGACCTCGCTCATGGTACTCATACTGGGACGAGAACACCTGTGCACCAAGGCACTTCTGCAGTCATTTCCTAGCACTTGTCAGATCAATCCATTGGAACCTGATTGCTAAGAGGCCCTTTGCCACACAGACCCTTTGCTGACCAGACCAAGCCAACCTCTCTTCTGGCACCAGGTAGGACTCAGAGGCAGAGCAAAAGGCGAACTTCATCTTAGCTTCTCATTTGCAAAGTAGGGTAAGTTTTCCACAAAGAATTCAGTCAGCACAATTCTTCTATGGAAAATTCTTAACACATTCAGGATGATATTTGTGTTAATCAAGAATTTGTAGGTCAATGACTCCAGAAACCTTCAGGCTATAATTAAGTGCCTGAACTTCACATAGGAATCAATATGGAAATTGAAATCGCTGCAAAATAACACTCACTGTGCCCTGCTGCAGCGCCAGAAAAAGCAGGTCTTGAAAGCAATACCAAAATCCCATTGCCAGGGACTACAAAATAAAATATTAGGCCATCTATACACTATTTTAAAGCTTGCAGAAGGCTACTGAATTGTGAGCCACAGAATATGTTCCAACATGTAACATCTGCAACTTCAAATGTCACAATTTGGCAAAGATCTTCTCTATTTTCATGTGCTCTATCACAAAATAGGGATTTCTGTATTACTGAGAAAATTCACTTGAATGCTTGTTATTTCACTCTTTTTTCCCCCTTCATATCCAAGGAAGCTGAGCTTGTATCTCACCTTCACTTGCACCAGTGACAACACAGGAAAACTTTTTACCAAATTCAAGTTTGTGCTGTTGAATCCACACACAAACCCAGCGTCAAGGACAGTTTTGGTCATACTACTCCTGCCCATTAATCTAGCAGTTGAAATTTTCCTGATCTTTAGAACAATGTGCGTGTTCTGTGGGTTCATAATACTGAAATTTTCCTACAAGCCAATTATCTAATCTCTGCTGCCACAGTTCAAAGTGCCCACACTGAAGCCATGAAAATTGTTCTCAACTTCATTACGTGCTTTCATTATGGATGACGATTTAGCAAGGCATTCTAACTGTATACTTCAATATAAATATGATTGGTCCTACTGAATTTAACAGGCTATGAAATTAGAGGAGTATTAGGCTAAACACGGATAAATACTCATACGGGGCACCTTGTTATTTCTGTTGTCATATTTGGATAACAAAATTCAAAATAGAATCATGAAATACACTGAAATGGCCTTTTCCATGAACCATGAAATTCACTGAATTTCATGGGAAGGGGATTGGAGGGGGAAATGTTTCAGCAGCCTCTGGAAAACATGAAATTTCCACCCTGCTGGCATAGAATCAAGTTTTTATTTTACACTCTTGTGTTTAAACAGGAGCCAGATGGCGAAATATTCCCTACCAGTAAGCTGAATGCAAGCCTGAACACACTGCAATTCAAGAAGAAAATTGTAGATATACAAAACTTAGAATAAATCTTTTCCCAAATAACTGAGGTGAATTACAACCATTAGAAAACTTGAACATTATATTCCTGGTTCGAGTTTACACAGTGGTTTCTCGAGTCACTTCCACGTGATGTGGTCCACACCATCACTCCTGGGCAACCCATCGCTCCCCGTAACACTGCAGTCAGACACAGCCTTCACAGCGGGGCACGCGGGGAGCGCTGGTCGCCCGGCTGCGGCTGTCAGTGGGAAGCCAGGGCAGCCGGGCGCTGACCCTGCGCAGTTAGGTTGCACCCATTGCAGCCCCCTGGGTTGGGCTCACAGCTTTGCTGCCCGTGCAAGGAGCGCTCCGGTGAGCTCATCGGCTGCTTCCCTGCAGGCAGGTGCTGCCACCTGACACTTCCCCATCTGCCGTAAGACATTTAGCACGAGTTGTATGGTAGCCATTTGCCGTAAAAATAGACATTTCCCCCCGTCACACAGTAAGTAAATTACATTCCATTTTCTCAGCAAAGCTTTTCAGTTCCGTTCCCTTTCAGAAGTTCACATTGCCGGAGGAGTCCAATCTCATTATTATGAGGTCTGACTGAAGCAGCGTTAAAAATACATAGGTGAAGCTGCAGCTTTCCCAGGAGGATGCTTTCAAGGAGGTACAATCAGATGTGATATGTTTTATGCAGGACAGAGCAAAAGCCCTTTGGTGCTCCGTGCCAAGGGTTTTTGCATTTTATCTTCTAGAAAGCTTCCATTACACACATTCCTGTTTCCCCACGGTATGAGAAGTAGCAAGTTTTCTAATGTAACTTTTTATTTCCAAAAGTTTTGAATGGAAACGTTTCTTGATGCAATCTAATATTTTTACAGTATCTTCCCAAATAGCTGATTTCAGGCTTTGGAAAGGCACAGCAGAAAGAACAGAGATAGCAGATGGCCTTACTGGAATTTTTGTTTTCTATTCAGACTGCGAGAAACACAGAGATTGGTGCCCCACTACTTGTGGGGGAGAGACAAGAGGAAATCCAGATATTCCTCTCCTTTGAAAAACCAAATGATTCTTTTGCCATCATGCCATTTTTTCCTCAACCTTCTTTCCCAGCCTTACCCTCCCTAATGCTATAATCACTGCATATTAAAATCAGGCATAAATAAAGAAATGTAAAAGATTGGTTGAGCCTCTGCAGCTCTAGGTACCCGGGGAATCATTTTTATTTTTCCCAATTATTATATGTAAATGCAAATACAGAGCAGCACAGTGCTTGCATTCACTCTTGGCTATTCAAATTTCTCTCCTGTTAGACAGACGTTCAGTACAATCACTCCTGGTCAAGAAGAGCAGGAAACCTGTTGCACACATTGAAAATAGCAGTCTTCTGAACAGATTCAGATAGGTTAGCCTTGCACAAAGCATTAATTGTAAGTTCTTGGAAACACGTCAGATACAAGCAGGATAACCAGTGCTGTTTGTGATTGTAACACCAAGGTGCACAGCAGATCTGCAGACCCCTCGTGGGCTGACTCGGTGTTTCAGACGCAGCTGAAGAGGAGACGCCAGGACGCAATACAGGAAGGGACGTGCACCCGCTCTAACCAGACCAGATCTGCCTGAACACAAACGCGGAGTGCGCGCTCCCCCCACAGGACTCGGCCCTCACACCCGGAAAGATGCGCCGAAAGGAATTCCTGTTGGGTACTGCTCTACAGGTCGAAGCAGCTCTTCAGCAGCCAGCAGCTTCAGAACATACAAAGAGGAAAGAGTTTATTCCTGTACTGCAAGTATCATTTTTGATAGGGGAAGGAGTTTGAAAGATTCCTGAGGAAATCTTGTTTAAAGTAGTGAAGAAAGTTTAATGCACGCTCTGCTGCGCGAAGCATTTCACTTTGAGCAGGTGGATGCAATTCTATTCACAACAAGCAACACAGATCTGCCTTTGCCTTCAGTCTCTAAATGAAATCTAAGAAGCAGCAATGGGGAACAGGAAAATGATGCATTTTTAAAATTGCCGTGCTTAAAAAGGTGACATTTCCTCAGACTGTTGCTTGGATTTCTCCACTGCAAATCACTGCAGCTTAGATAAACAAAGTCACCGGGTTTTAAATGCCAGAATTCATTATCACTCCACACTCAAATAGCTCAGCTGGCTCCTGTATCAGTAATTGGCTCACCTGACTTTAGTAACAAGTTCCCTGCCTGTAGAAACAATCTATTCACACAATGCTAATGGGAGAAAGAAGAGAAACCAGAACAGTGTGGGTAAACAAATTATGAGCTTTTGCTGTTGTTGCCTATCGAGTGCTGAAAGACCATTTACCAAAGATTCAGAGATGCATCAGAAACAAAGTAGAGCTAACAGAGCACAGGAATTGCCCCAAGTTTTAGTGAGTGCGAAGAGCTGGTCATTATCTTGGCAAAAAGGAAACATTTTCTGAATATTCACGTGCAAATATTTTAGAATAATTACCTACTGCGGGATAATAAACCAATAGAAGTTTGCTTTGAGGAAAAAGGAAGCAGAGCCTGAGCAAATAATACTAACGACATGAACACTACTGCAAGGAGTGGCTTTTCTAGTAAAATGCAGAACAGAAATGCTTTTGCATTTATTGCCTGGGTAGCTGACAGGTGGAAACATTTTCTTTGAATGAAGCTAACTTACAGGGCTTTCTCCATCGTTCAGGCTGCCGGATTGCTTTTTGCATAGCCTTCGGGTTAACAAACCTATAATGGATTCAGTCAGTGTCCTTGTTCTGTTCTCTTGAAGTCAGCAAAAATCTCACAGGTTTCTGCAATGGTGGCATTTTTAAGAGCATTTAACATTGGATTATCCCTGTGTCCTAGGAATTAATGGTGTCCCAGTTCTAAGTTGGGCACAAAGAAAAGTTAAACCAAAAATTAAGCTTCAGTTTTTTCAAAATGCTGCTGTAAGTGAACAAGAGCCAACATTTTTCAAATGAAACATTGAGTTGCTTTATATTTTCTTGTTTAGTACATATTTCACCAAGTCATTGGCACTGACCAGAACCATCTCACTGTGAAGATGAACATATTCCTTGCATATGGTAATGCAAAAATTTTCTTCCCCATCTGGAAACTGATCCAGATTTTCTGTGCAGGCACACCCTTATTACAACCAAGAATTACAGCTTCACACCCATTATCACGCAATGATGACCGGTACATACGAAGGTGCTGGCACTAAAAGAAATTTGTTATGTCCTATCTAAGGGGCAAGGAGCTCAGGGCAGGGGGTTGGAAACAGATGATCTTTAAAGTCCCTTCCAATCCAAGACATTCTATGGTTCTAAGGTCCTAAAGTCAGCTCAAAGTCAGTTATGTTCACTCCCATTGCTTTTAATGAGTAGAAGTCATTTGCGCAGTTGTAATAGAAAAATGGGACAGATTACTATAGAGCTCCCTTGAGCAGGAACTGCTTTTTCTGAGCGTGTGCTTACAAGGTGCTCAGGATGACAACAGGGCCTGCAACTGTGGCTGTTAGTCAAATAATAATGCATTCTCAAATAGTCTCAACTATATGTTCTCACTGCTAACAATGCCATTTCATGTTTAAAGGAACAACAGGAAACGTACAACAGTATGATGAAATTGTCCCCAGTCCCCATTCTGGCTGCTTAAAGCAATTAGCCTGCAAGCATCTTCATTGTACCTTCTGCAACATGGAATGCTGCAAGTCAGCACTTTGCAAACGCTTCAGTTTAAAGATTAAGTACTCAGTGAAAATCTGGTGCATGGAAGAGACTGTATCAGAAAGTAATTTCCTATAGTTTAGGGAGCTTGCTGAAACATCACTTTGTCCTCAAAGGTTCTACACAAAAATTTGGGATGGAGTCCAAGGCTGGTGGCTTAATCAATAAGGAAAATGCTAGTCCTGCAGCTTGCCACTCCACCACCTAAAAGGGCCTCAGACTTTTTCTTATGAAATAAATAAAATGAGCAAAAAGGCCCAGTAAAGTACTTGAGCTCTTAAAAGGAAGAAACAAATAAAAAACCAACCAAATAAATAAACAAAAACAACAACCGAAAACCAACCATTTTTGCATGTTTTCACTTTCTACATAGCAACACTGATAATCACATTTTGTGATGTAGCTCAAGGAGAGATGCAAACAGCCTCCAACTTAAATAAGTGTCAAACTCTTAATAAGAAAGAAAATTTTCCTTTAAGGAATCTCAGTCAGAACTAGTTTTCTCAGAGCTGGTTATCCATTTACTGTTCAACACCTGTAACTTTCCTACTACAGAGTAGAACAGTTCTTATCACCATTTGCTCACAGCAATAGGAAACAGCACAAAGCAAAAGGAACGCAGACACCTGGTCCCTAGCTTTGAATTCCAGCAAGAGAGGAATGAAAGGGTTCTTGCAGGCTGCCTTCTGGTAGGTGCCAAAGTCATTGCAACTGTACACTCTTTGGGTGGCTTTACTGAACTTTTCCTTCATCCAAAGACTGAATTCCTCAGCATCCAGCAGGGAGCTGGGAAGCCAGACAAGGATGTTTGCATCTCTCCACAGTCTATTGTGCAGACAGAGCAATGGACTTCCTTGCTCACCATAATTTGTGAGAAGAAAACAGCTTTAGATATGGATGATACATGATATGGTTGTTATCCATTTAGAAATAATTACTGCTGTATTGATCTGGCATCTACGGGCGGCACCATTAAAAACAGATTTGGAGATTTTTTTTTAAACTCAATATTAGCAGCTACTGTTGGAAAGATGTCTGGCAACCTAATGAAAGCCCTAAGGTATCTTCAGTTCAAGCACACGATTCTTTACTATTTCAAGACACATACAGTGATTCCTGGAAAAGAACAAAACTACTAAGTAGTATTAAATATAGGAATGGCCCTGTAGATATTACACTGTCTGGAAGCATCTGCTAGTAAGTGAAGTCTTATCTTTTTAGATGTCCATCTAGTGCCCAGAGGTTAAACACACTGCATCTCAGGACTTTTGTTCCTTTCAGTGCTTTCCTTTAGTAAAAGCACTACAGATACATTGATGATGCATAATTGCTTCATTTTATCCATCATCACAATTCTAATGCAAAAGGTATTTGAATTCACGTTAAATGCAGATAGCAAGTTGTTTGATTCTTCATTTGCAGCTGTGTATTGCATATCCTCTCAGCTCAGCAGAAACTCAGCCAGGCCTTACTTATGGTAAGTTGGGTTCAATTTTTCTAGCCAGGCCACAATGCTGAATCCTGTCAAGGTATGCCAAGGAACTACAAACAGCAGAAAAAATGGGGCAATATTTTAACCATTATTCAGGTATCACCTTTCCCACACACACAAGACAATTAATTCAAGTAAAATGGGAAATCACTTTAAAGTGAGCGCTAGTTACTATCCTACCAAAGCACTGCCTTTTTCTGCACAACCTTCTGAAGGTACTGTGCCTGAAATTTAGTAATAATCAGTTCCACAGGGAAATAGAAGACTTGCAAACTGTAGCCAGATCTCCTGGTAGGCAAGTTTAGAAAATTCCCCCGGAAATAAATAAATAAATAAGCAAAGTGGAGGGGGAAAACTAAATGCCCCACTATTCCACTGAAACAACAACAAATAAAAATAAAAAATAAAACAAATACCAAAAGACCACCAGCAGGAGCCACACTATCTAGCAAAGTTGAAGTTGTAGCAAATACCTAAGGAAAGAACTCTACTATTGAATTCATGGAACTGGTAGAAACCGCTTTCTGTTTAAACAGTGTTAGTTCTCACTCTTCATTTATGTCAGGAAAAATGATAAAAGTCAAAGCCATCCTAGCAGTAACTGCTCATGCCCCATCTCTGCTTGAGTTTATCCACATTTTCTTGGGAGCCATTGTTGATACCAGCACGAAGCATTCTTATGAACCAACCTTGTATCTCCTAAAGTGACAAAAATCTACCCTCAAAATTAACCCACATTATCCTCACAAGAACTGGGGAGTATTCCTTGATTCCGGGCTGTCTTATCGTCTACCCGCTGCTTGCGGAGATAATACTCAAAGGCTTCTCCTCTTTGAATCTTCAAAAAGAGACTATATCAAACAAAAGGACAGAGCACTAACATCTCTTCACATTGGTGTCTGAGACTACAGTAGAGAAATGAGTAAGAATGACATCAAATGTGGAAAGAGGAACTTTTCTCACTTCCTCCAGAAAGCCACACGAGACTCTCTTAGGCACAGACATCCATACTTCCAAGTAAAACATTGAGCATGACAACAAAAACAAGATGGGAACATCAGAATAGCAGTTTAATACATTCCTTCATGTGCCATCCATCATGGCCAAGGAGCTTCTAAGTTTCCCAGCAAAGTGCTCTTTGCTTCCTCCATCACATCACTGGCAGTCTGGTGGTCTGCTATCCAGCAGTGTAAGATCCAGATTGAGCAAAAATGTAAGAATCAAGCTGTAAGATAATTTTTTATCCCCGTTTTCCAGACTGCTCATTTTATATCACTACTGTTGAGCCAATACCTTTGCACAACAGGTGAGTGTATTTCCTACCTTTCCCTGTGACATCCATTTTCAGTGCCAAAGACCCTAGACCCAACCATCATAAACCTTTTTCTGTTTGCTTCTTTTATTCTCTTCCTGCCTTTGACATGAATTTTAAACAAGCATGTTTTTCAGAAAGGCAGTTAGGAGGGACAAGTAGTTCTCCTATTATTTTTCAGCTTCCCCCGCCACTAGCAACTAGTAAAATTCAAGCTTGTGCTTTGATGAAAAAGCTGAATATTACACAGCATTTATGAATTAACGTGTTATTAAATTTTCAGAAGTAACTGAATCCAGCATTACAATCAATGACACTGATTGTCTTTGGGATGGGAAATCGCAAAAGGACAATTAGTATTACTTCCGCATGTAGAACTCCTTGCTATTAATTAAGATAAAGATTAACTGTCAGCCATGTTTAGTAGAAGCAAATTCAAGATATACCTGATAACAGTCCAATGTGCATAATCTCAGCACTGTGACAGAATACTGCACAGTCTTCTTTGGACAGACACTGTTTAAGAATACCTACCACTTTCAAGGCAACACTCAACAAAAATCTAATCTTTAGCTAGCATTGGGAAAACAAAGCCTTCCAGTTTTGGTTGCTTGATTACTTATATAGTAATCAAAATCTCTTCTAGCCTTACATCCTGAAAGGAACACTAGTTTGTTGGAAACAGACAACCTAATATCCACATCTTTCTTTCCCAGCTGAAGTCACAATACCATTAAAGCTGATGCTACAAAAACAAATAAATAAATGAATAAGTAAAATAGAATAAAAAAGATCTGCAGGTGAAAGAATATTAGTAGGATAAATTAAGCAATACAAAAATACTTTCCATCTAATTGTTGTATTTCCTTGTTAGTCAGGTGCTTCATAGCCATATACCCACTGAAAATGCTTCGTTTTGATAAACAACTTTTCTGGATCAGATGTTGGCACTGTGTTTACGTTAATTGTATCAGCGGAAGAATATTGACAGCAATTCTTACTTCATATAACCATTCAGTTCTGACCGAGAGCTTTCACTCCAGCAATTTATCCAGCTGTCAGCTTTTAATTTGCCATTTCTCGCAATCTAAGAAGTCAAGAACCAAACCTCTTCATCTCCTTCATAATAATGTACCCATTGCTCAGTATAAAGTCAGTTAAATGTATTCCTGTTGACTGCATAGCCTACGATTAGGTGCTTGGAAGATGGGAGTGCTGGATGCAAAAATACAATCTGGCTTAGACATCTAAAGAAGTTCAGAGATCCAGTTTAAAAATGCAACACGCAAGGAAGGAAAACTCATTCCTGTTACACTCAGCTTTTTTTGCTAATGTATTCCTAAAATGAAAGCACTTAATGTAGTGGTATTATACCCTGTGTTGCTCAGAAGGCAAAACTCACAACGTGCTATTTTTTGCCGGGATCACCCTATCAAGGCCGTTAGAAGTCAGCAAACGTAGGGACAACTTAAATTAGGTGAGATCCTACTGTCCAAATTGCCCTGTTAAAGCTAGTCCATGCCATGGACAATGACATCACACAAGTGAACAAAACCATCCTCTTATGCATTTAGCATTCACAGGAACTGAATTAAATCATTAAAAGATTGAATCATCTTGCTTAAGGTCAAGCATTGATCTGGAGTACAGCCTTTCCAGTCCAGTCCTCTCTCTGACCACCACAGCAATCTGCCTCTTGCACCAGGTCAATAAACGCACGCATTGAACATGGTATTGATTTCTAAAGCTCACAGAAAAAAACCTGCATGTTAGACTGCAGCAAGCTGTTCCTATCCCACAGTGGCCATCTAACTTTCATAATGGCACACTCTAGGCTTTATGTAATGATAATACCTACACTGTAGAGCCTTCTTCCAATAATAAAAAGGACATAATGATCAAATCAATAGGTGCAAGCCTTATTATTCTCTCAGATATTTAGGATTTTCAATTTGTGAAACAACAGAGTTATGAGTAATCCCCCTCTAGTGTTCTCTCAGCACACAGAGTTTATTGCTCTGCCTCATGCTTCTAATTCATGCTATGGTTGGAGGAAGCATTCGCTACTCTAAGAGACTCTGCCTTATCTACCTCGGACATGAGAAGGAACAGACTACTAGAAATGAGAGAGAGAAGGGAGGGAAACAACTATAGAAATTTTTACAATTTTTCCAGTTTACTGCAAGTGTTAATTAGCCAAATTCAGATACTTCCTGCTTATGCTGACAGCAACACCAAATCATCAGCTAGAGGTTGAAAAGAAAGCCTCTGGAAGGGCAGAGCCATTATCTTATTGTCTTGTCTACCCTTCCCCCACTGCAAAGGACTCCCCTCACTTAGCACTGTGCAACGTAAGGAGCACAAATGTCAGTGTCCCCAGATTACACAGACGTGCAACTTGAAAATGATTATCCTTGTTCTTTCTCAACAGTGACACAATGCTTTCCAGCCAGATGCTACATCTTTTGCTCAGCCTGTGACAGCATCAGAAAACAAGTGGTGTCAGTACTAATGACAACAGTCTTCGCTACAGATGCATACAGTGGTTCAAGGCCTGTTACGCCATGGAGGAAGCTATTAAGATTTGTAGGGCTTATTGTGATTCTGTTACCCAGGGCTTCAAAGGGTAAAAGGAAAATTGAGATTTCAGGACCTCTCAGCACCCAGCAGAGCACAAAGTCAAGCTGTCAAATTTTCAGGTCAATTAACACAGTAGGAAGGTACAGAGGACTTCTGAAAAAGTATTCTTCATTTAAATGCCCCAGTGAAAACTGGACTCTCTGAAAGCCAGTCTGAATTTTACTACCCCTCTTATGAGTTATATTTCGTACTTAGAAAAATGTATTTTTGTCATTAGGGAAATGTTCTTTAAAGACTGAATACCATGTCAAGTAATACCTGCTTAAAGCAACTGGTTGACCCAAATTTTCCAGATTCCCACCTTCTGAAAGGCTGTTCAGGGAGTGACTCCAAGTACTCTCATGACAACCAGGCTCTGGCAACATACCAGGACAGAATAGGAAAGGGAAAGGAAGTTATGCATCAGCTCATTCACAACTTGGCCGGTGCAGCCCCTTCATGCTGTTTACCTCATGCAGACACGTTTTCTTTCTTCTAGAGACAAAACATTTGCCATCGGTGACTGTGACTTGATGGAAAGCAATGACAGCAGGGTAGCAAAGTCCAAGGATGCAGCAAGTGAGGAGGTGCTCAAATGCAGCAGCTGTGAACACAGAAACAAAGGAAAGAATTTGCTACCCCAGGAAGGCAGGCATCTCCAGCAAGAATCTACTTTTTGACATCTTGCCTTCATTCAAATTGAAAGAGCAATAATTTAACCATTTCAACCAGGAGCCTTTAATATATTATTGACCTATTTACAAGTAAGAGAACTTAGATGCTCAAAACTGAGTCCAAGACTTTTCATAACATTAAGTGTAAGTACTGCTACTTCTGTTCATAAACAATTTTCATTTCCCTTGTGTAGAAGCTAAGCAGTAGACTGTAAAATTTCAATTATTCACAATTTTAAGGAAATGTATTCCATACATTCCATGTTTTCCAAAGTATTCAGCCCAAATCCTCCTGGTCTTAAAACTGTCCTAAAAATGTAATAGACAAATGATGCATGCTGGACAGGAATCCTCATGTGTGCTGTTTCTTTAGGTGTTGCGAATTGACAGAACGGGGGCACATCTCCAGAGTGACAGATGTCATTTTTGGGATGGAATTTTCATTACTGCTACTGTGAGATGCATGCCTGAGAATCCAAAAGCAGGACTGTTTTCTCAACTTATTATGAGACAGAAGAAGGAAAATCACAGAGAGTTCCCACTGGGGAACCGTTTGAAGTTACAAGCTATAGTATGATTACTTGCTTCTAACAGATAAAGTAAACATATGCCCACACATGCACAGAATCCTGTCCTCAGCATTCTTTCCTTCCTTGAAAAGGAAATACAACTTCAACCTCCAGAAATGGGGTAAGTCATAATCAAATCAGGCATTACATCCTCCCACATCTCCACCTTTTCAGGCAGTATTGCTGAACAAGATTAATGACTCACTATATTCTTCCTAATGGCTTTCTATTCCACAACTGACATTTTGTTAAACCACAGCAACTGACATATCCTTAGGGGCATTCTAATGATCAGTTAAACTTGCAAACTGTGGCTTCTGAGCCTCATTCTCGGAAGACTAGCAGAGGAAGAGCATCAAGAAAACAAGGAAAGCAAACAGAAATCTTGGTTTATCTTGAGGAAAAGAGAGACCTGGTAGTGCACCTTCTGTAAACCATACAAGATTAACATTCAAAATCAACAACTGGATTACTTCTAGTTAACACCTCCAGTTTGTAGAGCCTGCTCGCTTGTCTGTGCTCTAAAAGAGAATCAAGCAACTTGTTCTTTAACCCTTGTCCTTTAAGTCTTGGAAAACACCAGCCCAAAGTGTACAGCACACAGAAAAATATGCTTCCACAGCCTACCAATGCACTATTGGATTCTTATTTTACAAGGTACATCATGGCTTGCTCCTGTTCTTCCCAGGGGGAAAAAAAAAAGGCATGAAGAAATGGAAAGTCTTCTCCTAGCTTAAACTGCCTTTCCAGGACAGAGCCAAGAGTGAAAGATCCTACTCTGTAACTTACATGCTGTTCCCATTTCTCACCCCACCCCCTAGGAGTCATTACCTCTTCACAGTCCACAGTCAGAACACTGGCTGAATTGCACCTTCAGGTGTTCATGCATAACATTCACATACTCTATCTGCCATTTAAAGTTCAATGACCCATGGCTAGAACATTATTTCCATAGCAGAACAAAGTCCTTGGTGAGAGGAAGAAAGCAGCAGTATCCCTAGCTGACATCACCACAAGGAAAAAGAAAACATTACAACAGTGATGTTGGAGCCAAACACATCAGCAAAGAAGCTTCTTACTGGAGTACATTTCAACAGATTTTAGAATCCTTCTCCTTCTGCACGCTTCAGTTCATATCCTAAGGGCCACTAAGACACTAACTGCAGCTTCATGGTGCTTAGTCAGCATTCTTAAACAGCTAATCCTGTGTAGGCTGTGTTCCCAAAAAACCTGGAAAAGAAATCAAGCTGGGATAGCCCCAAGAGCAACAACACCCCACCAGCAGAGCCATTACAAAACTGTTATACCATTTGGTTGCAAGGATTTATTACGTAAAGGTTCTTGCTGTACTGGGAAAAGAATGAAGCACCAGTCACGCTACAGTATGAAAAGTGAGGAAGCTGCTGTATTACATTTCCTTGATCTGCAAATAGCATTTTTGTGTTAGTAACAGGCAGCATTTCTGCATAGCCTTCTCTTTTCTGTGCCTATAACACTGTTGGAACAGCACATCAAGGGAGCAGCTTGGATGAGTTTCAGTTACGTATCTTCAGCCACGTTACAGATGTACTGAAATGCATTCTGAAAGAGAACACCTTCAGTACTTTACAACAGAGGAAGATGTGACAGGCTCTTATTTCTCACAGCTGTAACCTGCTTGCAGTCTTCTTGCGTACCTACAACTACTTTGGAAGACCTTCCAGTTTCCCAGTACACTACAGGGAGCAGACTCCAGAGTGTCAGACTAGTTTCTCCTTCTCCATGTTGTTTGTTCACAGAAGAGCTGTTTCAACGCAGAACAGCCCATTTACAACAAAAGGCAGCCCTAACCTTGTCCCCAACTCCACTTCCACGCTCACCTTCCCAACCTCATTTCACTATTGCTGTGGCTACATCTATAGTAGCTCATCTCCGAGCTGCATATGAGGAGCTACAGAATGCATGGGAGTTGGTGCCTCCCGTTCACAAATACGGATGGTGTGCCAATGTCTGCTCATGCATACCTTGAACTTGTGTATGTAAAGGCAAGGCTCGCCTGGGAAGCACCCTGTGGTCAACCACACATAAAATCAGTGTGTACACAGCTCATACTGACATTTAAGAGCAGCACTGACCCAAGCTTTTCCCACCTCTTGATTTTACTTTAAGGCCTGCACTTGATGTGGCAGGGACTTCACAGCCGTCCTGTAAGGATGTAGAAAGCACTCAAGAGAAACGCGGGTGCTTCAAAAAGTAGCCCAGCTCCAAGGCAGGAGGCCATTTCTGAACTAAGCACCATAAATTATTAATTATGATGTGAATAATTATTCTTAATCTTTCTCTTAGCACTTGGATTTACAATCATTGCTATTTACACTGAGGGACTCCAAGAAGGGCCAAATCATATCAGGAAATACATAAATAAATGAAAAGCCCCTACTGAGGATCTCATCTACAATAATACCCATATGCCAAGCTAATTTTGTTCTCAGAATTTTGTCCCACCTCTAGAGCTGCCTTCATTACAACTCCCTGCCCTCCAGACACCTGTTGCTCCCAACCAGCTGCACACAAACATGGGTGTTTGCTGCCTGCCTTATCCCATTTTCGCATAAGAGTGTTTCTCTGCTGTTTGCAGCAGACTGCCTTCCCTAGTGCTGCAGCGTATCAAGCCCCAGCTGGCTGCTGCCTTCTTAATCCTTCCCACAGCAGATTTTCAGCACCCTCCAGTGGCACAGGTGCAAGCAGCTCTCCAAACAGGCAAATTGTTACATGGAGGCCACTTTCCAAGTGGAAGATCTGCAGCCAAGGCTACTATTCTCCTAGTATGCACTTAGTCTCTCACATGACAACAGTACTTTTCCAGATATAATTGTTTCCTTTCATTTCCTTTTTATTTCTGGCTCTTTTCCATACAAATCCTTGTAAAACCTCCTGCAGAGGAGAAGTTTAATTGCATACTCGTTGATATTCTGCCTCTCAGGAAGTAAGTAAGAGCATCTCCTCGAGCTCTGCTGACTTTCTCCACTCAGTAGCAAGGACAACAGGAGATTTCAGGACACAGGAAAAGCCCACGAAGGCTCTGTTCCAAACAGCTTTAAATGATCAAGTAGCAGAAAACACTTTCTCCTGATTTAACAGCCACTGTTTTCTCATTCATTGTATTTGAAAGACACAGATCCTCTTACACTCCTATCAGCTGCCCAGGTGCTTTGGTTTTGACTGTCAGTTCATCTGAAGGCATTTATCTTCATAGTCAAGAGCAACAGCAGCAAAGCACAGATCACACTAAGATGAGGGTTAAGTTCTGCTGTGACTGCTAATTGCAAAGGAGTACACAGTGTTCTTATCTGCAAGGAATGCATAGTACCAGGCAGAGGAAGCAGCACAGCATGGGGGGAGATGCCCGGTCTGCACAGTGCAGTCCTGCCAGAGGAGCCAAGACACTCAGCAGGCAGAGGAGTCTGTTTTGCTGGGAGGTTCAGAAGCTAGAGTAACCACGTAAGACTCTGATAGCTACTCAGGAAAATGGAGTTTTTACACTGTGTTCAGAGCCAAGATTTCAGCACTGGATGTGTGTATCTGAACTGAAATCTTTGGGCTATTTATCATCATCTTTAATCTTTAATTCCTGAACAGCCTGGTCCAATGCTTTTTAGTTACAGCATCTTTATTCTAAGAATAACACTACCTGATAGAGTAATGGCACACATACTCTCTGTTTATAAATATTCTAAATTTGTGCTTGCTACCTAAATGTCTGAGTACTGTGGAATATTCACTTTGAAACTTGTCTGAATGATATAAAAGCAGAATTTTCATGGAAGTAGCAGCAGCTCTTAGCATGATGAGGCTATACAATTTTCATTTAATTGATTGTAAATGTTTAATTACATTAGGGATAGCCCCAAGAACTCCTTAGGCCAATGAAGGCAGCCAAAGTCAATTTAGCACCTGGCTCATAATCAGGTATGAAATGGAACCAGACATCTGTGCATAACAAAGTAGAAAAAACTTGCAATGTTCAATGTCCAATTCACTTTGTTGATTACTGACTGAGGCTTTGGCCATAGATTAAAATGAAGCACCTCCTTTTTAATGAGATCTACACCTCTTATGATTTCCAGCTTTGTTATTTTCATTCAAATCTTTATGCTGACAATGATAATGTATTGCCAGAGGTCTTCAAATTTATCCAAAGAAACAATTAGACTGCTGTAGAGAAAATATTGGCTGCAGCTGACTTTGTTGGCTAAGAAAACCCAACAATTGCTGTTTATTTCCTTACAGCGCTAAAAAGGAACAGTAAAGACCGCTAGGAATATGCACATATCTGATAGGGAGGAAAAGTTCATTTTTTTCTGATATGCTTTGTGTCCAGTGGAAATCCCAAATTCTGACTCCACTAGCATTTTGCTACTGGCACAGTGCTCAGCTCAGTGCTTAGCTACCTTCTTTGCATTGCTGACAGAGCCTGGAGAACCTTCCAAGCCAAGCAGGGGCACTTAGCATGCTGGGAGAACTGCAGTGGAAAGGAAAGCCCAACGAATAGCAAGAGGTGCTGACTGTGCACTGACTGCGTGGGCTTGAGCACCATGGCTGCAGTTTCATTTCATTTTCCAACAGCATTTCCTGCTTTTCCAGTTTGGGAAATCTGTGCAAATATATTCTTATGATGAAGCTCAGTGTTTGTCTCCATGACTGCAGCTTTGTTTCAAGTGTTTTGTATTTGCTTCCAAAACCACAGTTATTTAGCTCTGATAGCAGAGGCTAATGCCTTATGACTGCAGATACAGAAGCATTCTGAGGCAGCAGCATAAGGCAGGTGAGTACTATCACCAGGAGTTCCATGCAAAAAGATTGTCAAGCAGTGTTTTTGCAGGGCTACTTCTGCTTGCTGCTGTACAAAACACAACATAACCACACCCCCAGAATGGAGATAGCAAGCTAAGGTTTCTCAGAAAATAGCGTAGTAGGAAAAAACAGTTTATCCTGGACAGTCATTAACACAAATCACTCAAATAATTCTCCTGCCTTATCTCACTGTTTCAGCCTGAAGGCCAGATAGAAATTTCCTTTAAAATCAGTCACTAGTATCATAAAAGCAATCATTTTATCCATTAATCAATTCACCGTTGTTAGAATACAGAACAGAATGGCTCATTAGGCAGGTGTGACACTAAAGAGGAAAAAACATTTTGCAGTATTAGCCTGTTGCTAGGTTACATTGTGGTGGTCAAAGACTGCTGGTTTCCCCATCCACCCACTTCATCCCAGCAAGCACACTAAACACACTTCAGGCTGCTACAGGAACACCTCTAAACCTATCAAAGCCAAATCACAGGCTATAACCGTTCTGTGTTTACTGGAGCAACTGAGGCCCACTGAAGTTAGTTCTCTTCAACTTTGTTAGCTGTGTACGTATGGACGCAATTTCATGTGGAAAATGTCATTTGTTAAAGATTCTGTGCGTTCAGCTTTAGCTGATCAAACATCTTGCTTGTGCTGAAATAGAACTGACGTTATCTAGTATTAAGCTCTGACACATCTGTATGACAGCACTGCACATAGGTACACAAGGCTCAGCCTTGAAAATGGTCTTTTGGTGAGCATATAAATGCTGAATACAAAGGATACCCAGTCTAGTGCTTCTTTGCTTTTGAGGATCAAAGAATCAAAGCCACTAACCCTTGTTCATCCATTTGCTATTTTAGGAATACTACACTGCCCTGCTTTTTGAGGAAGGCTATTCATGAGGAAGGAAGAAGCAGATAATCTTGCACAATACAGGCAGGGTGTCTGAGAATGTCAGCCCTCAGAAGTAGCTGAGTTGGTGTCTGTTCACTATCAGGAGATCCAGAATTTGAGCTCCAGAATTCAGTATGCAAGCACTGTGCCCATACAGGAGTTTCAGAAAATCTTGCAACTGTTCCCTTTGGATCTTTTCAATACATGAAAAACCAACAACACAAAATGTAGCCGCTTCAGATATGTATTTTTTCTAAAGCTGGTTTATTATTTTTTCCAAACCTTTGTTCATTCCTGGCATCTCCTGGAGTGTTTGTTAATTTAGAAATAGCACTTAAATGTTTCCTTCCCACACCATTTCAGCAAACATAAAGATTTCAAGATTTTGTTCAGGGTATTTGATATCCACAGAAGTACCACTTCACAGCTGCTGCATTTGAGCACCTCCTCACTTGCTGCAGCCCTGTTGGCTGACTATCTCTAAAAACAGAATCATAAGGTTTTAATGTTAAAAAATTGCAAATACTCAGCAGAAAGAACAACAGTGCATCTCTTCACAAGGCTGAGCTGGATAATGAGCTGAAGTGCAGCACATGAGCACTTGTGTCACACTGACAGGAAAGGAGATTGCTCATTGTCCGTCAAGGCATTTTAAGGCCAGGCTTTCACTTTCTCATTTGCCTGAGATACTAAACATTGAATTAGCATTCATTGCAGTTATTTTCAGCTAATAATCATAACAAGCTGATCTTTGCTGGAAAAGTACAGGAGATGTTGCACTGTCACTAGGAATTAGGCATTAACCACTGTGGATTCAAATTTGGCTAAAAGAAGTACTGAGTTTCCTCTATCCCTATGTATACATTTCTAGTCATGAGGAAAGGTGATAATTTAAAAACAATGGGTAGTGCTTTCCAGATTACATCTCTTTCCCCACAGTTTCCTGATTTCAGTTAAATAGATTTTCTTGTCTAGTCCAGTAAATAATGTTGGGGTGCATGGCTGCAGTAGCCATGAACTTTGTCAGGCTTCAGCCTCCTTCCTCCTCTCTAGCTTTTTTTCTTTCAGTGTAGGTGTGTATTTCTTCATCACTTCCTTGTGCCAAGGCTCGCTGGGGAAGCTGATGCTGTATCCATCCCTTACTGTTCAGCAGTGAGCAACAGAAATTCTCCCTTCCTTCATCAACCACAATATTTGTCCATTTTTACTGCTACTCGCTAGAAGAGATGCATATTTATGTGCTATCCACTTAATAAGGTGACACCACCACAGCAGCAGAGAGATTAACCCCCTACCACAGAGCCACTTCTTTTTAAAGTGTTCTTGCTATCTGTAGCTCATTGAGAAGATTATTTTAAAAGCTCTAATTAAGGTATTGTCATATGATCTGTGCTACATTTCAGCTGTTGGTTTACTTTCCCCCATAGTCAGCAGTCTCAGATGTTTCCAGCTGACTGAGCTGCAGGATACAGAATCTGCTTCCAGTTCAAACATTTATCCAGTTTTACACTCCTGAACACACTTTACACGCTGTCTTTCTAACGGGTAGAAATTTTCATAAAGAGAACTGACACAGAGAACAGGAATTGGTATCTCTCACTGACAGTGAGCAGTACCACCAAGGAATGCAGATTTTTATTAATGAAATGCAAGTTCTTATCTTTCTCTGAGGCACAGCTGTAGGAATAGTGGCACATTCAGACCACCAACAAGCAAATGAAATATGTTCTTATTTCTGTATAAGCAGACTTAAATTCAGAACAACTTAAACTAAATTTCAGGATCTTAACTTTGATTCAGGCAGTGTCTGTGCAAATGACTAGTAGTGGGATGGCTACATTTTATGGAAATGGTAAAATAAATAAAAACCAAAGAAACAAACAAAAAAAAACACCTGAGAAAAATTGTGCCCACCTGGACCAGGAGTCAATTTCATCACACACTGAACATCAAGCGCATCCCAACAATTTAGCAGGACGTGCTGGTTGATGATTTGAGCAAGCAGCTTTCAAGATATTTGTCATTCTGATCACATTCTAGGTATGAAAGTCAAGTATTAACAGAACTGCATTGGTATACAGCAACAAACAGTATCACCCTTTCAGCATGCTGGAAGGAGGAGCCCAAAGCCCTTCCGATCCACTTGGATATAACAAACAGACCCATACTCATCCATCCGTTCTGCTGATTCCCAGGCTATTCAAGCACTTCACCAAAAAAAGAAAAAAAAAAAAAAAGACATTTGGCAACCACAATTTAGCAACGTAAGGGTCATAAGGTACCTGTACAAACAGTACCCTGCCACAATGTTTACTCTCACACTTCCCATGTGTGTTCTTGCAGGCTTCACTTCGCCACTTGGACTTTGGATCAGACATTTTTGCACTTATCAGTCCACAATGATTTTCTTCTACAAATGTCAAAGTAGCTTTTGAAACCATTTACTATCTCAAATTGTTAAATCACAGGTGGCACAACAGACAGGGGAAGCAAGTTGTGCAAATGGTGAATATGAGAAGCATTTCTGCTGCACAGACCTCATGGAACAAACTGAATGGGACAGAAGATGCACAGTGCAGACACCAACACAGCTTCTCCCATGTAGTGTGCTGTACCTATATGTCTGCCTTTGCACCAGTCTGAGCGATTTCTAGCCATACCTTGTTCTACTCTATTAGATTTTCCTTATAAACCTGTTCAACCTTTAATACTTATGGTCCAGGATATATTTTTCCCCCTACAGTATGACTTACATGCCCAGCAACTTTTATTATTAATATTTTCCTGAATTACTGGAAGGATTTGATCTTGAAGTATGCTTCAAATAAACACAAACAGTGCATCCTTGAATAGAAACATGCAGCACTAAGTCAATGCAAACTATTTTTCAACATATGATACTTGCTTCACAGTCATTCTGAAAATTGGGAATTGAACATAAACTATTGCAAGAAGGAGTTGTCTTTGAGAAGATTTGGTTGATGAAAATTATATGAACTGATTATTTCAAGAAGCCTCGTTTATCTAGCAGAACTTCATTTTTTTCCTCAGAATGCTTGAAGGTTGGCTTTTGTCAGATAAAATTATTCCGTCCAGGAAGGTCAACATACACAAGACTGTACAGTTTCCCAAAGGGAGCTGTCAAAGGTTGCCACAATATTTTGCCTGTACAGCTGGCAGAATAATCTCATGGTATGATTCTTTCAATTTAGTGCTCATGCTTGCTTTACTAGATATCTCACAATTTTTTCAGCTTGTCTTTAAGCTAATGGGATTCTACTCCCATCCACACCAAAGGTTTTGGTGGCCCCCCACTCTGGTTTTCCCACCAGGCAGGGAGCAGAGGCAGGGCCCACCAACCAGGCAGGTGCAGCAAGGGCAGCCAACATCTCTCCTTTCTCTAGAGCACACAGCAACAGTTATCACCAGCAAGAGCACCACCTCCATTTCTCTCAGGTAGAACACCAATTAACAGCTTGCCAATAACATCCTCCCTATGTTTATAATCATCCCTATGTTTAACATCACATCTTTCGCAAACTGAGAACAAATGAAGCTGAAGGACTCCTCTCCCTGCAGCTTTCTCTGCAAAGGAAGTTTCTTAAAAATATCAGCTCAAAGTCAATGCACTGATTTATCCTACCAGCAGAGACAGACTCGTCAAGTTCAAGAATTTATGCTACAGACCACTCATTCCCTCGGATTTAACATCTGATTAAGCTGATTAATCCTATCAGCCTTGTGCGCACTCAGGACTATTATGGCTCATATTTCCCCTCACTTCCAACAACTGTTCCCATTCCAGCCCCTACTTTCTTAACATTGCAAGTGGAAGCACTTCAAGGGACCTCTTTGGTCATCTGATCTGCATTCTGCTTCCAGATGACAGCAAGTTGGGAAGCTGTGAACCAGCAGCAGCCCCATCCAAAAGTCACAGAGTCACAGAATGGCCAGGGTTGGGAGGAACATCAAGGATCACGAATCTCCAGTCTCCCTGCCACATGCAAGGCCACCAACCTCCACATTTAATACTACACCATCCCGACACCCTTGTCTACCATGGGCAGCCCTGGAGCAAGCAGCCTGTCAACGCATGGAATCACAGAATCACCAAGGTTGGAAAAGAACTCCAACATCGTTACTGAAGTCCAGTCGTCCACCTACCACCAGTGTTTCCCCTTAAACCATGTCCTTACTATAACATCTAAGTGTTTCTTAACACCTCCAGGAACAGTGACCCCACACCTCCCTGGGCAGGACCCAGCTGAGCTTGAATAATGCTCTGTTGCCAAGGCAGGGCTTGGGAAACTCAGATCAGGGCCAGCACGCCTGGGGGGGTCTTTTCACAGAAGGCTCCTGCTCAGCTCCTGGACTCCCAAGTAGGAAGGGCTCTGCCTCCTTCAGGCATAACTGATGTTCTTGAACAGAGCTGCTGACTTCACTTTTACTCAGTGTTTCGGTTAGGCTGATGCCAGAACTAGTAGAATCAAGGGAAATCTTTCCACTGATTTCTCCAATACTTCGAAATAAGCTTTCACTGAGATATTTGTGTCATTTGGGTTTTATTCTGCTTACAGATTGAACCTATTATCAACAAAAGTGCTAGTGGCACTGTCAGAAAGACAACGTGACATTTCTGTGTTGCTCTTCTAACAGTTTAAACAAGATTCCCTGAAGAAGTTGACCTTTTCTCAGTAAAATTTTAAATGTCAAAATTACGGGAATCCATCTTTCAATTATTGTTACCTAGAAAGTGAAAAATGCTGTAGGCTTTATACTTAAAGCCTTACCAAACCTTGATATATTTCAAATGCAATCTCCCCTTTCAAGATGGATTCTTCATTTCTGAAATGCTGTGAATCTTATGCAACTTTTCCACACTACGGTGACAATACTGAAGATTAAGCCTAGTTTAAGGAGCAGATGATGTCAGCACACTGGGGAGCAGCAGGGGTAGGGCTGCCCTGGCAGGGAGGACAAGCCAGGAGCTGGGGGTACCCCTTCTATGTGCCTGGTAGGTGACACCAGGACACACACTTACAGTACCTGACCAAGGCAGGATGGTGAGAGTTATGGGTTCCACTGATGGTCCAGGCATCACCAGACCATGCAGGCAACAAAATGGAGCTCAGTGTAGACATGAAACTGCTTTACAATTAAATACCATATTTCACATGTATTTCACTTAGCTCAATGCTATTACGTTGGGTATACTTGAGGAAGAATAGTGACAATATCAGAATGATATAGCAAAAAAGCTGTTATACAGTATGAAGTGACAGTATTGAAAAACAAGATAGTGTGTAATTAGACAAAGTGTATCCATGTGGATATTTACAGTATTTGTTATGATGTAGGACAGTAAGTCAATGTAGGCAAAAATAAACTCAAAATACAATAAAATCAATTTTTATGCCAGAAGAACCTTTAAAACAAACTGGAAAAGCTGATTTATTTTTGCAAATAAACTTCAGATAAAACGCCTATTCAATTGTGATGTGTTCTAGTCTTTTGAGCAACTTTTTCACATCTTTTTAGTTTGCTTTTCAAGAGGTAGAACAAAAAGGGAAGGAAGGAAAACAGAAACAAAAATAAAGTTTTTCTGTTTCACTCAGCATAAAACATATATCGTAGCAAAAGCAAACAGGAACAAGAGAAGGAAAAAGAAAAGAAAAAAAAAAGAAAAAAGAAAAGCAGCTCTATTTTTATTCCAAAGCCATTTTATAAAATAATAGTTTAAGAACTCACTGTATTCATAATCTCAGTTTCTGTACAAATGCTGTAATGATTAAAAAGAAATCTAGGGTGGAAGGGCTGGATTTATCACTCGAATTTTCACACTGCCGTAAAGAATGTCCTCTATTAATGACAACAGATGTTGGTTTAATAACCCTAGAAAAGATCATTAAATTCCTTCACATTTCCCAAAAACAGATGGAAGAAATGCAAAAGTGTTAAAACATATGGGAGAACATATTGAAATCCAGCAGCCTCCTAGAATGGTGAGGAATTCTAATGCCACCATCTCCCAATTTACGCTGGTCTTCTAGGTGCTCAAGGTGTGTGCATTGTGATAATCAAGTAAATATTGAGAAGTGGATAGAGGAGGCTGCGCTGTAGGCAGCATTTGCTTTAACAGTTCATCATAACTTCTATATTTGCATGCCCAGAATTCCTTTTCCCTCTATTTCCTTGTTAGGAACTCCTGGTTTTGCTTGTAACTTCTAAATGCAAAAAATCTTCACATGGTGAGGAATCCTTTCATCAAAGAAGTGCTAACATGCTTGTGAATGTAGCTCACTTTTTACACTTCCTGGAACAAGAAAAAGATTAATTTCAGGAGATGCATATTTCCCAACAAATTGAAATAGAAGTCGCAGCAGGTCCCAAATGCAATTTTATTCTGCAATCGAAATTACCACAGCATGCAAATATAGGCATAAAATTTATACACAAACCTCAAATACTGCACAAAAACACTTATGGACATTTGAATGAAATACTGTTGATATTATTAATAACATGGGAGAACAACAGTGCCTGCAGGTGCTAGACGGATGTGCTGGGAACTTCGGGCAGTAATTAGGTTTCTGCACCCACTGTGCCCGTGGACAGGAAGTATCTGGGGCTGAACATGCTGGAGGAGATGTGGGGGTCCAGTCTTGCTGGAAGAAGTGTGTTCTAGAGAACAACGTGAAAAGAGAAGTAAGAGTACAAAGATACCAAAATCTAAGGACTCCTGCAGAGCAGAGATTTCAAGATGGCATATGCTTTTTTTTTTTGTGTGTGTGTGTGAAATAAAACTGAAAGATAAGGAAAATCTGACCTCTAGATGATTAAAATTTAGAAGGCCTATGATTCAGCATCCAAAACCAAGGCTAACAACACTACCCACATGCTTTGCTAAGCCTCTTTCCTCCTCTTTATTCTCAGTACCAGCTAATCTCTGTGTGCATTCTACATACAGACTCAAGAATAAAAACCACAGTCCAAGTAAAAAAAGAACAGAATCTGAGTAATGGCATCACAGTGACCAGTGCCATTTCTTTCATTTCTCACCAATGAAGAGAGAAATTCTTCTCTCTTGGTCTGCTCTGCTTAAGAAGCAGGACATGCTCAGGCATCTGGCACAGGCTGCTAGAGCAGCTGGGGCCAACCCATCCCTGATGCTGCTCAAGGCCAGCAGGATGGGGCCCTGGGCAGCCCTGAGCACAGCAGGGGCTGGAACTGGATTCCTTCCAAGCCAAGCCATTCTATTCTATGATTCTGTGAAACATGGAGGAAAGAAAGATTTCAGTGGGCTTATGTCTGTCCTAAACTGGAAATAGATAAATATCCAGAGGGATAGCCAACCCAGAAAGCATGGAATGGAATGATTGAAACAGTGTAGGAACATAACAGAACTCTGCCCACATCACCATAACAGCAGACATTGAGAGGTTTCTCATACCTGGGGAAAGCATCATGCAAGGTAGGTCTTAGACTTCAAACAATTTGCAGAAAACAGAGAGCCTGTGTGTAGCTCCATTCAAATAGCATTCTGTTGTTGCTTTTGTGCTGATTTTCCAGCTGATTTGAAGACTCCACTTTGCAAATCAGCAATAAGCCAGTTGGCACAATGAAGTGCAAACTGAAAAACAGTCACAGTCTCAGGGGCCTTACCTTCAGGCATAGCCTGGACAGCGCATGTGGGCCAGATATCACAGAGCAGATAGAGATTTCTTTCCCCACTGTGCCCATTCAGGCCCTGCTGGATGGTAAGGCAAACAGAGATTTTCCTGAGGCTTCAGTCTTCCTACTGATGACATCAGTAACTGAAAATTACAAGGTGATTTTGTCAGGTTATTTCAAGGAATGATCAGTGAAACAATTTTTAATTCAACCAAGTGTAACTGAGATGTGTTTGAGTCAGATTAAAAATAGTTTTTACCCCCAGTGGTCTGTGTCTGGGGCAATAACTCTAAAGGCTTAAAAGGAAGGTAAGTACCAAATCCAATTTCTTCTCAGAGGCACAGCTGTGCACTGGAGTGCAACTCACGCTTGTAAAACAGTCATTCTCTCTGTTAAAGATAAGCTTGAATTCAGGGAAATCTGTGGGAACATAAGAACATTTAGTAGTTCTATTTTCCTTGCTGCATGACATGGCAAAACCTTATATCTCACAATGTGCTATTCTATACTACTTTCCACCCCTGAGCTCTAAACACTCTCAGTATCTCTGTTTTGCAGCTGGGGAAGTTGAGGAATGAGCAGGAAAATGCTTTGCCCAAAGCAATCCAGGAGACAGTGACAGTGAACACATTAGAAATCCAAATCAAGACCACGTTACAGTCTTTGCACTGATGGAAAGAGAAATATTTTTCTTCTTCTTCTGAACAAATGTATGAGAGCTACAAAAGAATAGAAGTACCCAACATTAAGCTGCCTTAGACTGTCCTCCTTCTTCCTATTGTACACCTGAAATAAAACTCTTCTTGCTAGCCAGGAACAAGCTCTTCCTTCCTTTCTTCACCAGCCACTTTCACTGACTTTCATCTCAATGGCAGCTGAATTGCAGCCTGAAATATCAGTATGGCAACACAAGACAAACAGAATCAGTAGCATACAATTCCAGGTGATGTTATTCTGATAGCTCAGGGATTTACTCAGAGTCAGCCTTTTAAGACCTCTTTGCTGAGGAAAGAAGTCTCTGCATTTCTGTTTCTTCCCAGAGACATGTCACTGGTTTCGTCAAAACAATGGCACTACACCTGGACCAGGATGGGCTGCAGAATCTGGGGGCCAGAGCATCAGTAGGCAGAAATGTGTAGGTTCAATGGGTAAAGCACAGAAGCCAAGAGATGCTGGAAGATGCTGAAGCAAGCAGAGGGGGTCTTTCTATGTTTTCTCAGTTTTTGACAAGATTGGAGAAATCTGATTCTTTTTCATTTTTCTTTCAGCAGAGTAATACACTGTTTCTGCTTCTTAGCCCTTCTTGGTATCATGGCTGCTATTCTTGCTCTGTGCCCATCTTTTCTAATTACTGCAAAAAGCAAGGAAAATGGCTACTTTTTAACCACTTCCTATTAATTAAGGACATATTTTTAAGCAGCAGATGAGCTCTATTTCCTTTCAGTCATTTAATGAAAGGCCAAACTTACTTTTTACTTTCTAGCATCTTCTGTTTTCTTGGGCTGCCGTCCTAGACACCTGAATACTGCTCAGGATTTACTCTGCCTGTGCCAGCTGGGACCAAAGGCTCTCAGCTCAGATGTGCAACACAAACCTCTGAGGCAGCTCCCAATCAGTGAGGGAAGGCTGAACAACAAAAGACAACATGCAAGAGGACTGACCATGTCCTTCCTGTGGAAAACATGTCACATATCCATTCCTAAGCAGGTTGCCCTTCTCCTCTGACAGCCAAAATAGTACGGTGACAGCGGGCAATGTCAGCCTTCAGAGAAACACGTACATAACAGGGATCTTTTCTTTTTAAGGGCTAAGAAAGTATCAAAACACAAAGCATATCAATTTGGGGAAGAAAACACTGTTAATAAGATAGAGGAAGAGAATTCATAAAGGCATTTTCCTCCCTCTGTGCTCCTCAGTAGGTCTTATATCAACACACCTCAGCCCTCCTGAATGATTCATTTAACCTTCATACTTTAATCATAACAATATTTGTCCTTTTCTCACAGCACCTGATCATTACTGTATTCATTACACAAGAGCCGTACAGCTTTAGAAAGGAAGCACTCAAATGCAAGTCAACCACAAGACATGTATTTTCTCCCCAGGTACTAGCCAAGTGTTTGGAAATAACCTTCATAATACACAGTAACCACAAGACTGTAATAGCCTTTGTTCAGCTATTAAGGAAGGTTATAAAGTTATGCAGGGGTTAGTTCTGGGCAGATTCCACCCCTCCCAGCTTTAAAGGATGTTTTCAATGTCTTTCTGCTGACTCTTCCCTCCTCTGAGGACCTCTGTTTCCCCAGCAGGTGCCCAGGACAGGTGGGTGCACAACAGCTGCACCTCGCAGGGGTCTGCCCTCGCACAGGGAGCTCCTCAGACACAACCCTGGCAAGGTGTGCCAGGAATTCCAAAGAGGAGGACCAAACCCTACCGTCCTTTAGGGCATGCCAATTGGGCACTCCTTGCAGTCAAGAAACTGAAAGGTTTTTTTCAACTGTGATGATGATCACCTGCGCTCTCCTGACACATTGCCAGACCCATGCTGATTTGAAAGTTTTTGTTTCAAGGTAGATTTTAAAAGAGGACCTCTTCAAAGTTGTTTCCATTTTTCAGCTGTTTTCAATCAGTACCATCTCTTTATCTAAGTCTTTTAAATGCCTGTTCCAGTAAGATGACAGATGTAATACATTCATTACGTCATTAATCACCGATGAATGATGGAATCACCAAGGTTGGAAAAGACCTCCAAGACCATCCTGTCCAACTGTCCACCTACCACCAGTATTTTCTCACTAAATCATGTCCCTTAGAACATCTAAACATTCCTTGAACACCTCCAGGGATGATAACTCTGCCACCTCCTTGGGCAGCCCATTCCAGCACCTGACCACTCTTTCAGAAGAGAAGTTTTTCCTCATATCCAACCTGAACCTCTCCTGGCATGACTTGAGGCCGTTTGCTCTGCCCTACCTCTAGCTATGCAGGAAAAAGGGCCAACCTCCACCTTACCACAACCTCCTTTCAGATTGTTGTAGAAAGTCCTGACCCTCCTTTTCTCCAGACTAGACAATCTTAGTTTCCCTCAGCTGCCCCTCATAAGACTAGTGTCTAAGAAGCAAATATTAATCTTTGGGAATTTTGTTTTTCTGTTCTGATGGTGGATCAGAAACATGCCTAGGTACTACTGTTCCAAATAACATATGCTTTACTTAAGTGAGAAAATAATCCATTATTCAAAAAGACAGTTCGATAAAATGTTTTCATTACAATTATGTAGAGATTTAAGCAATTAAATATTTCCTGCCAGTTCAAGAGGTATCTTCCCTCTTGATACCTCCTACAGTTAAATGGATAAATAATTGAGTTTACTTGGCTATAAGTGATGAGAGTAATGCTATTTCCTTGTAAGACCATCTCCCACTCAGTTACCCCAATCTTTACATCTCCTCTGCTCCCATCCCAGTTTACTGAAAACAATCCTTCTCTGATCACAGGCAGGCTTTACCTTGGCTGACCATCTGCTCCCCCAGATAAGCATGAAAATCCAAGCCAGGGCCCCAAAAGGCAGAGGGTCCTTTGTACAGGCACTTGTCTTTATAGCACAGTTTCCCCCAAATTCAGTGGCCTCAGCAGGACCCCTACTTCAGAGGATGCATGCATCAGATGCACTCAGAAGCCTTACAAATTTTATGTCTTTTGCACTGGGTTTTGCTAAGTTGTGTGTCTCCCCAGCAAGGCTGGCACTGAATGCAGTTTGTACATATATAGGCTGACAGGCAGTTTATGAGCCTTCTACAACAGACCACACCTTCTTTGTGTATACAAATAACTGTAAGTTCACAGTTTCAAAAGACATTTTTTTCTTTAGCAAAACCCAGCTGCAATATTAAGCCATAAATCTAGGTTTTGTATGTTTATTTATGATGATTTTCATAAACAAATGGCTCCTCTCTTCCCTGAATTGATATCACAAAGATGATCAAATTTCTCAAAGTCATCTTAAGCTATGTATAAAATAATTGTGTTTTTGAAAATGTAAATTAGCTATGCGACTATCATGAATAGTATTTCCTGCATTACTCACTTGAGCAGAAATCTCAATGAAATTTCAGTTAATAACTGATTGTTTTGGGGAAAAAAAAGTCATCATTTCAATTCACAAGGATATATGGAAGCTTTTAAAACACAGGACACTGTCAGTAACCCTGAAACTATTAATCTTTGTTGCAATGAAATCAGTAAACTACAAAGGAACAACTCAAGCTGCATTGTGAGCCTCCAACTTGCACTGGCTTGTCTTCCCTGCCTTCTGCATTTTCATGAGCTCTTCACCTCCATTTTCTGTTGTAACAATGACTTCAAATTTGAAAACCAGTTTATCATCAAGGTGAATTGCTTAAGCATCCTCACAGAGCATGTTTTCAACACAATGACAACAGGTACTGCAGAGGCAGTTTTAGAATGGAAAGATTCCCTTAACTGTGAGAAACAGAACATGTTTGCATATTGCAATTAGGAAGCACAACATTTTACTATTGGCATCTAACAGCATAACAGATTATTTCTCTGGATACATATCAGATCAGCACATATTAATGTAGTTATTAATACAGACTAAGCGCTGTTCATTCTCTCAGCTATCAGTTTCACATTCCTGATATATTTTTGTGTAAACCACTCTGAAGCTACAATCACCAAATGTTAATCAGGCAGCCTCTTCCAGCTCCATATCCCCTTTCCCAGAAAGCCTGTCAGAACCACTCTGCTCAAGCTGTTGGGTATTTCACAGTTGAATGGAAATAAAACTAGTCTGCAAACACTTTCACGACAGTAGGCAAATTCCCACCTCATTTGAAATCCAAAAAGGTAAGTTACCTATCATTACTACTGAAAGGCAGATGGAGACTAGAAAATGTAAAGCTTTTGTATCCCGCATAGGAAACCCTGTTTTGATCAAATCATGTAAAGAAAATGTGCAGAAGCTCATGGAGAAATGCTCCTCAGCACCCATTTTTAGCAAATTGGAGCCAAGGTATTTCAACTGCTCTCATCCTTCTAGATGAAAAAGAGAGCACATCTCTGAAATGAACAGGCACAACATCATAAAGATCTCTTTGTAAATCATGGCTAGCTTCTTGAAAGCATGCAGCTCTTGCACTGATAGGACAGGGATGGTAACATGGCATGTACTCCCACTGGCAAGCCACCCTCCCCATGCACACAGCAGGTTTGTGGGGTGGCTCGCAGAATGCTTCATCAGAACTCCCATGAGGGCAGGCAGTGTCACAGAAAACTACAGTCATCACAGCCTCATTATGGTACACAATCAATTTGCAGATATTCATTAGCATGTGTGACTCGCTTTTTTTTTTTTTTCTTATACAGCTGCAGCACCCTTGAAATGCTACTTGCAAGACTTCCTGTCTTCTGCTGACAGTGACAGCTCAATCTCTGCATCACAGCATCTGTGAATCTTGCAGCAGATTTTCTGTACCAGGATAATCATTTCTCTACGGGTAGCATCACTCTGCTGGGTGGAAAGGGCTGGCTCCTTGGAGCACCACAGCAATGCAGCTCTGAGCCTTGAGATATTGACATCTGTAAGATGCCCCAGAGATGCTGCTTTGTCCAGCAAAGCTTCCCCGCTGGCCTGATCAGCAGCTTCCCTGCTGTGACTATGCTGCAATGATACCTTCAGCCTTCTGCATCCCTGCTGTGCTGATTGATTGCCAAGTTTGTCTTCATGTATAGCGATAAAGCAATAAAGCTTTATAATTATACCCTGCTATGTTGCAAGTTGCACATTTCAAGAGAAACTAAAAAGCAGAGTGAAATCTACTGTTTGTATCATACTAGTGCTCATGGTGGCAAGAAATTTGCTTGGGCTGGTTTTAAATGCATATTGACAGAATGTTTTTTCATAAAGATGGTTCATATCAACTACTAATTTCCTATTTTGTGTTAACTTATTGCTTTGTAATAAAATCTCATGGCTACAGAGATGGTTCTGCTGTCAGTTAAACACATCTGTCCCACCAGAGGCAAGTCTTACACTGTCTAAAATAAGTGTACTAATCCTTAAAACAAAGTTGCCTTGCATATTCTCAGAACTTTTGAAGTATCCTGTACAAACTGTCCAAGAGAATCTGATTTGCCGCTAGTCTAAATCACAAGAGATTTTTTTTGCAACTGCAGAGTCAATCTGAATTATGCCAGCAGCTCTGCTCCCAGGGTCTCTCATTAGCTCCAGAGCTGTTATGCAGCCCCTTGGTTTGCTTAGACATAAAAAAAAACAACATCCGTGCCTACTCCTAGGAGAGATGAGCGATTTCTGCTGAGTTGTGTTGTTTGGGATTTATCACACACTGGTTCCCTCTCACAAGAGCTAAATGGAGTCAGCTTCACTTGGTGTGATACAGACAGCTGGAGATGCCCTAAGTCCTCCAACTTGAGGATGCACCAGCATGCCATTAGACTGTAAGGTTATTCTCATGTGTGAAAATGCGGCTTGAATCTAGCAAAGCATCTCCCTGTTGCCATGCCTCTTGACAACAAATTCTCTCTAAGAGACCCTAACGTACACTGCCTGTACATTGGGCCATCCGGGAAGCCAGACACAAACAAAAATCCTGAAAATGACAAGATCACAAGACCATTGTTTGAAGGCTCTCATTCAAAACTGTCATCCTCCAGAGCAATTAAAAGCTACTTTCATTTTGAATGGAAACATCTGCAGGAGAACTGACATGTTTTAAAACACGCATATTGACCTCACATTTTTAGCTGGATATGCCTCGATTTTTCCTAGAGCAAACAGAGAGATTATAGAATCATAGAATCACCAAGGTTGGAAAAGACCTCAAAGATCACCCAGTCCAACCGTTCACCTATTCCCAATAGCTCCCACTAAACCATGTCCCTCAACACAACATCCAGTCTTTCCTTGAACACCCCCAGGCTCGGTGACTCCACCACCTCCCTGGGCATCCATTGCAGTGCCTGACCACCCTTTCTGAAAAGTAATACTTCCTCATGTCCAGCCTGAATCTCCCCTGCCGTAGCTTGAAGCCATTCCCTCTGGTCCTATCACTGATGACACGAGAGAAGAGGCCGACCCCCAGCTCACTACAACCTCCCTTCAGGAAGTTATAGAGAGCAATGAGGTCTCCCTTGAGCCTCCTCTTCTCCAGGCTGAACATTCCCAGCTCCTTCAGCCTCTCCTCATATGGCCTGTGTTCCAGACCCCTCACCATTTCATTGCCCTCCTTTGAACACGTTCCAGGGCCTCAATATCTTTCTTGCAGTGAGGGGCCCAAAACTGGACACAGTACTCGAGGTGCGGCTTCACGAGTGCTGAATATAGGGGAACAATCACCTCTCTGCTCCTGCTTGCAACGCTGTTTCTGATGCAAGCCAGGATGCCATTGGCCTTCTTGGCCACCTGGGCACACTGTCGGCTCATATTCAGCCCAGCATCCATCAATACCCCCAGCTCCATTTCCTCTACGCCGTCCTCCAGCCACACCGCCCCAAGCCTGTAGCTCCACCTGGGGTTGTTGTAGCCCAAGTGCAGGACCCGGCATTTGACCTTGTTGAAACTCACCCCATTGGCTTCAGCCCAGCTCTCCAGCCTGTCCAGATCCCTCTGTAGGGCCTCGCTACCCCCAGGCAGATCCACACTTCCAGCCAATTTGGTGTCATCTGCGAATTTACTGAGGGTGCACTCGATGCCCTCATCGAGGTCATCAATCAAGATATTGAAGAGGACAGGCCCCAGCACCGACCCCTGGGGAACACCACTCACGACTGGTCGCCAGCTGGATTTCACTCCATTCACCACCACTCTCTGTGCCCGGCCATCCAGCCAGCTCCTTACCCAGCCAAGAGTGCATCCATCCAAGCCTCGGGCTGCCAGCTTCTGCAGGAAAGCCTGCAGAGCCGTGCAGCTGATGCTGAGCTACCAGGGCCAGCCTTACCATGCATGCCAGGACTTCTGTGAGACCTCATCCTCAGAACCAAAAAACATCTCTGCCTTCTACACTCTTTCATTCAATTATCCAGAAATAATATCTTACATATGGGATTATTTTTCAAACTTCAGAGGGAAACTGGGCCAGCGCAGAGGTAATAAGTGCCCAGCCCTCACAGCAGTTCTGCAAAGATGGTGTGAATCCCCAAGCCTCTGTGAGTCACACTTTCACTTCTAACAGAGCCAGGTGCCAAATCTCTAATCTCT
The DNA here is from genome assembly GCF_019232065.1 of Centrocercus urophasianus. Classification (NCBI taxonomy): domain Eukaryota; kingdom Metazoa; phylum Chordata; class Aves; order Galliformes; family Phasianidae; genus Centrocercus; species Centrocercus urophasianus. The sequence continues at coordinate 188,058 of NW_024884900.1, read as the reverse complement.
GCTTCCTGCTAGGTCAGCTGGAAAAACAAAGAAAAATAGAAGCAGCCCTTTCCCCAGCAGAATCAGCCACTATGGAACATAAAGGCGCTTTAAGATTGTAATGGGTTATGCTTCAATCTTTATTACAAAGTTTATCAATTATTGAAAAATATTTATTTGAATTATTCATCAACCTTCTTTTATTTAAATAGGCAGTTAGTAGTAGGGAACAAACCATTTCCATTCCTAGCTCTATAATTTAAATAGATAGGCTGTTTTATGAGTACAAGATTTCTTTCTGGAGCAGAAATAGAAGTCTCACTTCACAGCTAAAATCCATTTGATGGAATAATTTTATCATCTAAGTTTGTTGCCACTCCCTCAGGAACAGAGGAATAAAACCAGAAAGTGCCTTTAAGGTACCTGGGGAGCATGGCATGTATCCTTGAAGGCTGCACCCTGCACAGGGGGGATGCAGAAACAACCAACAAGCACCAAGCGTGACACTCATCCCACCCATACTCTGGGAGGGCAGCAATTGCTGCCTGTCTGGGTTAGCTGTGGACACACCATTAGCAGGCAGAGGCTTCATGATGGGGAGGAAGAGTTCACCTGAGCCAGAGTCAGCTAAAAATCACAGTCCTGCTCTCACTTAAAAACAGGCATAGTGCTATTGAACTGAATTAGCACACACAGTTGTCTTTTTCAGCTTGAAAAGCTAACACTCCCATCACTACATCTTTGATCTTGCAAATGCCTGATCTCTGCGGTAAGCACTGGACTCTCCCACTCACACATGTAGGATGATTCATACTGAAATGTAAAACCTTTCATGGGATAGTGACGAAAGGCATTCTGTTTCTCCAGTCAATATTTAAACCTCAGCAAATGAGTTTCAGAAACTTGCTGATAGAGTTCTGCTTTGAAAGATGGGGGCATGTATCCCCCTCCACTTGCTCAAAGCACTGCATCAGCCCTCGGGTTTCTCAGGGACCTCAGCTGCAGCGCGTGGCATTCTCCCCCATGATTGCATTGCACCATATGCAAGTGTGCCAAGTCTCACCTGACCTGCAGAGCAATCAAGCCATTTTAGTTCCTTCAATACCATTTTTGTACAGCAATAAAGCAAACCTGTTAAAGCTGAATCATTAATCATTTGAGCTAAATCAATAAATAATTGTATGCGCCATACTGTTGTGCTTATAAGCAGAACCTTCCAGACTTAGACATACTGGAAATAAACAATAACCACACAAACAAAAAAAAAGACATCTCCTATCTCCCGTCCTGAGCTACACAAGCAGTATTGAATCTCACCAGGTGCTTTTCTGCACATCTCCCACAAGTGCCACCAGGCCATGCTGCTCCAGCTTGCTCCTGCTGCAGCAGCATGCACAGGCAAGGCGCTGCGGACCGCTACCTTTGCCATATGTGTCCTTGGCTGCTTTCTTTGAGCAGAGAGGTTACCTGCAGCTGAATGCAACGCTCCACACAGCTTCTTCGAACAGGCAGACAGGGGGACATACACCACATGTTGGCTAATGGGAAAATGGGGAATAATGGGTTGGAAGAGCACTTATTGCTGCAGTCTCAGAGGTCTTCTGAAAAAGATCAGGGGTAGTCCCCAAAACCATAAAAAGCTGAGAATGTCTGAGCACTCGAAACTATTTACAAAGAAGTAATAGGCATGTTCGAAGGCATATCATTTCAATAATTACGTAGATTTATTTCAACTGGAGAAAAAGCAAATGCTACAAATCCATCAGGGTGGGCCCTTGTGAGGCTGAGGCCCAGCAGCGGAGCGCTGCCATCTCTGACAGCCGCGCTGACACCACCCGCCTGCACTGCAGCACAGTGCCGAGGGTTCACCTTTCACACAGGATCTGTCCCCAGTGGGATTAAAAATCACACGGTGTGAAGCAGGAATAGGTTTGCAGTCTGTAATTTTCACCCACTGTCGAGGACTGAAAAAGAATGTTTTGAGATTTCCTTTAAACTACAATGATTTGAAACTGCATCAGGAAAAGGAATTACAGAAGTCTCACATAACAATGGGCTCCAAGAAGAAACACCGAGTGTTGCAAGAATTACAAGACGTGGCAGCACTGCTGCTGTAATGCCTTCCTTTCCCAGAATTGAGCCATAGCACATCCTTCACTGCGGTGCTTACTGAGACAGGGAGGCACAACCAGGCGCCAGATTCCCAGCTGCTATAAATCACTTATGACTTTAAACTGCTTCAGTTTCTTTAGAAGCCAAGTCTTCTTCACCAGATGAGCTTTGCTCTATTTCCAGGGTATGCTTCCAGGAGTATAAATATTGCACAAGATTAAAAACAGATAGAAATAATGTTCCTTTAACAAAAGCTATGTAAGATAATACAATTTTTATAGTGCATGAAAATAACAATAAAGATGCAATCTTTTTAGAAATCAATGAATCTCTATTTTGAAAGCTTCCGTGCAAACTATTTCCTTCAATGAACTCGATATATTGAATTGAAAATCTTAACATTATTACAAATGCATCAATTGATAGTAGTTTCAGTAATATTCCTCCAAACGGCTAATCCGCAGATGAGATTTTAAAGCACAGCTCATAAATATGGGAACAGAGAACAAAATAGCTTTTTTTTTTCTTTTCTTTTCTTTTTTTTTTAATAATTAAACACTTAGCAGCTAAATTGCATTGTAATTGATTGGAAATTTGCTTTTTTAATGAGACTTAGTCACTAGGAAATGTTTTTTTTTTTTCTTCAATGTGACCAATGTGCATTGGGTCAGTTAAACAGCAAATTGCCTTACTGGCCTCCTGTTTTGATTGACTAGATTCAACTTTCTGTAAGAGGCACCATCCAACAGATGAGCTTTGACATCGCCCCTCTTCACAGTTCTCAGAGCAGACATTAGCCAGGTGCCCCCATTATCCGGGGGCATCAGACATCCAGAGAGAGCTGGCAGCCACAGGTCTGCCTACAGGGGAAGAGCAGGCACTAGAGCTCACCCACACAGAACACAAAATTTGCACCCTGCAAGCTCTACTCTCTTCCCCAGTACACCATCATGGATGGGCGCAGGAGGCAGCGCTCCATCTGCAGGCTGTGCAGCAGAGACCTGAGCCCCGCACGTGGCCACACACCTTCTGCCTCCCCCTACCTAGCAGCTGGTGAAGTGAGAATGACAGCCCTCTCCCAGCTGAATTCAATAGCGGAAAGACCCAAGACATCAGGAGTGTAGTTTCCATACTATGTCTATATAGTCTTGGCTAAACTGCCTTCAAAATGGTGGTGTTGAGATCCCCAAATAGAACTTGTAGGCAGCACTATGCCAGTGGCGAGTGCAGGCAAATGGAGAGATTGGCTCCGCAGCTCAAGCTGCTCATTGCTCTGAACAGCACTGGGCAGGTTCCTGCACTCATTTTCTCTTTTCACTGTTGATCTCAACTTCTTCAAAGCTTAACAGGTGTTACTCAAACCCAGAAATCTACGTTACAGTTTATTAGTGTTGCAGCTCATAGATTTCCCATTATGTAAGCCTTTGCATGCAATAAGGCAGTCGTTACTCAAAAAGCCCTTATAATCAAATAGACAAGACAAGCAAAGTGTGGGAGAGAGTACTGAATTCTCTTTTAAATATGTGGTATTTTAGATCTAAAATACTATTATGATTAGTACAAGGTAAAAAAAAAAAAAAGAATACTAAGTATTTCAACACTAGAAAGGCTATTAAAACAATTGTTTCCAAGGATAAACAGTGCAAAAGAATTATTGTCCATTTATGTGAAAAGCACTGGGTAAGTGTGTATCAAAAAGTAATTGTTTGATAACCTTTTAGTTAGAAGAATTTTCTAAATGCTTCAGTTACAAAAGATTGTGATGAATCCTGATTATTGTGAACAATTCATTACATATACCAACAAAATCAGTTACTGTTAAGTCAAATTTGTATTGTGTAGTTTCTAAGATCTTTATTGATGCAACTTGAATTGCAATATAAACATCAGTGATTGCAGTCATTTGTTGCTACCATAGCAACAGATAAAAATTAAAAGGGCAGACTACAAAGCTGAAGCGGCGTCACAGCTGTAATTTCTAATTGCATGACATTGAAATTGTCTGTGTGTACAGAGTAGGATGGCAGCTGTACTTGCAAGTATCTACAAAGCAGGTTGTCCTGCAGTGACTGAGTCGCTTAGGTCAGGTTCTGAAATCGAGGACCAACATGATCTCTTGTGTTTCTAGCAGCTTCTCCCTTTCTTCCTCTTTTCCTGTCTCTCTCTCTCTGGTTTTAACATCTGGAGAGCTGGGGCAAACTTAAAAATTGTACTTCAAAGCAACCTTATGGAGATTCAAGCCATTTTACCATACTCTGAGCTTCAAATTCAGAATTCAGACGTGACAACTGTTTGGGTTTAGATTGTAGAAAATGTCAGAAAACAGAAATGGAGCTGGTTTGGGCTCAGAAACAAAAGAGAAAAAAAAAAAAAGTTGTGGCTTCTTAATGAAACAGAAAACCAAGAATGGCACTAGAATTTGCACTTTTCTTTTTTTTCTGGCTTATTTTCTGTAAGCCAGTGCATCGCTCACTGATACATCAGCAGTGATACCACACAACAGCCTAAGAAGAAAACACAAAATGAAACCTATCACCTAAGTACAATTGTTCAAAATTGTATTTTTGGCCAAGCTAAACTGTGTCAAGTAACTTCTAGCTTAGGAGCAGATCTATACTTAATTATTACATGTAACTAAATTCTTTTGAGTCCCTTGCTACTAAAAGAAAATACAAAGACACAATTTGAAGCTACTGCGTCCTCTGAGTGAACTGAAGCTCTACCCCAGACAAGCTCACAGCTCAGGAAAGAATCAGTCCTGGATTTCTTTTGCATCACGAACAACTGGCAAATACCCTCAAATGAAATTCTCTGCCACACTCATCATCAAAAGGTGTGAAAAGCTAGTTCCTGTCAAATATTTTACAGTAGGTAGTTTCTAAGAAAGTGTACCTAAATCAGTAGTAAACAAAAAGTGCCATATTTCAGTCAAAATTTTAGGTGCACATATATTTGGGCTTAAGTCCTGACTGTTCTCTCATTAAACTGCTGGGGAAAACTGACGCTCTTGAGTAACAAACACTGATGTACAATTCATTTCTTTGCATTGGCTTGCAGATTACAAGGAACTCTATTGATTTAAGGTGTTTCGTCTCTGGGCATTACAGGAAAGAAACAAGTGTGAGCTCTCAAAGTTTGGATCTGTGGGTAATTTTCCTCAGCACAGCTATAAGTCTTTGTGAAATCCAGTAACCTGTTACAGCATCCTTCTGTTATAGCTTGTTTTATTATGATGTTATTTGTTTTATTTGATGTTATTTGATAAGTATCAAAAGTAATACATCCCATGTGACAGTAAGATGAAAAGGAAAGGAAAAGTAACAGGGGAAATACCTGTTGTGACTGCAGTAATAGCAAGTAGAAGCTGGTTCTACAAGCTGTCTGAAATGAACTCATATTTCAGCTCAAATAAGCAGTAATGAGCCTTGAAGACACCTTAGGAAGATTTTTGCTCACTGATAGGTCAATTTAGTTATACCTTTGATGTAAAGGCATACTTTTCACCACATATATGCCAGGCTTGGGCAATAGACTAGTTTCCATTACATTAGTGGTCCAGTGGATCATTTGGTTTTGCAGAGGGGCAAGACACTTGCACATTTTACATGCCAGAATTTGAGCCCATAATTACTAGTCTCACACTGATCTGGCTTCCTAAAACAGCCAAATAAGTTCATATGAAGAATAATGTATCCTGAAATGAAACAGCAGTGCCTCTAATTTCAGGCATTCTATTTTCATTAGTGCTTTGTTTTAGTGACAATGGAAGGAAAATAATACTGCCTGAAGTTATTCAGGCCATGAGTACAGTAGACACACTCAATATGCATAATTACAATATTAATAATGAAAATTTTCATGGTAATTAACGAAGACAATTATCTTCTTTTGTTCTGATTAGCTAAAGATACGTTAAAGGAAGGCTTGCATAATTAATTACCAAATGTAAGGTTCCTTACACCTTTCTTGGAGGTTATTTCAGGGAGCTTGCTCACAGAGGTAATCTCCGCAATCAGCATTGTCTGCCATTTCTGAACTTATAAGTTAATTATTACGGTGTCATAAAGAGAAAAATATTTGGGACACAAAGTGGAAGATAAAGCCCAAAAATTAGTATTAGTAATGAAAAAGCAAATTTACAGAACAGTGCTATCATTAAGCATTTGGAAGCACAACAGGCTGCAAAACTAACTTGCACAAAGTCCAAAGTCTCAACAGTTCATGGTCAAGTGGAATGGTAAAGCTGACATGTCTCTCCTAAAAAAAACACATAGCCCATTTATGTAATTGGCCCTTTAACTAGCAACCTGCTAGCAGCAGAGTGGCCTCTAGAAAAGTCTTATCTCCCATCTGAATGACCAGTGCGCCCAACACAGACTATGATCTTTTTTCAGTATAAATATTTACACACACGCACACAAATGACTGAATAATAACTGCACAACTTTCAAAAGACTCGAAATTTGTCTTCCAGTGTCATGAAAAACAAATACCAAAGCTCAGTTCTGCACAATTACGATCTCTTTGAGGTTTGATGGCCAGGGTATTAGGGTGGCCATTCAGCCCCATGGAGTCTCTCCTTTACCAAGAGGATGAAGATATCAGCATCAGCAAGTGCTTGGGAACAACAGTTTCAGAGGTGCTTCCTGCTGGTAGAGCAGCCAACTCACCAAATGATCTGTGAGGCATCCACTGGATGCCCCTGGAAACTTCTTCCACCCTGTGCCTCTCTCATACCCATCGACTGCAACTTCTCAACAGTCACTTTGAACATCTTTGCAATATCTCCATGGGTCTGCAAAGCCTTCACAATCATCAGTCACTACTTTGTGGTATAAAAATGAAATGTCATCTTTTCACAAAGGCAGAAAAAATATTACCGAATTTTTATTTTAAAATCAAGCTGCTGGCCTGACTGACTGACATGTTTATCCACCTGTTCCCTACCGAAGCCTTGTAAGGGGACTGCATTAAGTAGTTTATGTTAAATACAGGAAGGAATCTGCCAGCAAATCTTCAAGAATGAAATGGCATAGCACGCAAGGATGGGTATCTATGTACAAGGTTGCTATCCTTTTAACATATTCTGCTGTCTTTCATGCAACAAAATTGTTCTTGATAGCTGATAATGAGAACTGACTGAAGAAGCTGCACTGCTCCTCTACATAACCAGGCAAAGACAGCACCTCTGTCTGCAAACTTTGGGAGATGTGCCTTTCTGAAATCAAAGAAATTTCATAGCTCTGAAGTCACTGGCAATCACCAAATTTATTGAACACTCAAGCTCCCCTACTATTTACATGTAATTCTACAACATTTTTTCCACCACCCACCAGATTGGGCAGCCCCCCTCAGCCTGGACTTGAAACCTCCAGGGCTGTTCACAGATTCTTTGGGCAGTTTGTTCCAGGGCCTCGCTACCCTCACAGAGAAGAATTTCTTCCTAATGTCTAACCTAAATCTACCCTCTTTCAGAGCGTGCTATCACTACACTCCCTGATAAAGACTTGGTCTCCTTCTTTCCTGTAGACCCCCCTTGGTACTGGAAGGCTGTTCTAATCCTTTTTGTGGCCATCCTCTGGACCTGCACTAATACATAATCCATGGCCCTCTTGTGTTGGGATCTCAAACTCAGATGCAGTATTGCTAGTGAAAAGCTGTCAAGCATGAGTAACTATGAAAGTTACATAGTAGGGTATGGTTTGTAAAAATACGCTGTTTGTTTTTTCTCTAAACATACTCTGTAGTAGTCTGGGGGCCTTGTGTTGGCTTTTAATGGATCACTTTTACTTGTGGACTGTTGAAAATCCACATCTCACAGGAGAGAGTAATAAGTAGAGATCCCACGTAAGCCCTTGCAACAGAACCACTGTGAAACAGCAGTGGGCAAACCCAAAAAGAGATAATCAGATTTATCCCCATCAGCTCTCTGCTGTATATATTGTCAAGTTATTTTCTTCATTTAGTGCCATCTGCTTCCTATGACACTTCTTTCAAATCACAACAGTATCTGGGAGTAGGATATACCATCTGGCTTTGCTCTTTTTCGTACACACAAAACTCCTGTCTTCAAACAAGATCAGCCTTCGTGTAAAATCAAGATATATACAATGTAGTGGAGGGAAGGCCACCAGCATACAACACGTAGGTAATGGACAGATACAAACTGGGCTTTACCCTGGTATCTCATAGATTGGTATTAAAGCTTTCAGTGTGATGAACGATTGTTCTCTAAAAATGCATTTTGAGAGGCCAGTTCATACAGAAAAGAACTTCCTCCTTACAATTCCTAGGCATAAAAACATTCCTTAAGCTCCAAGCTGAATCCCTAAAACCAGTGTATTTGAAACACCCAGCAATATTTCAGGAACACGACGCCATATTCTTCTGTCCTGGTGAGGCTAAGCTCCATTTTCTTTCTCAGAATTGTACTGTTAGTCTGGCAATCGTTTCCTGATTGTAAATACAATCTATTAGTTTTTAAAGACACTGAAAATAAGAAAAAGCCGAACACCTAATTGCTAAGCTAAGTGAACGTGCCCGTCCTCAGGGTCTCACCGGTTTGTGTCCAAGCTCTTCCCGCCCGGCCAAACCCAGGCCGAGCTCCAACGGACTGCGCCTGTTGGACAGCAAAGAGCTCATCGGCGCTCTGCTGCCACCTTGTGACCGCAGCCATTCCCATCTGGCACACTGGATTGCAAATCCAGGGAATTTTGAAACCGAGAGAAAAAGGGAAGCTGCTTCCCATCCTTACCTTTGAGTCACGCTGTCCACATCCACAAGACATACTTTCATTTGGCTCATCCGTTCTGGTTGTTCACAAGTGGCTCTCTTTTTGCTGAGACAAAGTGCTAGCAGCTGGCACTCAGATTTGCACACAAGGACTTTCTCCCCACAGCCCGTCATGGCAAGACTTTGGGCGTGATAAGAGTACCAAAAGCTATACAGCCTAAGAGTAAATGAGAAAGTGCTCACTGAGGCTGGGCGCAGGAGGCGCGCTGCGCGGCACTGCCTGGCCGCTCTCTCCCCAGGGCCAACGTCTCGTGCCGCCACGAGGCGGTGGGCGCGTGCCAATACCGGCGCGAGCCGCATGGCGGCACTGCAGCACGCCCTGCTCCGATCCTGCTGCTGCTCGGCGGGAGCTGCCGCCCGATGAGTAAACCGGGCTTTCTTCCACGCCACCCTTCCAAAATAATGGTAGTAACAATGTTGCTCTAACGCCGGTTTTGTGGTACTTTTGGTTACTGTCTGCGCAAGGTGTGACCTGTGGCTGCCCTGCGCAGGACAACCCACAGCACCGCGCTCTGCAACTGGTGACACTCAGACGTGTGAGCTGCTTGCTCTGCTTGCTGTCCCCTCAGGTTGTTTTTTTTGTTTTGTTTTGTTTTGTTCTTCCTTTCTTTTCTTTCCTTTTCATTCGTTCCTTTTCTTTTCTTTCTTTTCTTAATTCCTTATTTCTTCCCCTCCCTCAGAAGAAACATTTTTAAATAAACTGCTCTCCCTGCTGATGCAGAAAAAGTTCCTGAGGCAAGCTTTCTCAGGAATATTTGAAATGACAACAGCCACTGAGCCCTCTTCACTACTAGAGTTTTTGGTGAAACCTGTTATAAGCCTCTTTTGATAAGGAATTAAAATCAGAGTCACTCTTTGCTCTTGATCTGTAGTAGCAAGTCACTTTTATTCTTTGTTGATAAAGTTACTGAGGTGAAGTTTCAGTCTGAAAATGTTTCTCTATTTCCAGATTTAATCATGAGTACCCTAGAGGGAGTCTTCTGCAAAATGAAGCAGAGTTAAAAGGTTTTTTATAGTTACAGTTTTGTTGCCCTTTTGTCTATATGTCATTTCTCAGTAGAGCAACATAAAGAAACACAGTGCAAGTCAAATAATCCATGTAACAATCATGGATTACTTCCAATTCAAGATTTGGGTCCTGTAATTCAAAACCAGACAAACTCGCTATTTCTCACTTTGGTACTTTCTTTCATTCAGCAGAAGAGGAAAGTTTTAGACAAAGAAGTAAAAGCTCGTTTATTGAACCAAGCAGAAAAGGACAGGCTGAGAAAAACTACATTTACTCATTTAATTAATTGAACTGAAAGTAAATGATACTGCTTAGAAACTGAAACACAGACAGGAATGTTAGCAAAGAGAAGTGATATGATTCACACCCTATTTGGGATACAGTGAAGAAAGAGACTCACTACCTATAAATCAGTTCAAGCTCAGCTGGAGGTATTATCCAAGATAACTATATCAATTCTTTCTGTATATCTATCTCAATATGATTCTACTGAAGATGCAATTTTTATTGTGGAGAAAAAAAAATCACTTTTTCTTCCTGTTTTCTGAAACAATTCTCTAAGATTTCACACAGTACTGGATAGACAGACTGGCCTTGGACAGAACGTGCGTTCTGTCAAATCTTTGTGCTGATCTCTGCTTACAGTAGGGAAGGTACTGCCCTGTTCAGAGTAGCATAATTCGAGAGGCACAATGTGTATGTGCAGGTGTGAGGCAAGAGATTGTAAACATACTGGCTCTGAAGCAGTGCTTGCTTAATGAATTTCTTGAAGAATATATTATTTAAGTGCAAACAGCCACGGATTTTTTTAGTAGGTTTCTGGAAAGTAGCTCTCACAGAAAGGTAATAGAGTCTCCCCCTTGTAGATCTTTTTAAGCTGTCTGGACATGGTCCTGGGTAACCTCCTCTAGGAATCCCTACTGAGCAGGAGCATTGGACCTGATGGTCTCTGGAGATCCTTTCCAAACTTAACTCCAAGAATCTGTGAAACACTCTCTTTCTTGCTTTTGAAAAATAAGAAAAAGAAAAATTGTGGAGAAACCTACATTTTTTTTCCTTCCCTTGACTTGAACTAGGCTTCCTCTTAATACTAACATGAAAACCTAGCCTTTTTTATTACATTATTAATAAAACTACTTGTTGAGTCACTCCGAGAACCTCATGGGAACCCACTATGTGTTGGAATCCAAAGAGCTTAGCGATATTCTGAGTATTAGCTCCTACAGATGCACTTCCTCTGCAAAATTGTACTTATTAACCCAGTGCAGAATAATTCAGAGTGGTGAATCTTATTCTAGGTTTCTGAAATTCTACAGTACCTTTTTTTTCACTGCATGGTTTTTGGTTCATCTTAACATTTTTCAAAGATATAAAATGTAGGCATTTGAGCTAAAAAAAAAACAAAACAAAACAAAACAAAAAACCACAACAATAACAAAACAACAAATGTTGAAGAATTTAACATTATATTCCACTCACAATCATATTTAGTAGTGAGACAATTAGGCCCTTTCACTAGAATGGTAAATTACCTAGAGCTCCATCTCTGATACAGCTGAAATACAATCACAGTATTTGTTTAATAGAAACTATATTAGTCTTCAGAAAATAATAACTGTGATGAAGACTTTCCAGGATTTGAGCCTAAAATCAACAGCTTGAATCATGGCTACCATTTCTTTAACAGTCAGGCAGATTATAGACACTGGATCTTGTCGCACATGGAATTTGTGGTTTACAGAATGGGAGTACCTATGTTCAAGTAGCTATGGAATCCCAAATAGGTAACGAGACCCCAGGTAGTCTGGGGATAAGTAGCATCTCTGTGGGCACAGCTCTTTGTTTAAGCATGTAGTAAGTTGAGTTCAGTGCATCACTTCTCACCTTGTGTTTCTGAAGGGCTGGAAGTGGCAGAGGAGTGTTGCAGTGGGCACAGGTCACCAGCATGTCGTAAGACTGAGTGTCTTTAAGAACTTGAGTTATGTGGAAAGTTTGCTTTTTGTGGGAGAATGAATACCAACCATCTTTTTGTTCTTTGGAGGTTTGAGCAAGGTTTTGGAGGTAAATGGATGTTCCCTTTTTTTCCCTTTGGGAGAGATGTCTTTCTGTGCAGCTGAACTCACAGAGTGGGAAAAGGGAGCCAGAGAGGAAGAAGATGGTGGTGAGTCACTGATGGGTTTTGAAGTTGACTGGCCAGCAAGAACTTCAGTCAGATTAGGTGTTGCACTGCAATTATTCTGCAGAAAGAAGGCAATATGAGGTGGACACTTCCATTACACCCAACTGTGTGGTATGCTGTGGTTTTCAGTAGTGGTGAGTGATTGAGAGGAGTAGAGGAGAAAATGCCACAGTGATGCTGCAGCTGAATATGTGGTATCATTAAGTTATAATGTGAAGAGCCGAGATACACTGCATTTTCTTATCTAATACACAGCTTTAAAAGAAATAATCTGACTTAAATTAAGAAAAGATCATTATCTTGTTCAGTTACAAATACACTTACCAGACTCTGGGAGTGCTGGTCATCTGGGAATGACTTATTACACCTCAGACAAATATTGTCACTGGCACCTTCAGAATGATCAAGTTGAGAAACAAAATACAGATATGAATCATCTAGATGGGCTGCTTACATCCAGTTGTGGTCACTGGTATTAGGGAAACCCATGAAGTTGATTCCACTTGTCAAGAAGGAATTAGAGTTCTGACTTAATTTTGCTTTTGGCTTTGCTCAAAATCAATCCAACATTCCTTCTCAAAAACTTAAGGATATTTGCCCCTCCTGCACCCTGTTTTATGGCTCAGGGTGGTTATATCCTGCTTCAGCTGAGCTAATTCTTGGCCAGGACTTTGTGTATCCCTGTTACGAAGGATTTTTCCCCCAGTAGTGTATTTTACCAACCACCAACTGGTTCCTGTTATTTTCTGGACCACTGTCAGGATTTGTGAATATTTTGTTTTTACATATTCTATCCAGTAGCTTAGGCCTAATAAAGCTGCTCTCGACTTTAAGAAATCAGTGGCTTTAGATATGAAGTGAGAGGGAATTCTAAATCAGTTTTTCTCTGTGTAACAAGTGTAAAGAGGAAGCTCCACTTATTTTCCAATAGAAGGATTTTCTTTTCCAGATTATAATGGTTGCACAGCAGGACATACACAGTGAGCCAGCAATCAGCAGAATCACTCTGGCTTTACAATAACTGGCATAATAGAAAAAAATTACAGTGTCATTAAGGTTGGAGAAGACCACTAAGATCATCTAGTCCAACCGTCAGCGCAGCCCCACCATGCCCACTGTCCCTCCGTGCCACATCTCTGTGTTTCTTGTGAATCTGCATGGACAGTGGCCTCCCCACCTCCCTGGCAGCTGTGCCAGTGCCTCATCACTCTTTCTGAGAAAAACGCTCGGCCCCTTCACTTTAACTGGTTAAACAACAGAATCCGTCAGCCTGCACAACTGAGAACTGTAGAGGTGGCAGGAAAATTTTCATTGACATTTAACAGAAATGAATCAGTCCATAACAATGAGAAATTTTACTCACCAGTGGGCTCAATAGATTTTGCATTAGCATATGCTTCCTTGGTTTGAAAGTTCACATCATTGTAATAAGACAGACCAGTATTGCTGAATACTTTGGCAACAAAAATTACATCTGACCTGCAAGTGAAATATACTGCAGATCACTGGGAGCATAAGAGGATAGCTGTGCTTTCATATGTTGTAAACACAACTTATATTTAAGCTGCTGATATTTTCTTATATACAAATATAAATATATAAATAAATGTATATTATAAATAATTACATATATAAATAAAGTATATATATTTATACCTACGTATTTATATTTTATGTATTATATACACTATATATATACATATATTTTAAATATACTGAAAATATAGTTAAGCTGCTGAAATGATCTCTTTGTCATTTTTATCCCAATCATCAAGAAGCTATTGGTGAATTATTTTTTCTCTTCAAGCCTGAGCTATGTTTATGTGATTCTGAGGAAAACATACGTCTTATGATTCTGCAGAAAGTTGTCACTCTGTGCAAGGACCCAGTTCTGAAAAGCCTCAGGTGAAATGCAAAGTCTGTGTTTGACTTCTTTTACAGAAGTTTAACTTGAAAGTGTAGGGCTGATATTCAGTTAGTCTAAAACTTATAAAGCATATTAGTTTTCTAGAGATCTGCCACGGGAGCTACTCGTGTAGCTGCACAAGTAAAATCAGTAGAATTGCTAAAACAATGAAACTAGTGAAATGGAATCTAAAAATCATGCCTGGGTATTCACACCTCAATATAGTACCTCTAGATAGAGGATTCCTAATGTTATACAAAAAATGTTGTGGCCTCACATTATGTAAAGTTGATAAATTCACTCTGCTTGTTCAGTTTTGTTTAAAAACGAGTACTGATATAATTTTGTACAAGGTTTATATCACATCAGATATTGTCTGTCTTCCTCAGTTCAGATCTTTTAAATTCATGCTACAGCAGGCACTGTTTGGTGTTCCATAGTTGAAATAATGCTAGAGTAATAGCCAACAGAAGGCATCAGCTTTGTACTGCATGCTCTGGCTAGTTCACAAGCAACAGACAAATGTGTCCATACCTGATCCGTAATTTGCTTCGCTTGGAGAGCTGGAATACTATTGTGTAAGCTGAATTCTCTTAACCTGCCTGTGCAATAGTATCAAAAGATGCTATAACCAGGCCTGAAGAGTCATGTCAGACCCTTTCAGATTTTCTGCTCAAACAATTGTAGAAATTCAAATGTAGTTAATAGAGGGCACTGTAATATGACTGTATTTCAAGGTTGGCAGAGCTTTATACTGATCGCAAGAAAATGGAGTATTTCTTTCCTGCTTGTGTGCTTCTGTTTGATGGTCTTTCATATTCCTTCTGGCAGCTGGTTCATCACATTCTGAACAGAGAGTGAGAAACTGCAAGCAGTGAGCCTCATGGAGGGAGAAATTGGCAGCAGACACATCTCGTTTGCTACCAAGAACAGAATGGGAAAGAGAGAAGAGTAATGAACCAACGTGGTGGGTTGATCCTGGCCAGCAGCCAAGCACCCACATAGCTGCTTGCTCACCTCCCTGTACACGCTGGAGTGAACCATGGACTTTTTGGCAGGATGGCAGGACATACTGGTGCCTCACACAAGACAGTCAGTGATGGTCACGGGAATACAGCAGCTAGACCTTCCTGGCCTATAAAATCAGGAAGGTTGCCTGAAAGGACATGCACACTTCCAGCTCTGCTGTTTAGAGAAGGCATATGAGGCACAGTAGCTGATGTAATCCGAGTTTTCTGCTTTGGTCCTTGTTCCAAGCTCTGACATAACATCTGGACACAGTCTACCCAGCACATTTGGTGGTTTCTCATTGCGGATGGAAAGGCCAAGATGAGGCAACATAAATTAGCAACAGCCTTTCCCAAGCCCCAAGCCTAAGCATAACAACACCCCCACCTGGGGCAGCCAGAGCAAAATAAGTCCAAGAGGAAAAAAAGTGAACTCTTGTAGTTTTCTTAGGGAAGATAAGTAGCCCTAATGAAATCAGCCCTAGACATCAGCAGAAGTTTGTCATGGTCGAGATGGATGAACAATTAAATGGATTTGCTATCTGAATGAATTTTTAAGAAGTTACAAGGACATCTATCAGAAGTTTTACACAAACTTCATTCAGAACATCCCCTACAATCTTTCAGTATAAAATGGTTAGGCTCTCTTTGTGAAAGATTGTGCACTGGTTTTCCTTTGTGACCCAATAAAATTGAGGTTATCCTATTCTTCTACCTCACTAAGTTTTAAATCTCCTTAAATCTCTTTTTAAACGCAGTGTTTCACAGTCTTCATTCTCATAATACGCCCAGTGACCAAGATACTGGTTGAGATACATCAGTTGACGCTGCTTTCATGGCCGATTTTAGCCTTGTGTTTTAACCCCAATAAAGATGTCGTTTCAGTTAATTACAAACGTAGCAACATAAGGGAGCATCAGTCATGAGGGAAAACTGAGACAACTGCAGTGTTCGGCATGGTCTGTGCACTGACTCCCCTGTCAGGTGCTGTAAAATTACCCACTATGATATTATGTAAAAAGAGAAAATGAGCCTTCTGTACTGCAGCAGAGGAAGGACTACAGTAGAAACCTCTCCACAGGAAAGCAGCAAATAAGTAATGTGAAAATGCATTAAAAATCCTTTTTGTTTGCAACTTGGTAGCTAGCATACAACCCTCCTGCTCTTTGGTTCTTCCTCTTCTCCCCCCCTCTATTACAGGAGACACAGATAACATAAGGAAAATCCTGGAAGCCTCTGCATATCCCCGTGCTTTGAAGGGGTGAAGAGGGAGAAAGATCTCTTACCAATTTTTGCAGAATATGGTCCCTTCAGTCATTATTTTTCTTGTTATTCTGCTGGATATCTTTTCTTCTAAGAGCAAAGGAAAAAAAAAAAAGAAACTGAAAGCATCTGTTGCAATAACTCCAGTAACTCCACCCAGAGTCAAAAAAAAAAAAAAAAAAAAAAGGCTTTAAAGAATGAACTGCAGTAGTGTCAGACAAGCATGAGTTTTTCACATGAGTTCCACATACAGATTACCTTAGTGGTCCTTAGAGGAACCGTGAGGGACATCTTTCCTTCATTTCCAAATACATTTGATGGCAGTATGGGGTGTATACAGCAGGCAGGGTTGCTCTCTGAAGCTGACTGATGCAATTGGGGATGAAGCTGTTCTCCTGCCCTGCTGCAGGGGGGTGGAATGACACCAGCTGGCCTCTACTCCACAGTGCCCACACTCCTCTGCCCTCTCCTGCCCACTGCAGGTGTCCATCAGGGACACAGAATTTCCTGAGGAGGAAGGTGGGAAGCTGCCCACCCACGCCTTGTGTCTTAGAGGTCCAAGTGGCAGTTGGATCCTCTCTTCATCAGAACTGCACAGAGAGGCCTCTGGGTCCAGACGACCTCCATAACTCCTTCCTGCCCAGTGCAAACAGGGCCACAGGGCAGCATTTTCTCTCTGTGCCTGGAGTGGTAATAACCACAACCAGCTCTGAGGCCCCATCGCCCCATATCACTCTGTAGCTGTGCTGACAGCAGCACAGGTGTAGCATCAGCACCTGCTTGCAGGTATTGTGGCAGCCCACCTGTGAACTCACCCCAGTAATATTTTGCTGATAACTATGACATCACAGCTTACAAGGTTGTAGTCTGGATGGTTGCCAGCAGAGAGGGATAGGCAGCAGCACAATACAAAGCCTAGGGACTGCAGGCAGGGGGCACCCCCGGTTAGCAGGGCTGCCCTGCAGATGGTGGGCTCCACCTGCAGTGGTCTGTGTCCCTGGGTTCCATGCTTTGTCACAGCCTGGCTGATGTCACCACGGCCACTGTTTTCTCAGCATGTTTTGGTCAAAGAGCTACAGGGCCTTTGCTGCATGGTTGGTTTGCAGCAGGCAAGGAGGGCTGGGGTATGCTGTGCCCCCCCTCCACCTCTGGAGCGGCAGTTTCACTAGCATCCAGCCTTACAAACCCATTTCAAACCCCTGGGGCTTGTCCAGCCAAGTCAGAGCAGTTCTCGTCACAAACAAAAACTGCCAGTTGGTGGAGAGAAAACATTTGCCCACCAACAGCACAGGCAGAAGCCCAGCATTGGGCTGACAGCCCCACCTCACTAAGCCTTTGCAGCAGGGCTGCTCACACAGGTGCAGCAAGTCCTGCCCATCAGTTGATCTCAGCTGGGGGCTCATGCAAGTGCACAGTTTTACACAGAGATCTTTTAAAGGAATGTAATTTAGAGAGAAACAGAATTTTCTATCTTCATTTCAATACCAGTACTCATCTCCAGGACCTCATGATGAAGGCCTAGCATTTCTTGTACCTGTTATTGCAACTGATACTTCACAGAAGCGTGATATAAGGAGCTCTTCCCTGATGCTATAGATCCTCCCAGGTATGGAACTGTAGGTACAGGAGATGCAGAAAATAGAAGTTTATGTTCTCTATCTATAAAACAGGGCAATAATATTAACACTTCTATTTCGTAGAGGTATTGGGAAGAATCATTCACTAGTGTTTGTATAATGTACTATAATGGTGCATACAACAGATGACCCAGATGTTAGTAAGAAATTGGTCTGGTTCAGTTCCCATACCAAAAAACACTCTCTGTCCCCCATTTATTTCTGGGAAAAAAAAGGGACAAAAAAAAGTTGGGGAGGGGGAGGAGGGAGGAGAAAGGGAGGAAGAAAGGAAAAGAAAAGAAAGGAAAAGAAAAGAAAAGAAAAGAAAAGAAAGGAAAAGAAAAGAAAAGAAAAGAAAAGAAAAGAAAAGAAAAGAAAAAG
This sequence comes from Centrocercus urophasianus, assembly GCF_019232065.1. Lineage (NCBI taxonomy): Eukaryota > Metazoa > Chordata > Aves > Galliformes > Phasianidae > Centrocercus > Centrocercus urophasianus. The sequence continues at coordinate 169,814 of NW_024884900.1, read as the reverse complement.
ATGATCAATTAAGGCGTGTGAGCCATTGTCTGGATCTGGGAATAATGAACATTTGTATGAATTTTGTGATACAAATTATGTAATGAAGCAGAGAAGAGTCTTTTGAACAAATATGTTAATGAGATGGCAGCTAAGGGAGAGGTTATAGGATTGCCAATTCCAAATCAAAGATTTTATTTCATTTTCTTTTCTTTTCTTTACCCTTTTTATTTTTTGTAGTCATTAGTCTACACTACTTTTTATGTGGTGCACATTTTAATATGCTTTAGGGCTTCTTGCAAACTATATGAGAAATACCAATTCTAGGTCAAGAATGCCCGATCAGCAACACACACTGACTGAGAAAGCCCCACTGACTCAATATTCATAATGAGGGCTTTTATGTAGAGAGTTGTTGGGCACAGGGTTTGTACTGAAAGGACTGTTCGTTCAGAGTCTGAAAAGCTTTTCTTGGAAAAATATCAGATGCTCCACTGGGAACTTAGTTGAAAGATATTCCTAAAGCAGCAGAGTGGACTGTCAGTGGCTGTGAAAGTACTGACTGGAGGAAAAGCAGAAAGTAAGGAAGCAGTGATGTTTGCTGAATGCTGGAAATAACTCTTTCAATTTAAATTCTGTGTAAACTTACAGTACATAACATTATTGTACAAGACCTCTTCTAGGCATCATTTTAATGCAAGCTTCAAATAGAGGTAAGTTCTACTCCAGCTGCTTTTTAAAATGAGATTTTCAAAAGCCTCTGTAGAAGACTGATGTTTTTCTGCTGCCCTAGAATGCCTTAAAGTGAGCTGTTTTGCTTTTTCTTTCTCAGTGCCAAGTATTAGAGGTCTTATAGTCCTCATTTAATATAATTTTGTTAAACTTTTGTACCTCTGTGTGTTGCATGGAGCCTGCAACACTGAAATAACTTAAAAATGAAACTGTGAAGTGTTTTTTGTCTTGAGAGGAATAGCAGCTATCTAGATCAAATAGATTGCTTTTTAAACAAGCAAACTGTACTTGTATACTTGGACAGCATCTGAATTAAAGGCAGAAAATACATTTATCTGTAATTCAATGTATCACCTGCTTTCTGTAAAGCCTCCTTCCCACAAACTATTCGTATCCAGCAATACTGAGACTAATTGCTATGAATGGTAGTAAGAAAAATCAGAAAAGTAGCTTCTATACTAAAATTTTTATTTTTCATTTTTCCTACCTGGATGGTTGATCCTGGAATTCCTACTTCCCAAGGAAATTCGACACATAGTCCCTTTCTACTAACCCAAACAATGCAGGCCAGTGTTTGTTAATGAGCCTCCAGCAGTGTCCCACTTCTGAGTGAAACTCTGTACAGTGACTCACACTGTATGTAAATGCCATCTGTTCTGGTATCTATAATACAGAAAGGAAGATCACAAGGCTCTGCATGTTGTTGACAGTGTTGCTAAGCTCATCCATGAATCTGCTGTCTCTAAAGGAGCTGACTCTGCCTCTGTTACTGTTCCCACTCAAGCTTATAACTGGCCCAGTCTCTTGAGCTGGCTCTGGAGCTCACTGAACATATTCAGCTCACTAACTCAGCAGAAAACTCTGCTTTTTTTGTTGGGTTCATTTTGTGCTACATCAATCGAGAGAAGACTCCAATGAGTCCCAGTACAACTGGCTAAGAAGCTGCAGGTTATGCCATCAGGTGAGCTTGGCCAGTTGCTGGTAATGATCGGCCGTAAATTTGGATTTTCTGAACTCAGTTTATCCCTCCCTTTCTCCTTCCAAATGAACCCCCTTCTGCTAAACAGTCAATATATAAACAGCAGAAGATAATAAATCATATTTACATTGATCTGTCAGACAAAGTGAACTCTATCACTAAACCTCTAGAGTTAACTCCTTCCATTTTCTCATTCAAGTGCTTTTCTTTGTTGACTAGGGAGTATTTTTCACTGGAGACCGGACACAGGAATGCAGGTTTTGGCTGATTCCTCACTTCCTGCTAGGCTCTGTGCTGGTGTGAAGTTTCCTCTCTGTTGGTAAGTAACCCAGTGGGATTGCTGCTAAAAGGTTGAATATTTGGAATTTGTACAGATCCGGTTTGCTACTGTTTTCCTTAATGAACACTCATTGCTTTTACAAACAGAACAGTAACACTGGAGTGTCTTGCTTTGAACTTCATACACTCAAGATCCTCCACTCAACAGAAGACAAATAGCGTAATCCATAGTTGGAGCTCCCCCGTTACTTGCTGTAGAATCTGAAATTCTTTATATCTGAGAGTAACTGCTTGATATGACTGTACAGAGTTCACACAATCAAATTGTCATCTTTGCTGCTTTCCATCTCAGGTGGCTTTTGTCATCACAGAAGAATTCTTTGTCTGGTGCCCAGTCCCTCCCTTCTCCACTCCAATCATTTCTTTCTGCCATGACAGCAGTGCTTGCCATCCTCTCAGTAGTGCTGTCACTTCTGATTTTGTATAGGCTAAACTAACCCTAACCCTAATCACTGGAACGATACAGCTTAAAAATAACTTTTTTTGTTAACCTTTCTGGGATATTTTTAACCCAGATCACGGACACAAAATCTCTCATAAAATGATAGGCAATGAAACACAACCATGCATGCCTGCACAGGCCTTTGTTTTAGGGAGATCCACACTGCAGGATTAACTCCGCATTTCCCCAGGGGAGCTCTGCTCTGTCCTTCCCCGCCGCTGTGTAAATGAGAGATGGTCCTCCCTTGCCATCAACTTGTGCATCCAGCACCTGAAGAAGTCTAGGCAAGGATTTGGTCCTGCAGGTAACGTGCAATAGGAGAATCAGTGGTCACTGGTGGCTTTTTACAGGCACTATGAACAGAGAGATTTTCCTGAACATTCTCCCAGTTGGGGCGATAATTTGGAACACGGCTATCGAGCTGCTTTCCTTGTTTGCTGAGAGGAATGGAGCGAGGGGAAAGCCCCCCTTTATGGACGGGACCCCATAGAGACCGAGCTGGTGGATTCGACCTCGCTCCGGGTCCCGCCGAGATCTCCCAGCTGTCGGACAGGAACTGCGCACACCTGCTTCGCGTCCCCTAGGGCTGCCTGTGGGAGGGGGGAACCGCAGGACCCGCTTGACCCCACTCGGTGGGGCGGGTGCGGGGCAGGGCAGCTGGGCTGGCGCCCGACGGCATCTCTCCGCCCGCTGTCTCGCTCGTGGGCCGCGTCCGCACCGCTCTGCGCAAGCCCGGCCCCGTCCGGGCGCGGGCGGACCTGGTGTCCCGTCAGGGCGCGGGCGGGTCGCGTCGCCCCCCGCCATGTCCCTCCCGCTGCGGCCCCGCCGCCCACTACTTAAAGCGGCGGGAAGCGGGTGCCGTGCCGCTCGCGCCCTGTCCGCGTCTCTCCACAGAAGATGGCCTCGACGTGCCCACGGCCCCTGCTGAGGTACCGGTCCTTCGCCATCCTCTTGCTCGCACCGCTGCTGCTGCTGCCGCTGCCGATCACTGTGCCCACGCGGGTAAGTGCCTGCGGGTTCCGAGCGGGGACCCGCTGCCTCAGAGGAACCCACCCACACTCGGCCCCCAGGGCCGAGCCCCGCAGCTGCCCCTGACCCAGCGCGGCAGGCAGGCGCGGTTCGGGTTCGTGTGGGGATTCCCCCGGAGCGGGAGGTCGCTGTGTAAAGCGCTGCCCGTTCGGTCCCTGGCGCTATATCTCCCTATGCCACCTGAGTGGCCGCTGAAGTAGCACCTTCCTGGCACCGTCTCAGAGGAGTTTCTTCACAGTTCAATTAGCCTCTCAGTCCTGGGTCTCAGGGATGTGTTCTACTGCTTTTGCTCCTAATCATAGAATCATAGAATCACCAAGGTTGGAAAAGACCTAAAAGATCACCCAGTCCAACCGTTCACCTATTCCCAATAGCTCCCACTAAACCATGTCCCTCAACACAACATCCAGTCTTTCCTTGAATGATCTTCAAGTGGTGCTGGTGCTAGGCAGTGGAGCTCACGTAAGAAGCCCAAAACAGGAGCTCCATGCCCATTTGTTCATCCAAAGGAATATGCCAGAGTCTGGGCTCCCACAGACCCAACCCATCTTGCAAACTGGGTACAATTCTTTTTGACCCAGAGATAAATATATACACATAGTTGGCTTGGATGTGTAGAATTGCACTCGAGGTTATCTAGGAATAACTGTCAGTGAGGAGTTAGGGGACTGAAAGGGGGGACTTCTGGGCTCTTTAGGCCTGCTGCTGAGACACTGAGATGCTTTTAAGAATGCTCCTGAGTGCCATTCTTCATCCAGTGAAGCACTAGGAAGCCGTGCACTATGTGTTATGTAGTGATTATAAGATGGGTTTGAATGTAATGTACTCCACATCCCTCTTCCTCTGGTGATGGGGGGGTCTCATAGCTCCTTTGGTTTCAGTGCAGTTACACCAGCATGGAGCTGGAATGAGCTACCAAGAGTTTTATCTTTAAAACCTTGTAGTTCTTGGGAAAATGTGAAACCTCTGTTCACAGTATTTTCACCTACTAAGGCTTTAGCTATTCTAGGGCTAAATGCAGTCTTTCTTCTGGGTGTAATGATCCATATATTTTAAACTACAGGAGGAGCATTATGCAGGTGTATTTTAAACCTGTTTACAAACAAAAAAGAAAAAAGAAAAACCTTTTGGCTTACCTGTCGAATAACAACCTTGCTCTTCACTTGAATGCTGGTGCCTTGAGGAAAGGTATTTCTGGCTGTTTGGCACTATTGTGATCAATGCTAGGACAATTTCCTGGAAAAAAAATAAATAAAAAGAAAAAAGAAAACAAAGAGAATATTTCTTCAGTTTTCCAGTAATTGTAGGAATATTGTGTCATCAATCTTATCTGGAAAATTACAATATTACGCAGTGGGAGAGTACCATTTCCATCAGTAGCTGCTTTTCAGCTCTCAGTGAGAAAACTAGTCATAGTGATTGCTCTGGGCTGTCCAGACACACCAAGGAAATATTTTTTCACTATTCCCATAAATCACAGATGTATATAGATGTGGATACACCTACTTATTTAATCTCAGAACTTTGGCTGTTCATCTAGCTGTAGACGTTTGAGTTAATTTATAAACATGGTTGTATTTTTGAACTTCACGTAAATTATTTACTCTCCACTGTACAAAACCAGCTTTTTCTGTATTGTGTTATTTAAAGTAATATTCTCCTAGAGTAGTTTGTGTTCATCTTATAAAATAAATTAACTACAGTATCTTCTTGCACTTAGTTACTGTTGTACAGCTTAAATTCAATCATAAGCTCACCTCACATTTATCAAGGAAAGAAATTAAAATAGGATCTGTCTGATATCTTCTAGTCTCTAATAAAACATTTCTTTCCAAACTTGTCCTGTAATTATTCTCCTCTAAACCTGAAAAAAAAATTACTTACAAGGACTGTTTTCTAATTCTTCAACTCCTCCCTGTTTATAAATACAACCTTACAGCAATTTTTAAATATCACTGTAACACCATTTATTTTTGCAATAAAGTCCCATTTGTGCATTAGAATCAGATCCTATAAACACGTACCCTAAATATGAACAAACTGTGAGCAAAATGCTTTAACTAAAGCTTTAAAACATTGTTTACTGTAGGCTAATGAATGCTTGCTTCTCCTAACGATTTTGAAAGTACAAACCAAGGAAGCCTAGGTTAGAGAAATGTGTGACCAGTGGTATAAAGAGTCATGTTACAGCAGGATGAGGGAATCCTCTTACTAGATAACTTATTAGAGAATTAGATCCCTTGTTAGATAAACACAGTATGATTTGGGAAAGCAAGTTAATATCTCATATATCCTTAACTACTCAAAAAAAAAAGTTAAGAATTCTAAATGGTAAGAGTTATAGTTCTAAATTGTTCAGTGAGTTTCTGGGTTCAAGTGTATTACTAAGACACACTTCAAATACATCTGAATGTCAATCAGTCTTCTCACCTATACTAGGAAATACTCACCTATTAGCATCCATTTAAAAATAGATTACTAAAAATAGAAATGCCCAAATCTTAAACACCGTTAGAAATTCTTGGCACCTGGGTGTGAAATTTGCTTACCTCAACTGCCAAGAGGTAATTGCACGCTGCAAACTGTACTTACCTAGCTGTGGAAGATTTGTTTTTTTTTCTTGCCCTACATTTTACCTAAAGGCATTAGAAAACACACGATGGTCAAAAAGACTTTTTATGCAACTGAATTCTGAGCAAGACTTAAAATGTACAGATTTAATTCTTTGTGTCCTTGCTACCTATTTCTGTGTAACTTGTTAAGCTACAGACAGTTGAATCTTTGTTTCCCCTTAGAAGAGATAGCAGTGTGTTTCTTATCTGTAAGAATAGTTTTCTATACTTATATGTCTTCCATTATATTGCAGGAAGCCAAATGCGCATATATCATCATCATCATGGCTGTGTACTGGTGCACTGAAGTTATCCCACTGGCTGTTACTTCCCTAATGCCAGTTGTATTTTTCCCTCTGCTTGGAGTTCAGAGCTCTAAATCAGTAAGCAACAGTTCTTACTCCATCCATATCTGATAAAAGGATATCCATTGATCTGATCCCTCACTGATAGGAAAGCACTCAATTTCTGGGGCTGTTTTTGAGCATGTTGAGCAGGGTTCTGGTATGGGAAGATGCTGAACCGAATATGTACTTTCCCAAAATATTAAGGATGTGGGGCTTGTGGTGGTAGAGGGAAACGTCCTCTGGGCATGGATCCTGATGGAAAACATCCCAATAATGCCAGGAGTTTGTATGTTCAGAACCCACCCAGTTGGAGAGCATTGCTAACATCTTCTGGGAGATTTCAGAATGCATGAGGCAAACTTCCCCTGGCAGGGTAGACAGTACAGTGCCAGCAAGTACACTGTGTCCCCTCTGAAGCTCACGCTGCTAAAGGATAATTGGCTGTTTGTGCTAGTGGAAGAGTAGTGCTTTAGCCCGAGCGAGAGACACTACATTTAGGTACTGTAGCCCAGGTTTACTATTGGCCAGCAATGGTTAGGATGGGTGAGGTTGTTAGAAGTTCTGGGAAATCTATTTTGGAATTTGGCATTTCTGGTATCTTTAGTGCTGTTCAGCACTAAAAAAGAGAATCAAGAGTTCCAGAATCTGGAGGCAGTTCTAAGGCCACTGCTCTTTCTGACAATGTTGGGGTGAAGCCTGGTGCACTAAATGGCTTTGAGAGGAAGGCAGGAAATACTAGTGAAACTAGCAAGTGACAAGATTTGATCCTCTGATCTATCTTCTTTGTCTTACAGGTGTGCTTGCAGTATCTAAATGACACAAATATGCTCTTTGTTGGAGGGCTGATAGTTGCAATTTCTGTTGAACGGTGGAATCTTCACAAAAGGATTGCGCTGAGAGTCCTGCTGATACTTGGGGTGAAGCCTGCACTGTAAGAATGTTACATTAGCTCTTCTTTACCTGTGTCAGTTTAGCAGAGACCTAGGTATGATGTTTGAGAGTCAGCACAGGAGAGAAGTTCCAAGAAGCTCTTTTGCTCCACTTGTACAGAGTTTCCAGAGGTGAAATCTTCTGCAGGATCAGTTAATTTGCCCTTTATGCAAAAACATAATAATGGTAGGGCGCCTGTGACTGCTGACTTGAATGGCATGAAAATACTTTCATTTTTATACCAGCTCCAATCTCTACAGTCTCTCACATTTCCTCTTGGGTCCATAGTTTGATTCTTGGATAAGATTATTGAGTGGAATTCAGTTTTCAAAACACAAGCATTTATTTCTGATTCAAATAGCTAGACTGTCTGTATAGTCAAAAAGGCTTGTCTATAGTAGGGCAGATGATTCATGCACAAGAAGTTCTTATCAACTGCGAAGCAGTAAGTATCTGAGTGGAATCCAAATACCTGTTTGTTCCTGTCTGAAGACAGGTGAGATAAATCTTTCTCTTTTTGTTTTACGCTGAATCTCTGTACAACCACAAGGCTATGGTTTCATCTGTATTGTTGCTACCCAGCTGATCTATTATTGTGTGTGCTGGCATTCACAGTTCCTATGAAATCTTTTTATCATGACTTGAAGTCATCACTGAGGCAGCATCACCACCAACATCTGTGTGAATGGAGATATGGTCCTCACCTAAAAGCCATGTGCTCCTTCTGTCATGCTTAAGTGATGCCAGTTACACAGCCAGAAGTGTTGCAAAGGTGGTGGTGGTGAAGAGCATCCAGTATCCATTAGTTTGCATCTACAGATAAAGCCAAGTTTACAAGATGCAAAAGCAGTTTTCAGTCACAATGACAATAGGCAGGAAAGAAACACGGTTTTATAGTTCACTTCTACAGAGCTGCCATTTCATTTTATTTTAATCTGGATAAATTCTGTGTTTTTGCTACTGGGAACAAGGTGGTGCAGACTTAATCATGCATAGATCAAGCAGCTAAATGCCTTTCGTGAATTCTTTCAATGAAGACGGCAGAGCTAGAAGGGAATTGTCTCTGCTTTGTATTATCAGAGACTACACACATCCCTGTCTGGACTCTGCTCTCTAAATTAAAGTAACTACAAAGCCTTGCAGTGTCTATTTTTTCCTCCTTTCTCCTCTCCTTGTTTCTCTCTTTTCAGCCTCATGCTGGGGTTTATGATAGTCACTGCCTTCCTGTCCATGTGGATAAGTAACACAGCAACCACTGCTATGATGGTTCCCATTGTTCAGGCTGTCCTGGATCAAATGGACAACACAGAAAATGATGTGACCATGATGGAACAAGCAACTGGCCAAACAAATACAGTGATTGAGCTGGAGGAAAAGAATGCATCAGATCCCACTCCAGTGCAGGGTAAGGGCCTGCTAAAGGAATGAACTGATTCTACTGAATTTGTTACACTCAGAGCTCACATGTTGAGTTTCTCCAATTTCACTGCTCTGTTGTGCAAGTACAGAGGGCTATATTATTAAATACTATTAAAAATCAATCTGTGATGCCTTTCTCTTTCAGAGAAGGGAGAAATGTTTTGGTGATTTTCATGGACGTGATTTCATGGAATTAGTAGTTTGATCAGCCATGATTCCCTGTGAGACTGTGTACAAGAATGAGTTCGGAGATTGGTAGTGAATACCATGCCCCACACTTCAAACCTTCTGCCTGGGACAGAAGGATTATGTGTCTGTGGAAGATGCAGTGTATAAGGCAGTTCACGTGTGCCAGTCATTGCCCTGTTATGATATTGACTCAATTGCCATATTTGTTTGGACTTTGGAAGATAGCTGAGATACAACAGCAATCTCTGCTTTTTGGTTGTGTGATGTCTTGCCTCACTAGTGAAGGGAGAATGCATAATTGTGCAAAGCTCAGGCACAATTGCATGTGTTTATGTAACTCATGCAAGTCAAGAAAATACTAATAGGTTAGAGAGTACTCTTCAGGCTTTGTCATTGCTAGCTTCCAAACAGTTGTATTAACATAATTTTTTAAGTTTGCCTAGCTGTTTTTAGTGTTTATTTTTGAGTCTCAAAAACTTCTGCACTTAGACTAGAGTTAATAATTTTGCTGGATTTCTGTGCACTTAGAAGGAACTACTTGGCTTTGCTACTTTATTTCCATCTAACATGCAATGAAAGCAACAAATTTGAGTGAAGAATACCCTTGGCTATTGTTAAATTATTTGTAATTGCTACACATTCGTTGTCTCACTCAGTCAGACTTAAGGATGAAATTGTTAATCTCAGAGCAGAATGGGCACAGCAGCAAAATTTCACATTGATCTAAACAGTTTGTGCCAGGCCAGAATTATGTTTGGGGTGGTTTTGGTTTTTGGGTTTTTTTGTTTTGTTTTGTTTTGTTTTGTTTTGTTTTGTTTTTGGGGGTTTTTTTTTGGTTGGTTGGTTTTTGGTTTCTTTTTTTTGTTTGTTTGTTTGTTTGTTTTTTCTGTCATATTTGCAGCTGCTTAAACTGCTTGAGTTCTTACTGTGGTATTGAAAGGATTCTCATGACTACAGTTTCTGGGTGATGGTAAGCCTCTCTGTGAAATAGGAAATTGCTGCTTAGAAACTGTGGCACCAAGATGGGCAACAGCATCCTTGGATCACGTAGAGCCGGATTATCAATCTTTCTTCTCAGCACCTCATGAACATAATGCTGAAATATTTGGGGAGTATTCTGTGCGGTTTTAAAGTTAAAATAATTGGCATGCACAAACTGGAAGAACTGAGTCTGCAGGACCTGACACGAACTTTACACCTTCCTAACTGCACCTGAGGCAAGTTATGTTCTTTGTATTTAGTCATAAGCAATGGACAAGTTCCTGATGGCACCAGATCTTCTGAGGAAAAGAAAATGAAGAAACGTATATGTAAGGGAATGACACTGTGTGTGTGCTATGCTGCCAGCATTGGAGGAACTGCAACACTGACTGGAACAGGGCCAAACATGGTATTGAAAGGCCAGATGAATCAGTAAGTCACTCTTGCTATTTCTTTACTTTCACTGCCACGCAGTTTTGTGACCGACACATTAAAAGTCATAGTAGCCATTTCAGTTATCAAACTATTCAGTAACCAGCTGATGAACTGAAAATAAGAAATGTGTGTAAAGTGATGGGCCATATTTTTCTGTTCTAGCGCTTTTTAGATAGCTGTGTGATAGATCTGAGAAACTTAGAATTACTTGTTGGTAATTGACAGCTGGCTGAATATGAGATACCGGTTCTTCTGCCTCCTCTTTTTCAAGTAAAAGGCAGCGCATGAACAGAGCAACTGCAGTGTGGATCTTGAAAAGAACGTATGATTAAGTCTTCTCATAAACAGACTGAAAAGTGGTAAAAATAGTTTAGCTGATGTTGTATTATTATTTCTCCTCCCTGTGGCTAAGTAAACTGTATAGATATTGTTTTAAAAGAAAGGAGCTATCCACAAAATAATCTTTTCTAAGATGGGAACTGTTGAGTCACAGCCTCAGCCACTGATGGAGAACCTGGGGAAAGGACCCAGTCAGCTCTGGGAGCACAGGTGAAGGTAATTCACCTGGATGACAGGAAGGGGTGGAGCTTGGCTGCACCTCTCTTAGACCTCATTTGAGGGCTGGCTGCCACTGGGGAAGGGTCTCTTTTTGGAGTTTTCTCCTTGGGGAAGCTTTCTGTTGTGAACTCAGACTCTTCTGATAGGGGTAAGTGATCTTCTTTCCTTCTTTTATAGACTTTTTCTATTGTGCTGGTCCTTCTGTTATCACACCTGTGTAGTAACGCTTTTCCCACTGTATGAATTTATCTAATTGCTGCAGGAATTTATTTAGATGCGACCTTCTCCGCAGTGAAAATTCTGTGGACTCCTCAATGGTTGCTCAATGTTCCATCTTTCTACTGGAGTGCTTGAACTGGAGCAGCTATGTTATCCATTGGTTTTATTACCTGCTTGAGAACTTGCTATTGCTATTTCTTCTCCAGGGGTAGATGTAGGGAAGAACAGAAAGTTGTTCATAAAACTCTGGCTTCAGTCTTTTGAGCTAAGTAGCAACTATGTCTTCTGCTGAAATGAGCAGAAGCGCAGCTATTAACTTCAAAAGAACATTCTTGTTTTCCTATTAGTTAAGAAGGGGGAGGAGGAAAGAAAAAACACATCATGGAATAAATGACCAGATGGAGAGATCTTTCAGCAGTGCTTGTCTTACTGTGACCTAAAATGTCAGCATGAGCTCTCCTTTTAAAGTAGCTTTAAAGTAGGATGTAGGGAAAATTATCACATTATCACAGTATTTAATTTCTATTCTGAAATCTAGAGCTGCCTTTCTATTCAGTTAAGCAGTGAGTATTGCCTATGATTACTAGTAATGGTTGTCCCAAATGTACATGTCTAATTGTCACCACAGTGAAGTGAAGGCAGATTACTGACTGTTTTGACATAATACAGAAAACATTTTTCTTTTCAGATTATACCCCAACAATAATGATGTCCTGAATTTTGCTTCCTGGTTTGGGTTTGCCTTTCCAAACATGATTCTGATGTTGGTGTTAGCGTGGCTTTGGCTTCAGTGCTCTTTCATGGGATTCAAGTAAGCTTTTAACTACTTCATACCATTTAAACCATTCATCTAATGCAGATCAGGTCACTCGCAGGTTTCTGTACAAAACAAAAGCACTAGCGAGTTATTCATTCTGTAACTGGGAGCAGTTGCATTTCACAGCAGCTTTTGAAATCTGGAAACCTTTTATGTTTGGGGAGAGTCACACTAGGTAAAAGTGTAAGATGTTGTTAATGTTCAGACAGAATTGCCTTTATCCATTTAAAATCTGAGAATTTCAGAGCATGAAGAGCATGCCTATATGTTGCTGCCCTTGATTCAATACTGAGTTTTTCATACTTGCTTGCACCAAATTGGACAGACTTATGGACTCCATTTTTCTGTGAAAATTGGCACATGCATGTGGAATACTTTGACACTGCTATCATTTATCTGTTCCTGCCCTCTGCTTTAGTCTGTGCCTGTCCGGAGAAGGGACAGCTTCATTCTGGAAGGCATGGTAAATTCCTCTAGTATGTTAATGCTTACAGTGTTTTCTTCTCCCTTTTCTTAAAGCTTTAAAAAAAGCTGGGGATGTGGGACAGTGAGAACTGCTAAAGAAAAAGCTGCATACAATGTGCTGAAAGCAGAAATGAAGAAATTGGGCCCTATCTCTTATGCTGAGTTCAATGTCCTCGTAATGTTTGCATTGCTGGTTGTCTTGTGGTTTTCCAGACACCCAGGCTTTGTAAAAGGCTGGGCTAGCAGGGTCTTTCCAGAAGGAGAAAAGTAAGTTTTGAATTTTTTTCATCCTATACTCCCCTGGATGGGAATCAGATTCCCCTTCTCTTACATTCTGTTTTGACTGGGGGGGAGGGAGGAGGGGGAGGTCATTCATTCCAACCATATTTGAATTTGTGTTTGTTGGGCTGGATTTTCTCTCATGCATGAGATCTACAAACTACTTGACAGTTTATATTGCAATGAAGGCTAAAGACTGAGATGTGGGGCAGGCTGAGCTTCCTAAAGAAAGATAAAATTCTGCAATGCTTATCTCTGTTATGCAGAAGTACATGTCACTGTTTTCCTTGCATGTGTTACAATTAGCTGTGGTGTTCAAGTATTTGGTACTATCATCTCTAAAAAATGGCATGTATAGAAACCACTGGGAAATCAATTCTTTGCTTTGAATAGCTTCTTCAGCTGATGTTATGTAATGTGGCATATTAAGAACATAAAACTTGTGATAGGAAGATCTTTCAGGTAATTTTCTTTCAAATCCTTGGAATACAGTCTTTGAGTCTTGGCTTCTTCTCAGGGAGGTAACCCTGCCTACAGAAGCATTTTCATATGTGATTTTGATTAATAGTATGCGGATTTCATTTATGATGTTTGTGCTGTGGCAGGTCTAAGATACCTGAGTCATGAACTAGCAATCTGTTTTGCTAATATATAGACCCCAAATAGAATGACAAGGAACACTGATTGCAATGCTGGAAGGCAACCGTTTTCTGGAAGACAGGTGTCTTATTTTCTAAGCTATCTTCTCTTTTCTCCTTTAGATATATCACTGATTCTGCTCCTGCTGTGTTTATTGCCCTGCTGCTGTTCATCCTTCCTGCTAATAAACCCAAATTCATAGGCTGGAGTTCAAGCATGTCTGACACTGAACAGACTGAAGAAGGTATTTAAAAGAGGCATTGTAATGTTGTGAAAGTTACCCTATTCCAGCTAACATGTAGAAACATACTCCTGATTTGTGTGCGTTTCTTCAGGGTACTTCATTTCATGAACATCCTGCGCAGGGCTGAGGCAAGCACCCTGCTTGTATGTGTTATCCTTACTCTTACATGTGCAGGTTTCTCAGTAGCATACCTCTGCTGCTGGACCTTTCCCTTGTAACTTAAAGAACTGGAGACAAAATGGCTTCACTCTCCTGAAATATATTCTGCTTTTCATTTCTCACTTCAGATATTAAGAAGCCATTTTTATCAGCCCCGCTGCTGGACTGGAATGTGGTTCAGAGGAAGATGCCCTGGAACATTGTGCTGCTGCTGGGAGGAGGTTTTGCTTTGGCTGATGCAAGCGCAGTATGTTCTGATATTTATTGTTCTCTAACTCAGAGGTGGACTTGCCTGGTTTATTTTCCTGTCCTGTATTGCTGGGCATGCACCCAAAGGCAAACTCAGTAGAAATGTTTGCATTTGGAGGTAGATACAAATTCTCAAAAAATAAGAGAAAAGGTGAATATTTCTACCTCTTTTTCAGGAACTTGCATGCACTGATCAGGTTTGTCTAATTTATCTTCACTGGCTGCAGAGATAAGGAGAGCAGCCTTTCTTATTTCTATTGTCATCCTGATCCCATCCCTGACTAGAAAAAATAGAAGCATAAGAATTTAAAAAAAAAAAAAAAGCCCACTTCGTTGTGCTAAGATGCATCAAAGTCATAGCCTTAGGTATCAAGCGTGTCATGCTTTGGGGAAGTTCGTGTTCAGGTCTAAGTTTTGTGCCTAGACAATTCTTAAACAATGGGGTAAATTAAAGCTCTGGTCTGTTACATTCATTCACCATATTTATGTTATTAAAGTTCTGGAATATTGCAAGCTGTCTAGTCAAAGGCTCTGTAAGCACTTTGAATCAATTGCTGTGTTTTCATAACATAGAATACTCATACAGCCTTGTTATCTTCAGAAACGTTAAAAATTCATTGTAGGAACCTTGTGACTGATTCATGAAGTATTTGCAGTAGTCTCAGCAATAGTTATTTCTATGTAGTAAAAATATATATATAACCAAAACACGAACAAGTATTTTGGCTCTAGGAAAATTAGGGAAGCGTGGCTGAGTGTTTTGTCCAGTTGGCAAGGAATTCCTTTTAGTATTTGTGACAGGTTATTGAACTTTCATGAGGGGCAGTTATGCAATTTGTGAGCCACTTAGCATTATTTGTTAGGAACACTACCCATAATGAGTTTTCTGCTCCTGAGCCAGGGAGTCTAAACCTCGCTGAAAAAAATACTTTTTTTCTTATCAGAACTCTGGACTCTCAGGTTGGCTGGGTCGTCAGATGACTCCATTAGGATCTATTCCACCCTGGTCCATTGCAACAGTGCTTTCCCTTATTATAGCAGTCTTCACTGAATGCACCAGTAATGTTGCCACAGCCACTCTCTTCCTACCTGTCTTTTCATCCATGGTAAGATCGCTTCCATCTTGTTATGCTATCGACTGATCAGAAGTAAACAGTTTCTAGTGACAAAACATCACATTTACTTTCTCGTTTTTGTTTTTTTTTCCTCTGAAATCCAGTAATGAAATAGTCTATCTGACAGCATACCCTAATAGATATTGACTTTATCTGATGTTGGTAGAAAGAGTCAAATTTATATCTTTAAGACTACTGCTATATTTATAACATTGTAAGCAGGTGGGCAGTAGGAATACAGACTTCATCCAGTTTGTCCTATCCGTACACCTGAAGCCTGAGATACTGGCTTCTAGGGGAAGAAGCTAACTCAGGAAGCCATTTCAAGCCTGCCATAAGGAGCGCCCCTTGGCTGGGGAGGAACTGAAGAGAGAGTCACTTTTTTAATATAGTTCACTCTACATCAATTATTTCTGGTCACTTTATGTTTGAGCCATCAACTCAGAACTGGAAAATCTAAAGCAAAAAAATACTCACCAGTTTCCTCTATTAATCCTTTTGGAGGGATCCTTTATCTTCATCATTTACACTAGAATATGAAAAGTGGTGGGCTTGATCATTAGGAATACATTTTGTGTGTTAAGAAAGAACAACTTTAAACCTTAGGGAGAAAAACCTGGTAAGTTTTGCTATAAAAGCAGTTGCAATTGCTGCCTTTTCTAACCAGAATGGAAATGCAAGCATGAAGGAAAAAAAATAAGATATTTTGTTGTTTAACTTAGAAAAAAGTGGCTGTACTTTCCAAGTCATTTCATCAAGATAGAATTGTCCAAATAAAGGTGCTGTGCTCCTAGTCACTGCAGTTCTGAGTCCCACAAAGTTTATGTAATGTCTAAAAGTGTTACTCGCCATGCTTTGTAATTATAGTTCCATCCTTGTATTAACCCAGCAAATGCTCTAAAAATGCAACCCAAGGTCAAAGAAAAGATTGCTGGGTAAATTTGACCAGAACTCCAAATTATACTGTAGAGCAACAAGAAAGAATCAAGCATTCTTTTAAGTACTGTGGGGGAGAGAGACCAAAGTTATCTTTAAGTGCGTGTAGATTCCATAATAAAATGCTTGAAAATTACTCTGATGATGTAACACCAGGGAATTAACTGAACCTATGTGTCTTAGAGGTTTGGGAGATGTTCTCTTTTTCTTTGGAACACTTCTAGCATGATAATTGTCTTTGTTTTGTTGCAGGCTGTATCTGTCAAGATCCACCCTTTGTATGTTATGCTGCCAAGTACTCTGAGTGCTTCCTTTGCCTTCATGCTGCCTGTTGCGACACCTCCAAATGCAATAGTGTTTTCCTATGGCCACATCCGGGTTTTGGACATGGTAAGATGATGAACTGCCCGGTCTCTTGTCTGAAGTTCTCCATTGTACTTCCCCTGAAACATGACAAGAGTTTAATTTTCTTGTCCTAATATTTACAAAGTACCTGAGCACTCTTATGGGCTGTAACTAATAACTTATGCCCTTTTCTTTACTACTGTAAGGATTGGTGTCTCTGCAGCAATATCACCTTTCTCACAGACTTTGGCAGACATACTCTCTAGTCCAACTGAAAAGTCAAAGCTGACAAGTGTCTCTTAAACACCAAAGCATTAAAATGCAGCTGGTGCTTTCCAGTGTCTTCTGGGGCTTTTGCAAAGATAAATAAAAGACCTGAAAGTAGAAGGTAACAAGTCCAGTCACCCTGTACTTTGGTCTTCTGGTTGTACAGTACCAGGTTCTGCGCTGAACATCCAAACATTATCAGTTTTCTAACTGAAATCTTGAAGGGCATGGAAGCTACTCTTTAACTAATGCGAGCAGCTTCTTGAAAGTCTACTAAATCTCCTAGGCCTGTTGAACAGCAAAGCATTCAGTAGCTTTGGACAGTGCGTTCCCTGGTATTTCTATCTAAGCAAGAACATAGGGCAGTGGGTACTGTGGCTATTGCTGTGCTTTGACTATTTCTTTCCTTGTTCTTTTTCTTTTTCTTTCTTTTTTTTTTTTTTTTTTTTTGAATGAGCATGCCTTGCTGTAACTTGCTGTACTGTTATGTTGTTGTTCTTGTTGGTTTGAACTTTCATCCTTGTAGGTTAGGTCTGGAATAGTAATGAACATCATTGGAGTCTTCTGTGTCACACTGGCAATCAACACATGGGGAAGACCTATATTTGAGCTGGACACATTCCCAACATGGGCAAACAGCACAACTAATCAGTGAGCAATGAAGAATTCATGTTATACAAGGAAAGTCCCCATAATCCTACTTCCTGTTGCCGAAACATAGAGCCTTGTCACTGTTTCAGATCCAGTGTTAGATGCTACCTTCTGGGAGTCACACATCAGATCAAGTATGGACCAACTCATTACAGTCATGCTGGAGACAAATGTGCTGTTTAATTATGCAACCCTAAGGATGGTATGTTTGGATCATAAGTATGATCAAGTGATTCACTGCATTTTCAACCAAGGTCAAGAGTTAGAATTTATTTAACTTATGAAATAAAAAGAGGGTAAGCTGTCGTATCAAATAGTTTGGACTATTTTATCACTGGTATGTATCTGTAAATCATTGTCATTGGACCCAGTTAAGAGCTGACAATTCATTAACTGCTACATATCAACAAGTCAGCAGCTGTACAAAGAAATTCCCAACGTCACTTTTTTAAGGTAAAGTCTGTTATGTTTTAATCTGGATTCAACCTTGTGGTGAGCTGTCTCCAAGTCAGCATGCAAATGTTTTTCATCACCTTGTTTTCATTCCTAGATCTCAGTGCGTTTAGGCACCATTATCGAGAGTCAGGATGATGTGATGCCATGCTAGTTATGATTCTGTTGAAATCTTGAGCAATTATGTTGGCTGTGTGTTCCTTGCACTGGTAGGGTCAAGAATCTTTCCTCCATGGGCTCCAGGTAGATGTGGTTTCACAGGTTTTGTTAGTGCCAGCTTGGAAATGACTGGTCGAGCATAGGACTTCACACCTACTGGAAAAGCTCCTGGATTCATCTTATTAAATAACTGTAGAATTTTGAAGTGGAAACAAGCCAAGAGAGAGGCTCTAATTGAAGGCCTTGCAAACAGTAAGGGGTGCAAATGACAGGGCTTGTGCTGATTGTGTACTTTAGAATCCAGGTCCTGTGACAAAACTGTAGCACCTATTCATGTAACTTCCGAAGCAAAAGTCAGTCAAAAAATTAATGTTGGACTAGGTGTATCTTGTCATTGTGTATGAATGTTTATTTAGCCTTGAAGATGAAGTTGGGATGTAAGGCCTTGTGTTGTAGTGGACACATCTATGATCATGACCCAAGTTTTTGTTTCTGGATGTGCTGTACAACCTCAGGCAGGTCAATTTACTACTTTTTATCTCTCTTTCCCATTCTGAAAAGATATTACAGAACTTATCTACCTCATAGGATGTTGTGAAGAAATAAGGGTCAACTTATTCCTACTTTTCCACCTTGAGGGGGGGGGAAAAAAGCTACATCTGGCCTCTGGCACTATAACGTGTGTAGAATATTTAACAGGTTTGTAGTTAACATGAATGTTCCTTCCATAACTGTAAAAAATATTCATGTTTTAACTTTAAAAGCGAGTCAAGTGCATATATCCACAAGATCACTAGTTGCTTTTATGAGCAGAAAATTTCTTCAGTATTGATTTGAGTTTCATGCTTTTATCTTCTATGGTCTTTCAAGGTGCTGCGCACCATAAACTCTCCACTGACTGTTGTTCCTAGTATCTCCAATAGCATTCTGTCTACCTAGCTGGCTGTGTATGATGCAGCCTCATACCTCTTCCATGGGATGATGGGATGTGTGGAAAAACACTTGCAAAGTTTCTCTAAGGAAAAGATCAGTTCTATTGCCAAGAAATAGCTTTGTCACAGGTATTAGTCACCACCTGAAGGTTATCACAGTATTCATTTAAGGATGTAAAGCCAGAACCAACTAAGCACCTCCTATGCTTTGGAAATCATCACTTAATGCTGACTTGCATCTGTAGATATCTAATTGCATTTGAGAAAGTGACTTTTGTTTTGACAGTCCTTGTAATATGAGGACACTTCAACTGCAAGATTCTTCATAGCGTTTGATCTTCACTGTTGCAGGTGAGGTACAGTGGTCTTTGTGTGGCTGGGTAACACTGAGCTTGCCTCTCTCAATTTATACAGATCCAAATTCCTCAAAAAATGGTTTCAGCTTGAGGGTATAGGACAGGTACTTCCCTGTCCTGTTTGCAGAAAGGAACGTTCTGAAAGTATCTTGATGGGAAGAGAGTGCCCTTCTCTCAGCTAGGAAAGTGCTTTCTTCTGTTATGAAAGTAGAAAACAGATGTCATTTTCTGGAATGATTACACTGGGTGAGTTACAGACGTGCCAGATTGGGGAGGAAAATACTCATGGTGGTGTAAAGAAAGGACTCTGACTCTTTAATAAACGCGGTGCGCTTGATGTGTCACCTTGTTGCCTTGTTGATCTTGAGTACATCCCTCTGAGACATCCTTATTTATGACATCTTTATAAATGAATACTTGATTTAAATGGCAAATTGCAGAATTAGAGTCAGACAAATAAAATATTAAGACTATCTTCTGTCTGGCACAGATTTTCTCCTGTGTGACACAGCAGATCACCTGTTTCTGCATTACCTTCCACTGTAGCATAATATTGCTCCAGTAAGATCCACAGTAGTACACACCATAGAAAATCAGTGCACAGCAGATTTCAGCACTGCTTCAACTATCTTCAGGCCTGTGTATCAATGCTTCCTTTCATCATCTAATTGGTAACTTGAGTTTCTGCCTTTAAAAATGCTCAGGCAGAACCAAAGCTGGTGGCATATGCTACAAGCTGCCCTGTTCATTCCAGAATAAAAGATAAGAATCTAAGAAACACAGCAGTTTTTTAAGAAATATACTTGCACAGTCTCCAGAATAATGAGCGCGAACACATTTTTCTTCACTGTCAAGCATATGTGTCGTCCTGCTCCTGTGCCCTGAGTAAGCAAATGTGTTATTTACAATAGGTAATGGAAAGACAATGCTTTGTTACTGGAACTAGTTATGTTTATCTTCCAGCACTACAGAATAAGAATCATGAGACATGGCATTTGTTTTTCTTCAAATCACAATGTTTTAGCTTTATGTACAAGTTGTCTTTAGATAGTGGCATAAAAGAATCCCTTTTCCTCCCACTTCAAAACATTGACCACCAAAGCCAAAAGAAAGCATGGCAGGATTTTAGTGTGGACTTTGTTAGTACAGGTTAGTCAGCCATACTGAACCAGCAAATAATTGTTTTCACATGTGTGATGTGATAAAACTACAGCCCTGGACACTGGGAAGTCATTTGGAAAGTAAAAGGTTTGCAAAGCACATTGCTCTAAGATGATTAGGAATTGTTAAACAATGTATTTGGTAGCTTTTTAAAAACAGGTCTGACTATAGGAAAAAGATTTGGTTGCCCATCCAGTTTTTTTGTCTTTTTTCTGTGGCACTGTGTCAACAGTTGCTCATTAGTTACAGTGTAAATGTAGATGGTCTATTCTGGTCATGAGGAAGAGGTTGTTCTTCCTGTCAAGGGAAAAAAAAAAAGTTATCCTTTCTGTGTTTACTTTATTTACCCACATCTAATTACTCAGTGGTCTTTTTCAGCATGCAGCTTTTCAAGTTTTCATAAACTCATGCAGGTCAGAATGTGGGTCTCATAAAACATAATTAGACCATACTGTTGACAGAACTGGGTGTACCAGATACTATCACAGCCAACATGTGTGAATTATTCTTCGTGAACAATAATGTGGGTTGGGTCTTCACAAATATTTTGGCAAGCAAGTTGAATATCAAATTTTCCATTAGAAATAAAACTACTACCATTTTTTGATTAAGCAGTGATTTTTTTTTTTCAATTAAGCAGTGATTATTTCTGGAGCAAGTGTGTATTTTTCTTCAACAGCTTGTCTTGACCATATGGTTAAAAATAAGATTTTCTCTGAAGGTGGCAGAGGTTTTAGCTCCTCTTTTAACAAAGGCTGGGGGAAAAATACAACAGCTGAAACTTCCCTGAGAGTAGCCCCTTAACCTCAGCTGCCTTCCACTGTCTCGTTTCAGAGCTTACCCTTGACTCTTTTTGTCATAACTGTCTATATATGTGAACTAGATCAATAAGAGCAAATCATAATATATCACCCTAATATACTGGAAATGTCCCAGTTAAAAACAATCCTTTGAGAATTCGTACTGGGAGATTTACCCTTGTCTAATAGGTATTCAGATATATAAATATTGACTTTTTTCCCTGCAGGTGATTAGGGCCTAACTATTAGAGTTATTTTCTTCTTCATTTTGGACTGATAGGAGCTGATGATGGTCAGCATTCTAGGAGTTAATGTGACGCACGTGTCCTTCATGAAACACCTCTCCAGTCTTTGCTAATTTATGTATATCACTGCAGCTGTTATCTCAATTGTGGAGTTCTTCCATTGCACTGCATTTTAACTGATCTACCTGCAGACTGGTACCTGCACAGTATCATACAGTTAGGGAGAAGGTCAGGATTCTCTGCCTCCTGAGAAGCTTTAAGGAATTAAAATTACAAGGGTGGTTTTTTCTGCCTCTAGCTTTATCACCTCTAAGAGTGGGAATCAGAGGATCAGAAAAAAGGCCCTAAATGTTTTGGGAGGCATAAATCCTAGGAGGCAAAAGTCCTAGGATGGTTTTGGTTAGAAGCGGCCTTTAAGATCATCTAGCATGTTAACTGAACCACTGAGCTTGGTGTCAGCTGCAGACTGGCTGAGGCTGCACTCAATCCCCGTGTCTCCCAAAAGATGTTAGCACTGGTCCCTGAGGAACACCGCTTGCCACCAGTCTCCACATGGACATTGAGCCACTTACCGCAATTCTCTGAGTGCAACCATCCAGCCAATTCCTTCTCAAGCAAGTGATCTGTCCACCAAATCCAAAAGATAAATAAAAGTACATGAATTGACAGTGGTGACTCTAATCCCAGGTGAACAGATATTCATTGCGTACTCTTTCCCTTTAGTTTTTATAATTACTTTTCTGATTCAAGAGAAAGGTCATCCCTGGATGCTAATCTTGCACTAGATTTTTATCTTTTCTCTTGAATTTCCAAAGCAAATTGTAGAGTTAAGGTGGTGAGAGACCCAAAGTCAGTTAAGGAAACGTGAAGTATTCTATTGATCTCAATGTGCTCAAGAGAAAGAAAAATAATCAAGGAACAAATCCTGGCACATCTGCTCCTTTTGTTCTTCCAGTGGTAGAACAGGAGGTCTGCAAGATCAAACAGTTCTGAAATTATTATTATAGGAAGAGATACAAACGTTCCTTAGTGTTCTCTACAAACATGTACATTAATTTTTTATCACTATTATTTTTTTTAATGTAGAAAGTAGCCTAGGAAAGAACAGATTCAAAATACAATAGGCTGCTTTCATTAGGCTTAAAAAAAAACCTCAAACAGCTGGCAAACAGGTTATTAATTGTAACATAGGAGCAGGGGGCCAAGAGAGACTGATGAACTTATCCCAGAGAAAATGGGATTCTATAGCGATTATTAAAAATATTTTAATTAAGATTTTAACTCTGCAATATGGCAAGAAATAAAATTGAACCAACACAAGTAACACATCAAGGTGTGTTTTACACTGCTGTGTAATTATTCATAAGCTCCAGGTTACTTCACATTATTTAAGTATACATGGACATAGTCCATTCTAGTGTAGGCCTGATGTTCAGAGATTATAGGACTTGTCTACATGAGTTATATTTAGATTTGCTCCCTAAGGAGTTCAGCATTTTTGTTTGAATAAGTGCTGTACAATCTTAACTGTAAGTATTGACAGGCTGGCTAGCAAGCAACTAAAGAAGGGTCTTATGTTGTTGCCAAATATTTAGGCATCCATGAAATTGTAACTATTTGTATACCACCTTTGCAATGACCAAGAATTAAAGTTATTTTCATCATGGGTGGATGAGCTTGTGGGTGAATTTGTATGGGATATTTCAAGTTTTACTTGCCAGCAGGAAAGAATCCCACGAATCATAACATTTTCATTACCAGAGACCTTGTGTTTCTAGCACTCTTTTCTTCAGCTATAAAAGTGCAATACTATTTCAAGTGCAGCTGTATATTCCTGTACAAGATCAGAAGAATCCAGTTCTCTTGATTCTCTCAAATCAGGCAGGTGAGATGATAATAGAAAAAAAAAGAAAATCCAAACAATTGATTTCTTGTTTTTTTCTATTTAGCCACAACAATTTCACTAGCATGACTCATTTTTATCTAAATATTAATACTTATGTCTATCAGCATTATAGACCTGATGGCAGAAATAAACAATAAT
This sequence comes from Centrocercus urophasianus, assembly GCF_019232065.1. Classification (NCBI taxonomy): domain Eukaryota; kingdom Metazoa; phylum Chordata; class Aves; order Galliformes; family Phasianidae; genus Centrocercus; species Centrocercus urophasianus. Next base: position 146,308 of record NW_024884900.1, on the reverse strand, counting down.
AAATTAGTGGAATTAAAGACCCTGTTCTCTTGAATAAGAGGACTGATGGGCTAGCAGTACTGCACACTGGAAATGCTTCTGCTAATAACAATTATCTGAATAGTGCATGTGGTTTAGCACTTGTCCTAAGCATCCTTAAGTCTAAAGCTCTCTGGGATCTGGATTTCCAGCAGAGGTTACAGCAGTTTGGCCCATTCAGCATTTCTGGGATGAACAAGTTGAATGTGCATGATCTACCAACTTTATTTTTCTAGACAATTATGCTAGTGCTCTTCCATTCCCCTCAAAATTTCAGGAAAGCTTTGAGGTTTTGACCCCCTTCACTAGGCAAGAATTCAGTCTATGAGCTGTCAGAGAAGCTCTGTGCAATAGTCTGCTACTTGTTTCTGTTGTTCATGTCTGGAAATTGGGAGGAGGGGGATTAAAATGTATTTATCAGTTACAAAACCTACAAAAGCAATTTATCTGCTGTTTTGGTATAGCCAAATCCGAACAACCTAAACTAGACATCCAAATTTCAGTTAGACATCCAAAATTTGGTTAGTCAGTACTTGTGCATGTGGGGTGATGGTGTGCTCATCTAGCTCTTGAATTTTAGGCTGTTATGGAGGAGAAGGTCACATTTTCAAACTTTGTCGTCAGTTGTGGAGCCAGGATGCTTCTCTATTTTTTTTTAAATAAGGTCCCATATTTCTTGGCTCACTACAGAATTATTTCCTTAAAGCACCTTAAAATTTTCTTCAAAATGACAAGCAATACCTTGTGAAGATGTTGATTGCAGTGTTGTTCTAAAGTTCAAATCATATTGCTCCTTACAAAAGGCTGACCTCAAAGTTATCCGTATTGTGCATGTCCTAAGAAGACTGACATTTCTAACCAGTTTATTAAAGAAAAACAAAATGCTTTCTGAACATTTGCCTTTTAGTTTGGAATTCTTGGCTTCATATTGGCCTTCTGTATATGGAGGAGTACCATAGTTATATGAGTACACATTGCCAGGTCTGTAAACCACAGACATCCAAGTCTTTTTACACCTTTTTGCCAAACTTACTTCTTCGCTCAATGGAGTTTAATAGTCTTCAAATGAAGACTGTTCTATGGTGACTGTGATAGGTTCACTTCTGAAAGGTGTTACCTGCCTATTACTTGACCTAAAAAAACAAACAAACAAAACCCTGGTGAATAGTTAAGCCTTTAACTAAATATGCTCTAACAATTGTTTCAGTGATAACTATGATCTTGCTTCTATTCAATTGTAATTATAACACTGGAGTAAAAAAATTGCAGAGTTTGTACTGGCTGGGTATATTTATAACATAATGCTAACATAATGCATGCTCTGTTCTCTGTTATTTAACTCTATTTGAAGCAGACTACTCTCCAGTCTGCAAAATTCTGTATTACATTCTACGAGTAAGATCTTTTAAGATGTCATTATCCATGTCAATATAATTTTGCATTCTACAAAAAAAGCAGATGTCTGAGGGTCTAAGCATCGGGCATGAAGTACTTACTGTTCAATGAGATCGTTGTTTTCAGTTGTAAAGCTTTCCTGAACATTTTCTTTTTGATGCAAATGCACTGTACTGTGATATCATAAACTCTTAGCAGTGTCTCACTTCCCAGTTTTCATCTTCAGGAGCTCATAGCACATCATACGAGACTCTACTTTCTCCTGTGTATAAATATATAATTCCTAAATATATAATTCATAAGGACATATCACAAACTTGATTTTATTGTCACCTACCTGATGCTGTCTATAATTACTACTGCAGCAAAGTGTCCTTTTTTTGAGTGTAATTTTTAACTTTGAATAGCTTTATTTGCTTCGGGTACAAAACATTATCTAGTCTGTTTGTTAGCCAGTGTCTGTTTTATACCTAGATCTACTATTAGCATACTCTCAAAATGCTTTAGGAAAACAAGGGTTCAGTGCCAGTGCTCAAACACAGAACAATAGGGATAGCAGTTTAACTCCTAGAAAAGGAGAAACCGAGACTGTGATGTTTTGATTTCATGATGATAAAAAAGACAACTCTTGGCTAAGATATGAATTTTAATCTCTTCCCTGAAAGTCTGACTAAGCTAATATTTAAAAGCATAAGTCAGCTTTTCCTAGAGAACATTCTTAGTTTTTGTAGTATAACTCTAACTTTCAATTTTGTTCCTAGTTTTGATGGCCAAGAATTGAGTTCTGTCACTTTACTCTGGCAAACCTACATAGTAATTTAATTCATGTGACCAAGCCTTTCTTAGGATTCTCTCCTCTGAAGTCAGTCTTGGGAGATAAATCACATTCCAGAATAGCACTGCAGATGCATGGGATCTGTTTGATCTCTGCTTTTAGACGAAAGTCTATGTTTACTGGGGAGTGACTGGCTAATTTTGCTATAGTAATGTTAGTATTCACAACCACTAAAACCTTGTTAAAAAAAAAAGAAAAGTCCTATTTTATTAAGGAAAGTAATGCAGAAGTCTTTTTTAGGCAGCCTTATAACCTAATTTCTAGTGGGGCTAAGGGGGAATAATTACACTACACAGAAAGAGATAGCATTACAGAAAAATGCTAAGACACTGAAAATAGTTTAACAACTGAAAAGCGCAAATCACAAAAAAAAAAAAAAAGAATTAGTCAGGATTCATGTTGAGTCTGTGTAGTGCATACTGGTACACAAGTGTCTAATAATGCAATGCAAACCCTACCAGTTTTCTTTTTAACCAAGATAGGAAAATTGAGTGTGGGACCCCAACCATAAAGGCAGCATTAGGAATAAACTTGCAATCCGAGTGCTGGACTCTTTTCTAGATGCAACAGTGCAGTCCTGTTCCACGTTCCGGTAGTGTTTGTTTAATTGGTTTCACTATGATACAACTTTTTAATGAATAAACTGTAGAGGTTGACTGAAATCAGCTTACCATAGGTTGCTATGGGAAAAAAAAAAAAAAAAAAGTCTAACATGCAGAAAGAGTAAGAAAAGCAAAGAAACAGCAAACCAACCAACAACTGAAAAACAGCAAAACAGGTCTGTCTGTCAGGAGCGATTCCTTCTATTTCCTTCTGATTTGGAAATGTTCAACAATGGCTCATCCAGCGCAAGGCTAAAATGAATGTTCCGGGCATACAGTCCTCTTTTACCTTTCACTGCTCAAGCACACACATGCCTAGAAAAAAAACTGAATGCTGATCCCAAAGGTACCTTCTAATGGATTTGGAACTGTATTGCCTGTCTGGTAACAGCTTCCTTTCAAAATAAAGGGGAAAAAAAAAAAGTTACTCCAAGTTTTGTTTTTTTTTTCTAAAGGTAGTTTTCTACACAATGCACGTCATTAAATCAGTGATGTTAGAGCATGAATAGCTCAGATTGGAATATGAGGCCCTCCTGGGAGATCTTCAGCACTGGTTTGCTCATGGCACAATCATGAAAACATATGTCCAAAAATCGACGGGAAAAAAAAAGAGGTCTTGACGCCACGTCTCTGCCTCCCAGAAGAGCTACAGCAGTGCCAGCAAGTTCCAGGCCCGTGTCCCGCAGCCGACGTGGCTGCTGCCGCGAGCCGCCGCCTCCATCGGCGACATCCGCTTCCGCAGGCCCGGCCGCGCGGCGCAGCTCGTTGCCAGGAGACGCCGCCGCCTTCCCAGCTCGCCCCGCTGCACCGCCCGCCGGGCTTCCGTCTGCCGACAGCGGGCGTTCCCGCCGCCATTTTGAGCCCGGGTGGGGGGCGCAGCCCGGCTGGCCGCCATGGACACAGGTGAGCGGCGCGTTGCGGCGCGGCGGGCGTTGGGCAGGGCGAGCGATGCTGACCAGGGAGAGAGCGCCGGTTTGCCCCGTTGGAGTGCTTCGCGTCGTTCGCGGAGACGCCGCGGCTCTTCCCGGACGCCGTGGCAGCGGAGGCACCCCACGTTGCGTCTGTGGTCGGGGAGCTAAATCTTTCATAGAGACCCGAACGGTGGGACGGAAGGGACCTTGCAGGCCGGCTTGTTCCAACTCTGCCGCGCTGGGGACCTCCCGCCAGAGCGCCTCCGCGGGGCCCCTTCCAGCCCGCCCTGATGCACCTCCGGGCGCGGGGCACCACGGTTCTGGGCCGCCAGGGCCTCGCCTCCCTGCCAGAAAAGAATTTCTGCCTGACATCTAACCTGCTTTTTTTTGTTTGTTTGTTTTTCGTTCCCCTTGTTGTTTTTAGTCAGGGTGAAAAGTTAAGCCTCCATCTTCTTTTATAAGCTCCCTTTCCATATGGAAAAGACCACACTAAGGTCTCCCTAAGCCTTCTCTTCTCCAGGCTGAGCAAGCCCAGCTCCCTCAGCCTTTCTTCATAGGACGGTAGAATCGTGCTGACCCCTGGATATGTCACCCGTGTCCACTGTGCGCCATTAGTGTGAGAACACTGCAGGATTCTCACTGAAGTGTGACATCTTTGTACAAAACAAACAAAAAAGGCAGCCTCACAGTAAGCATTTCTTAAATTATGTGCAAGGAAGCTTTCAGTGAGCTGTTTGCAGTACTCTTTACTTACCTTCTCAAATTTTCCTTCTACCAATACCTGGTCCCTTTCTCTTCCCTTTATTCTACATGAAGTTAGAGGGTATTTCTGTTATTTGCATCGTGTTTAGTTGTTTAAAGCACCAACAGCACACATATTAACATGGGCCCAACACAGATTCATGTAATAGAAAAGACTGTGCTAAGAGAACCCATATTACTGCTTTATCTCCTCTCTAAATGTTTCTATTTGTATGGTGCAAATTGAGAAACTCACTTCCAAATCTATCACGTGGGTCCAGTTTTTACTTTTTTTTTCTCACCTAATCAGATGATACAGGAAATCGACTTCGGTTCCAGCTGGAGTTGGAGTTTGTTCAGTGCCTAGCAAATCCCAATTATCTCAACTGTGAGTACTTAATGTCAGAGTCCTGAGAAGTTAATATTATTTAACAGCTTAATGATTACAGAATGATTACAAATAAACAGGGGGGGGAGGAGGAGAAAGGCTAAACAAAGAAAAGGGAAGAGTCTTTAACAGGATAAAAGCAGTCCAAGAATGCTTTAATTTGTCCAAATTTCAAAGGTGAGGTGGAAGAGGGAGGAAACAATACCTTTAAAATGTGAAATAAATATTTATTGAAATAAAATGCATCTGTCTAGTGGAGAACAAGTTCACATCTGTAGTAAAAAATAAATAATATTAATTTCAATCTAAGAAGTACTCTTTTAGCTGAAACCAGAATTTAACTAATAGTAATAATAGTTTCAGGTAGAGTACTTAATTTCTTTGGTTTTCTCTGACAGTTTTGATGTGTCAGAAGTTCCTGTTTTTGAAAACTTTTCACATCCTTGTAAGAGTTATATGCCAGAGGAGATGAGACCAACTCACCATACTTAGAATGTTGAGATACGTTTTTTACTGAGTTGTAAAAACTTGCAGTGATAAAACTATGACTCGCGTGCCTCTTTTGTACAGTTTTGTGAGTACATATTCATGAACTTTGGCAAATTTTTCATATTTCTATAGCTGACAATTCCTTGTCTGTTATTTCAGTTCTTGCACAAAGAGGATACTTCAAAGACAAAGCTTTTGTAAACTATCTTAAATATTTACTGTATTGGAAAGAACCTGAATATGCAAAATACTTGAAGTAAGTATTAAACTCCCTTAGGTTTCTGCATTTTAATGATTTTTACCTTCTGTTATGCACTGTAAAGTACCATGTCCATATTTGATTTCTCCCTGCAACCAAAACCTGCACTGTGTTTATATGCAGTATAAATTTTCCTGTTTCCTGTAGTCTGGAATAGACAGAATTAGAGAACGTTTCACTCTTGACTTCTGCGTGTAATTTGCCTTTTGCAACCTTTATCTGCACTTTGTATCTGCTTAAAACAAGATTACTGAACATCATGGGACAAAACTACTTCAGCCCACTAAATGCATTCTGAGAGTGACTTTTGCACTGTTAGTACCTACACAAAGAATCATTTTTCTGTTAATGTTAACACTCTTTCAGAGTTTTTGAACAGTTTTTGTTTACTTCAAATGAGCTCTGGAAACAGCTATTCTAGTTAATTTGTATTTGTTTTAACGAAATCTAATCTTTGGAAAAGTTATTCTAATCAGGTATGTTATGCACTTTTGTTATTAGATTCCATGTTTTCTGGCTTTGTAGTTACTGAAGATATTAAGTTACACTGCATATGTACAGCCCTGTGTTTCAGGTACTTGCATAAATGACTAAAATAACGAACTGGAGAGATACTGGAGACTCCAGCTTTAGTGTACCTTGTAAAACTCATTTTTTTAAATCCAGGTATCCTCAGTGTTTGCATATGTTAGAGCTGCTCCAGTATGAACACTTTCGCAAAGAACTGGTAAATGCTCAGTGCGCTAAGTTCATTGATGAGCAGCAGATTCTTCACTGGCAGCACTACTCACGGAAGAGAATGCGCCTGCAGCAAGCACTAGCAGAGCAGCAGCAACAAAACAACACCTCTGTAAAATGAAAAGCACTTGGAAGAGCGATGATAGTGTATACTTCGCATTAATCCAAGCATTTACAAGAAAGGAATGAAGTCTTTTGTAGGTTGTGCTGTGTGTATACACTTACTGTGTGATGTCAAGTGACTTTGTCTTTCACCAGCTTGTAACATGTTTCAGTCTCCTGTTGTAAAAATCTACTGCCATTTCTTTTGTAGCATGGGCAATCTTGTTAAGAGTATTACGGTATTTGTTCCTTTTGAAAACCAAGCCTAATTTTTGAGGGCACTGACATTGTTGTATCAACAAAAAACGTAGTTCAGAAGTTTCTACAGTGCAGGCATGTTTTGTGGAGAACAATGATATGTCTCCGAGCGTCATGACTAAGATGTACTGCTCTTTATGAGCAAAGCTGAAGTGATTATGGTTGTTGCACAAATTTGAATTTGTAATTTTCTGCCTGGAAACGAAGCTGAGCTATTACTTGTCCATTCTGTTTACTTGCTTTTTTTGAGGGTGTGGGCAGGGGTGTCTTAAGAATTCTCTTCACAATGTATTTTAGAGACAAAAAAATGAAGTGTGAAGAGATAAGGACTACCAGAGTGGAGCAAAGACGGGTAATGAGAAACTTTAGTGGAACAGAGCTATGGCCTGTTTTCTTAGGTTCTGTTACAAAGAAGTTGTAAACACTTGCAAAATTGAAGAAACGTTTATCATGCCTTCTTGTATAGCTGTTAGGTTGTTGTTTTTTTCTGTAAGAATGTAGATCACGGTAGCTGTGAAGGATTTCATTTTCATATTTCAGATTGTGTTCATGCTGTATTCACATTGTATTTCATATTCTTGTAGGAGTAGGTGCGGCAGCACCGTGACAGGGAGACTGCTAGCCCTCACCTCCTCATACTTGGTGCTGAACAGATCAGCCGTTAAACATTATATTAAAAACTTATCTTGACAGCTTCAGCAGCTGCACAAAATTAGCTTCAGGAAGAAAAAGTATTTTCTTCTACCGCTCTTCTCCACCTCCCCCTCATCCACTATTAAAAGGTCTAACTTAGTCATTAAGTATTACTGTTAAGTAAAAGTAGGCTACCACCTTGGTTTGCATTTTGAGCTTGGCTTCTTTGTAAAGAGACTTGGCAGACTAAAATTTATTTCAACGAAGAAAAGAAAACTTTTTTGTTGCAAGACTTTAGTGAAAAGGTTTGAACCTAGAATTTAATGACATTCATCTTGATTAGACAAAAGTAATTTACCATGACAGTTTGGGGGGGAAAAAAAAAAGTGAGGATTCCAGGAAAGAGCAATGCAATTAACAAGACAAACATCTTCATAAATGGTTGACTACTGGAGGATTTAATCTTCAGTAAACAACATACGCACAAGATCTGCTTTAAAACATTCTTCTTCAACCAACTTCTGCGGCTGAAAGAAAAGATGTTTTTAGGAGTAATTAAAAAATCTGTTCTAGACTAGAGCTATTTGCCCCTAATAGTATTAGCCATACCACAGCAACCGTTATTGCTAGATGGCAAGTGGGAGTTGGTGTGTGGAGCAGAAAAAGCAGTGTAAGGATAGATGAAAAATGCCTGTGTGTTTTCTGTTCTTTGAAGCATTCCTACAAAAGTAACTTGATTTAAATAGTGGGTCCCAGTTAAAACTTGGTGTGGTATGTAAATGTTTTCGTTACATAGGAGAGTACACAAGAGTGAGAGCTGTAGTCTGTCTGAATTAGGAGTATGCTACACACAATCCTACTATAGTCCTATAATCCAGCATTTGGAGTTCTTAATACTTGAGAAGCTGTAAGTCAGAAAACTGACAACATGTTGCTAAGTACTTAGCCTACCCCTCAAACAAGATGTGTTAAGTGTATGTATTTTATTTGATAAGTTCATTACAGAGAATGTTCGACAGGAGGGAGGTAGTTCCCTGAGAGAAAACTAATCTGAACTAGAAAGAGTGCATGGATAAGAGTGGAAAGGTGTCCCACACTGTCCATTCTCCTGAAACAAGAGAAGGTATCAGAAAACATGTAGACCCACAGCATACAATAAATGACTTACTGTTCCGTATTTAAGTAGTGTAGGCACTCCTGTTAGTTTCAGATTCTTCCTGAATTCATTGTTAGGATCTTTCCAGCTGTTAGCAAAGAGTGTAGTTACACAGAACTTGTAAAAATACAGTTTGAAATTCGACTGTTAAAATTCTTTCAAAGGGATGATTCTGCCTCCCACCTCCCCATCTCCTTGTTAGAATAAGCATGCAAGTAGTCCACTTAAGGGAACTGTAGACCTCTACAGTCACAGAACTAATTCAGTTGTTAGTACCAGCAGGTTAGTTAACTTCCAGGCCAGGAAGAGCTAAGAAATGTTTGTTTGCATTAAAACAGTTACTTACTAGGCTCTGTCTCCAACAAGACAGTAGATGAACACTGATTCATCAGGCATGTTATGAAGTTCGTTCCTCACAACTGGTTCAGCTAGAGAGTAATTTCTCAGTGTTAATACACCATGCTACAGAATCACGAGCATTTAGTCTGACCTGCAGTGCTGCTATCTAACACTGTCTGCTTCGGGCAGAGATCTATGCTGTTTCACGTGGTCATCCATAAGCACTGCAGAATGCATACTGTCAATGTGAAAGGGACTGGCCTTCGCACGAAGCCCAACTGCTGCTCTAACAAGTCAGAACATGCGGTCTGCTGACTGGAGGAGACCGAGCAGAACAGCGGCAAGCTGCTGCCCTGCGTAATCCGGCAGATACGATCCTGAAAGTTCAGTGTGACGCGTTCTGAGGACCTGCCTTTGTATTCCATTCCCGAACACGGGTAAGTTATTTCTGCCTTTTGTTAGGCAAAGCAGAAGTAGATTCATGCAAGATTTACATCGAATTCTTTGCTGAGACAGAAAAACCATCCTCTGTGCCAGCCTCTGCTGACCGGCGTTACGTCCCACGCGCGGGCGGCTCGGCACTGCAGCAGCTGCGGCAGCTCCCGGCCACAGCGGCCTGCAGCGACGGCCGGATTAAGGACAAGGGTAACCGCAGCGGGAGACGGCAGTCCGCGCCCGTCCGCGCGCTAAGAGGTTCGGCCTCCGCGCCGCGACCGCCCGGAGTGCCCGCCGCGTCCCCCACGAGGCCGCCCAGCGCCGCTCCGCCCGCCTCAGACCAACGAGAGCGCCTCGCGCCGGCGCCACGCGGGCCGAGAGGAGGCGGCCGGAGTTCCTGGCGGAGCCTCCGCACCTCCCCGGGCCTCACCAGTCACGCAGTCCGGGCACCAGCTCCGGCCCTCAGCATCCTTGTCGCCGCAGAAGAGCGCGAAGATCGGCCGACCGTGGTAGCGCTGCGCCGTCTGCACGAATTCGCCGTACCCGCGGACCTGCTTCTCCTCCCAACCCATGGCGCCTGCGGGAAGCGGCAACCGAGGGCGGGAAGGCGCGGCCCCGTCCCGTATGCCGTACTGCGGCGCCGCGCTCCTTCCCGACAGCCTCGGCGGCGGCGGTCGCCCGCAGCGAGTTCGAACCGCTCCGCCCAGCGGGCCGGGCCGGGCTCCCGCAGGGCGCGCGGGCGGTTGTGGCTTCCTGCCGGTGCCTGAGTTGCGGCCTGCTGCGGGTCGCCCCGGCGGGGTTCGGGTCGCCGGGCGCAACTCGCGGCTTTCCGCTGCCCTTCTGGCCTCGGGCGGGCGCGGGTCGGTGAGCTCGGCGGCGGCGGCGGCGGCGGGCGGGGCGGGGCGGGGCGGGCCGAGCTGAGGAGCGGCGGCAAAGTCCCGGTTCGGCTGCTAAAGAAGCAGTAGCTTCGGTTTTTAATTCCCAAGATCAAATCCGAGAGAGATAATTTTCTGACTATCTCGACAAGTAGCTTATATTTCAAACTCTTCTATTTGAAGAACGCCCGGTGATCGACGTTCCTTTGGCGATAAGGCACGAGCTTGCTTCCCTGAGCGCTGCCCTACTCTGTTCTCACACTTCTGCAGTACGCCGTTCCCCTGTAGGTAGGTGACGGCTATGGAAGTCCTGTAGTGTTCCGAGGGGCCGTAACGTGAGCCTCACGGCCTGTGGCGGCGCTCCTCGGTGTTTCTGGGAGTGTGTAAAAGAAGGATGTAAACAGTAAATGTTGCATTAAGTAGCAGGAACGTACTTCCCATTTTGCACGCTGCCTGTATAAAGACACTTGATCTGTTTCCTGTTCCTGTGTGCTTCCTCAGGTTGGTTCTCTATTTGTTATGCACTTAAGATTCCTTTTCAGAGATAGAAATAGCATGAGCATAGCAATAGTATGATTATAATAACTGTTAATAACTATAATAATGTATGTTAAAGTAACTATTTTCAGCATCAGGTCAATGTGATGGGACCAAGCAAGCCACCTTTGTCTGGGGCTCCGTTTACACCCACTACCCAGCTGTACAGGAATGAAGCAAAGTCTTTACGAGCACAGGTATTGCTTGAATATTTCAGCAGTGCTGAAGTGGTTTTCATTTGTGATCACTACAAAAAGATGAATGAGACCCATTTCCTGATGTAGGCCACTCATGAATGTGAGATCTTCATACTTGCTTTCACAACACTGTCACTCATAATCTTAACCCTTTTTGTTTTTTTTTTTCCCTGCATGGAACTGAAACTGCACCTATAAATACTGTTTGTCTGTCTTAGCCTCTTACTTTACCGCATAGTCACTGAACGTAGAAACTTCATTCTGTTACTGCATTTTAGCTTTCCATTTATCCTTCATCATGTATCTGTTACCTTTGTAACTCTGCTTCTCATATGATACAAATAATACCTTTTTATATTGTCATTACAACTTATTAATTTCATTGCTAGAATTCTTTAAAGTCTTTGCAATGGTATTGTCTGTTACATTGTCATTTTGGAGCAGATCTTTCACTGTGGGTGCCTACCCAAAGGTGTAAATATGTATGCAGTGTTATTTACAAGAATACCTACATGCGTAATTCCAGGTCATTTTGAATACTGACATTTATCTGAGTGGAGGGAATTCTTGCATGTGCTGGAGAAGTACCACAGTGACAGAATGCTGAATCACGGCCTGAACCTCTGATTGACCACCTGAGGCAAGCACTGAGTCAGCCCTGGGAGCACAGCTGAAGGCAATTCACCTGTGCTGCTGGAAGGGGTGGAGCCTGGCTGCACCTCTCCTAAACCCATTGAAGAGCTGGCTGCCGGGGGAAAGGATCTCTTGTGGAGATCCCTCCTTTGGAGTTTTGCGGTGGGTCTAGGGTGAGGGTAAGCACTCTCTCTTTTCTCTTTGGTATGATAACCTGCTTAGCCAAACTCTCTTGTGTATTTCATAATTATTACATTTGTATATTCATTGATTGTACAGTACTGTGATATGAAAGAGGTTTTGCTTTCCTTAGTGTTGTGCACTAGAGGTGCCTCATTCACGTAAATGGTTGTGTGTAACATGAATTTCTGTTTACACTTTAAAACAGCTCCAGTTTAATAGGAATGTTCCAGCAGTTCCAGAGAACTTATCTCTCAGGTTCTCTAACCCCCATCCAATTATAATAGAAAAACTGAAGTCATCTGACGATCAGAGAAATCTAGGTGGAAGTGATGACCCCAGTATAAGAAGCTCTGGCATGTTTTCAGTGATATCTGAAGAGAGACTAAAATGGGCTATTCATCTAGCTAAAAGGGACATAAAACGAAGGCATCTTGAAGAGCAAGTGGAACAACAGGTGTTTGGAGATGCTGTCAACAAATCATTGTTAGCCCAGAAGTCACAAGAGCAGATAAACAAAGCGTCTGAAAGTCTGGAAAAGAAAATTGGGCTTGAGTCTCAAAGTCAGCTGAAATATCACCAGAAACTTGTTGAGCCTTCCAAAATGAAGACTACCACCTCTGGTACAAAAGTATATCTGTACACACCAAAGGAGAGAATGCTAATACCAGCTGTTTTAGGCTCTTCGCTCACCCGTAATACAAGACCAGACCCCAAGACAACCGTTAAAATAAAGGAAAATAAAAATATTATTGAAATCCAACAGCTGCAGAAAGAACTAAGAAGTTGTGTCCAGAAAATTGAAGACCTAACTAAAAAAGGTGTAAGACTGAACAATAATTATTGTATGTAAATGCATGAGAGTTTGTTGATTTGTTCTTTGATTTGTTCTACTCGTTGTTTTTGTCTTTTGTTTTTTGTCTTGGATTAAAATCAGATTCATTCTAGATTTTTGAGAATAGGAAGAACAACTGGAATAATTAGCTAGGACAGATAATAACAGGGTTTAATATCTTTGAGTATTTGTAGTGAGTTCCAGTTCAGCTTGAAATGGCAGTAAATTAGTGGCAGTCTAATTAATAACCTAATATTGGTGTAGACGTATTAGCTCAAGCTTCTGACTGCAAAATGCAATACAGTGATTAACCACATTCTTAGCTGTGGAAAGAGTCAACTGACTTACCTAGTTTATAGGTGTGTGGTGTAATGATTAACGTCCTTTCTGACACTGTGTTGGTCTAAATATGAAAACACCACAGAGCTGCTTAAGCTTATCGTCTCCTAGCAGAACAGAGGAGAGAACAGGAAGAGCAAAAGCAAGAAAACTTACGAGTTGGGAAATAGGTAGCTTAGTAAGTGAAGGGAAAATTGAAAAACAAAGAAGATGATGCAGTGGTGATCACATGCTGTCTCTCACAAGTAGTCCAGTGCCCAGCCAGTCTCTGGGTAATGGCTATGTTTCTCCCTTCACCCAAAACTCTTATTTTTTTTTTTTATTGCTGAGCATGCTGTTATACAGCATGGGATATCCCTTTTTTTTTTTGGTTTGGTTCAGCTGTCCCATCTGTGAGCCCTCACAACTTCTTGCATGCCCCCTGCCTACTCACACGGGACATAGTTGAAACTCTGAAACTTGAAACTGTGCACCTACTCCACAGCAAAAGACAAAACGTGGATGTGTTATCAGCCATGTTTTAAGTTATAAATCCAAAACAGCTGTGTACATGTCACTGTGAAAAAAGTAAACTCATCCCAGCCAGACCCATAACATTGCATTGGTCCCTTTATTATAACTACCTGGAGGTTTAAATTTATTTCTAACTTGGGGCGTTTTACTTGCAAGTTTGTCATGAGATTAAGGAGTCATGAGTAATTTTGTGAACTGTATCTGAAAAGGTGTGTTGTGTAAAAGTATTTAGTCAAATATTAAGCAGATACATAATGTGGAGTTGAAGTAGCTAGCTTTCATTACTGCCCCAGGATGCTCTGCATAAAAGATTCTTATTGCTAAATTATATTTGTTCATTTGGCTTAAACAAGATTTTCACATGTTAAATTAAGGCATAAAACTTAATATTTCATGCTTCTCAGAGAGAGATGAAGAAAACTTAGATGCTGATGAACAGCACCAAGTTTGCACTCAAAGGCAGAAGCAAGCTGCGCGGTCGGCTCAGATGCTGTATGTACTCCAGCAACAGGTACAAGTAGCATTTCAAATTGGGATGTTTATTGTGATAAATTTGACAGAAGTGAACTGAAACAATCCAGATTAATGGAAACATGTCTGAATTTCCATTACATTCTAGTTTGGATCTGAGTGGTGTGACCGATTTCACTTAGGAGTGGTTTTAGAGATATGAGCATCACTGTTGAGGGGGGGAAAAATCTTTCACTCAGATGTTACAGTGAAAACATTGTTCATTTATAGACATGGAGCTAATTCTAACTCATTTTCCCTGCTCCCCCTCTTGATGAACAGGTGAAAAAAATTCAGGACGATTTAGAAAAACTGAGTCCTTGTAAAATCAAACATACTAAAAAGGTAAGATGGAAATTATCGCACAGAAATACATTTCATTTGGTCTCTTGCTGCCTTTGTTCCTTCCACCTTCTTCTAAGTCCTAAGATTTGCCTACAGTGCTGGTGTGGAAAAGACTTGGCCTGCTTTTAGGTGGTTTCTACTTCGTTCCACTTTTCTGAATAACGCTCTGTTCTACTCTGGTTTATTGTTTTTAATTTCCCATTCACGTCACTCAGTCGTAGCCATTCTTTCTGATTTTCACGTTAGTCCATGATCTTTCAGAAAGATAATGCTGTGATAATTGGTACTGTTTGGCCAGTATTGACTCAATATTCTCATGTGCTTTTCTATCCATCACTTGTATTTTCTTTTCAAGAAGAAAACAGATGCTGGGGGATGGAGAATGTCCTACAGTCATGCTTTTTGTACATTGGGATCAGCCCCATGACTTCATAGGTATAAAGCAGTAGAAATACCAGGAGTTACAGCACAGTTATAACACTATGCTGTTTTAGCTGAATCTAACATTGAATTTATGTGCAGTGTTGTGTAGTACCTTTAGAAGACTTCTTAAATGAATGTTTTGTTTTCCCTGAAAAGCGGCCTAATCTCCATCTGAATTATTCTAAATCTTGAGTGTTCATACATGAGATGTTGGTAACAATTCTGTGGGTAGTGTCCATACTTACAGAAACTAGAGGTACTAAAGTACATATGTTTCATTTTTCCAGTCTCGAGCAGTGTCCAAATTGGCAGCAGCGCATAGAGGAGCTATACGAGCCTTGCAGGCATTCGCCAGTCTGTTTACTGATCAAACAGGGCAATGGGTTCCAACCCACTACAAGGAGCTGGGCAGCCTCATTCGACAGCTGTCACTCTGTTCTGCCAAACTTGAACTAGATTCTTCAACTTCTGATGTTATAATAGATATTTTGATGCAAGTTGAGGTAGGAATAATTGTTTTGTTTTGCAGAATATTTAACTTTTTTTTTTTTAATTAAAAGGCCATATTTTCCAATAGATGTGCTTCTAATGTTCATAAAGAAGAGCAGTCTAAACAAGTTGCATCCTGTTCACAGGACAGACTGCT
Source organism: Centrocercus urophasianus (assembly GCF_019232065.1). Lineage (NCBI taxonomy): Eukaryota > Metazoa > Chordata > Aves > Galliformes > Phasianidae > Centrocercus > Centrocercus urophasianus. The sequence goes on along the minus strand of NW_024884900.1, from coordinate 130,976 downwards.
GCGGTCTGTGATGATGATGTTCTTGTCATTATTCACTATCCTGGTAGGATAAGGACTGGTAGTGATAGTGGTAACAGAAACAAGTTGTTGATTCATTTCCCATTTTCAAGGTTGAAAGAATTGCATTTGATATGTTGGTTAAGTATTAAATATTGTTCTGCTGTGCATCCTTTAGTCATCAGTACTAAGTGAGTCTTTCTGCCTCACATACAGTGGTGGGTGCAGAATTGTGTAGGTGGTAGCTACAATTTAAAGCTCTCTGCCTTTCAAATGAATTTTGTTAGTAATATCTGATGTTCTATGACATCTGTTGATACAGTACAAAAGTTCTGATTCACATTTCCTGCTGTAGTTTCTAGCTACATTATTTTTAAAGTAATAACCTACATAGCCTGAACTATTCTGCAATCAGTAGTTAATTATTTCAAATAAAAACAGCTGATCCAGTAGCTGCAAGATATTTTATTTACCTTAAAATATTATTCTAAATGTAAGAGGTGTGTTTTCATTGTTCTGAACCGTAATGCTTATGACCACTTTAACACTGGTTGCATCAGAATAGGAATGGAGGTAGAATTAACATTGTATTTCTCAATGGAAAATGTTTGTCTTATCTTAGTCATTTGTAGATTTTGTGTCAATTTATTTTTTAATGTGCTTTAAGTGGATAATTTTCTAGTCAGTTGTAAATTTAAAAACATGCAGACCTCTTCTTGTATTATTAAGTTAGTCAAACAAAGATGCTTCTGCATGAGCAAGCTGTCAGGACAAACGAAAAAACAACCAACCAACCAAAAACAAAACAAAAACAAACAAAAAAAACAAAGCCACATTAAATAGTTCCAGTTACTCAGAATATCTTGAAGTTGTTTTTCTTTATTACGTCCTGCTTACTGAGAAAGTAATTAAAATTATCAATATCTGATGCAGGATCTGATTTCATTGTTGGAAAGGAAACAAACTCCCAAAAAAGCGAAGGAATGTCTTCCAGCATCACATGGCGAATCCTCAGTGAACACTGTGACATTTCCAGCCAGAAAGCAGCTAACAACTCCAAAAGGAGAAAATAAGCCTCTCATCTTAAAAAAACAACGTAGACAAGGACCCAGAAAATCTCCAGCTGCCAGAGGTCTCTTGCTTGGTTTGTGTTTTATTACTAAATTGTTAGTTAACTTGCACTCTGCAGTTCAGTTTTTTAGTGTGTTACATACTGCTGGGCAGAATTGTGCAACAGCCCATAGCAGTCATCAGATTCATGTAGCTTTGTTATACTTTCAGTGTGTTTTTTTTTTTTTTTTCCCTAGCAGCTACTGTTAGGTGATTAACTTGCAGGTTTATATGCCTCTTTATGTTATCATCATCATCATGTTTTTATTTTTGTCTAGCTCCTTTACAGTGAGCTATGCTTGGATTGCTTTTCTACAATGTATACCTAAATGACGCTTTACAAATTAGTTTTAATGGTGCACACAGAATATATCTCATGTTTATGTTGAAAACACTATATGAACATATTCTCTTGAAATGCAGTCATTGTTTGTTAGCAAGTCTCCAGCAAAGTTGTTTTGTAGAAGAACCATTTGGAGTGAAAAGATGTACTAAAGCTTTGGCTCAGGATTGCCTTAGTTCGGGTAGTTTCTCTGCTTTTGAAAGATTGAGTGATGTGGCTTTTGTTCTTGACAATCCACTCATTTCTTCTGCACCCCAGTCACAGTCTCAGAACCTGGAGGCACATTAACTAACAGTTACACTGAAGTCTGTTTTCCACTGCCAGAGATTGAGATGCAACCTCTGGGAGTTACTTCTCTTCTTCTTCTACCTTATACATGAAAAATACTTTCTTTCCTAGTGTGTTTTGAAATAGTTGATGTCTACAATATTTTGCCACCTCATGAAATCTATTATTGCTTACTACATGACTGTGTATGTGTCAGTGTTTTTGTGTATGTATATATGTTCATATGTAAATGGAGAATGTGTTTTCTCGTATATTTATTCTTCGGTTAATCACTCTAGCAAAGACAGTTACTTTAATGCTTGTCAGGGAATATGAGGGTTGTTTTTTGATTTGTTTTTAATTTTGATATTTTTGTATTATGGTAGAGCTTTAAATGTTGTGGTTGGGTATATCTACCACAACAGGAAAGTTGGATGTAGACATTAAGATGATTCTCGTCCCTTTGAACTTACAGCTGAAGATTTCTTACTTATTTTTGATACAGATAAACATCAATACGTTGCAAAAATTTCAGCAGTTCAGAAGATGAACGATCACACTCATATGTTGCATGGTAAATTCCAGGACGCAAATGATCTTCCTGCTCCACAAAGAAATGCTGTTTCACAGGGAAGCCTAGAGGCACTAGTGAGATCTAGAGCTGTAAAAAAAGATCCTATCCTTCAAAGTGGCTCTTTAAAGAAGAAAGACACGTTATTATCTGCAGAATCGCAGGTATGCAAGTTGTAAAAGAATTCATGCTTTCTTCATCTTGTCCTCTGGGATTTGTTATTAGTGTAAGGCACTTTCAGACTTTGTACTCCCTCAAATATATTTTTTCTTCTGAGTTTAGAAGCATAGGCAAATAAGCAATGTTATTTGTCTCCATTATTTCTGATGGTTATATTTTATCAGTTGTTTTCTGAAACTTGTGTTGTTGCTTATCGGCAATCATTAATTCTGGAGTGGACCTCACAGTTTAATGGCCAAATAGAGCATTATCCTTAGAAGTGCTTGCAAAAATTGTAATAGCAAAATTTAAGCACGTTTTGTTATGGCACAGTTGTACTTGTCTTTAAACGAGTTCTAAATCCTCCACGTGTGTCAGCTGTGCGATAAAGTAAAGAGACATGACTTCCAAACAAATTCTAAAGCAGAATACAAAATACTTTAAAAATTAAGCAATGGAGATGCATGTTTTTAATGTAATTGTGTTAATTTTAAGGGCATGCCTAAATCTCTGAAACCAAGGCAGGTGCAGCCTCCAGGAAAGCATGCTCGATTTCAAGAAACAACTATAGCTTTTCAGTTAAAAGAGAACAAACGATTTGTTAAGGAGAGCAGCATACCCTGGGTGCCTTCAAACTCTGCCTTACCTCCTGCTGCACCTAAACGGTATGTTCGTAGTCTAGTGGATCCAGTGTTCGCCTAACTTTTCTGTGGAAACAGTACTGTATCTGTGCTAGTAAATAGGATGGGTTGGGCCTGCCTCTCATTACAGAGGCAAAAGTGGCATAGCACAGCTCACAAGTGGATATTTGTATTTTTTTTTTCTCACTCATAATAAAGTGGCCTCATTCACAGAGCATGGGGAAAAAAGCATTCCTCTATGATTTTCCTGGGTCATATATGAATATCATCTGGAAGTCGCAGGCCAAAACTGCAAAGCACTGACAGGCTACATAGCATGCAGAATGGACATTCACTAGCCATGCTGGTGCTCTGATTAAATTTTTAAGTTTATTTAACTAATCTGTTATTATGCTTTGTCAGTCCTGCCATAATGGTTTTTGAAACTCATCAGCTAATTTCAATTCAAATGGGCAGCGGAAAAATAACAATAGTATGTTCCTTCAAGTGTTGTGAAATTACTTATCTAAATGAAGAGTTTGTATTGGTGCCTTCTCTGGAGGAAGTAGTTCTGTCATATTAATCACGTAATCATAGATTATTCTGTGCTGAAATGCACATGCACAAGGACCATCACATCCAATGTCTGGCTCCACACAGGACCACTCAAACTCTGTCTGAGAGTGGTGTCCCAATGCTCCTTGAGCTCTGGCAACTCAAGGCTGTGCCCACTGCTGTAGGGTGCCTGTTTCATGCCCACAGAACCATTTCCTCACCCCCCCACCTGACGTTCCCACATTGCAGCTCCCTGCTGCTCTTTCAGACCCTGTCAGTGTTTCCAGAGCTCAGCACTGCCCCCCTGTTCCCTGTGAGGAGCTATAGGCCACCGTGAGGCCTCCCCTCCTCTAGGCTGAATAAACCAGAGAGGCCTCAGCCTCTCCTCACGTGCTTTGCCTATTCCATTTCATAGCCCTCCCTTGGTTACACTCTAATAGCTTTACATCTTTACATTGCGGGACTCAAAACTACACATAGTGCTCTAGGTTTTGTCTGTGGAAAGCTTGCTATGTCATAGAAGTTGTTTTGGACTATTAGAATTGCAGCAGTGAGGTAATATGTATTCCTTCCTTTTCCTAAGATTTCATTCTTTTTCATATTAACTTTGTTAATTAGTTCCTCTCCATTTCTCAAGTGCAATTTGTTGGTATGTCCCTCATTCATTTTTCCATCTAAATATTTTATGTTTTCCAAATGTAGTTAACCTATTATCTCAGCACTGCAGTGAGAATACAAATGTGATCTCTTGGTTCCAAAAGGAGAAAATATGTATTTTTTTCCTTGTCTGTAATATGGTCTAGGCTTGTTTATGAAAAGAATATATTCAGTATTCTGGAGACTCGGGTTCCCCACATTTAGTTTCCCGTGCTCTTTCTGGCAGTTGAACCAGAAGATTCAGCTGCTGGATCTGAAGTAGGCTGTGTGTTGATGAGGAGCTTGTCTATCTAGGCAGTATTTGCAGATAGCCATGAAGTTGTCTTTTCACCAGTAGTGTAGGGATGATTGAAGATCACTGGTTCTCAGATGAATTTCCTGGCTTATATGATATTGAAGCCAATATTAATTTTCTCTATAAATGTTCTCAAAATTTTCATAAACTAATATTCAGAATCCAGTTATTTTATTCTCCAGTTCTTATAATGAGCGTTGTGTAATTTTCCTTATGTAATTGTCTTGTATTTGAAGACTAGCATGGCGTGAAGCAGAAGCTTCAAGAAGAATGAAAGTTCTGACTGATCTTAACAGAAGAGAAATGAAAAAAGGACAAAAGTTAAGGTAATTACTTGCTCAGAAGAGCTAATAAGTGGTACCAGAACTTGATATAATCTTCCTGCTATCCCCACCAGCAGTATGAAAAGCTTCTCAACTTTCCACTTCCCCAAAAAGTGGATTTCTGTTTTTTTATTTTTGTTTTTTTTTTAATTACTGTTGTTATGTCAAATTTTAACAAATTGTCATTTGTTCTTATTTTGTGCGTATGTCCAGGTTGCAAGCTGCTTCTCCAACTCAGTGTGCAGACAAAGTCGACAAAGCAGTATGTGAGCACCTAGAACTTCCATTGGATAGGGCACAGGTAGTACAGTCAGGCTCAGGGCAGTATTTGAGGGGTACATTTATAAATGGTCAAGATAATGTTTGTTTTCAACGTAGCACAAGTAAGGAGTTTTTTGGAGAAACGTATCAAATGATTTATGTAGCCAGTACATTTTGGGACACTTGACAAGTGTATTTCCATTTCAGTATGTAGGCTTCAAGTTATCGTAACCAAAGCTGGCAAAGCTGCATTCTTGTTTTTTTTTTTTAACCATCTTTTCTTAGTAGTGAACAATCAGAACTGTTCTACACTAATCATAACTGGACTTGATAAGATTATTTTAATAATATAATACCACATTTAATGTCTCAGTATATTTTCTCTGCTAGTAATTATGACTAATAATACAGAAGGTTCATTATTCTAAGTGGATTTATGGTTTATTAGCAGATCAATATTTCCTTGGAATCAAACTGTCATTTGAAGGATCCTTCAATTACAAGACAGCTTTCAACTCACGCAGCTGAGAAGGTATATTCTATCTACTTGTCACAGAGAAAAGCTGAGTTTTTATCTTTGCCATGTGGCAAAATGCGTTTAGAAAAGTAGTGATGATTTTCTGAACTTAACATTTTCCAACACTGTATAGCTTATAATACCTTATAGCTCTCTACATCCTACCTGAAAGGAGGCTGTGGCGAGATGGAGGTCAGCCTCTTCTCCTGGGTAAGCACTGGGACAAGAGGGAATGACTGCACGTTGTGCCAAAGCACACGTAGAATCAGCTTAGGTTGGATATCAGGAACAACTTGTTCTCCAAAAGAGTGGTCAGGCGCTGGAACAGGCTGCCCAGGGGCTGAAGGAGTTACTGTCCCCAGATGTGTTCAAGAAATGTTTAGATGTTGTACCAAGGGATATGGTTTATTGGGGAATACTGACGGTAGGTGGATAATCAGACTGGATGATCTTGGAGGGCTTTTCCAACCTTGCTGATTCTGTGAATAGCGATATCATAGCATGGCATGGGGGGAATAGCAGGGCAGGGGAAAACAGCTTTAAACTAAAAGGGAGGAGTTTAGGTTAGATGTTAAAAAATGCTTTACTGAGAAGGCTGTGAGCCTGTCTGATAGAGAAAGGCCCAGAAAAGCTGTGGCTGCCCTAACCCTGGAGGTGTCCAAAGCCAGGCTGGAAGGGGGGCTCCACGCAGTCTGATAGGAGGGGGTGCACCTGGCAGAGTTGGAATGAGGTGATCTGTAAGGTTCCTGTCAACCTAAGCAATTCTATGATTCTAGTTGGTAAAACTGGACACAACTGAAACCTGCAGCTTTGGCCTAGGTTTACTCTGTGCTCTTCTATATTTATTCATTAATTTTGGCAGCTGCTGTGGGACTTCTCCTGTATGTTCTGTTAAATGCATGCTTTGTAATATGAGGGCCTTTGCTTCTTGCTCTTGAATCCTGTGTGATTTCTGAACCTGTGTTTAGGAACATAGAAACTGAGTTATGTAGAGAGCTTCATCCATGTTCAATGCTTTTTATTGGTAGGAATATACCAAGCTGTTTTTATTGATTTGGCTTACTAAGTGAGTGGAAGAGAAATAAAATTATTTGGGCTTTCACTGAAAAGTTGTAATGACATTTGGCTTCTTACCGGCAGGTGCTGTAAGAAATATGTGATGGATAAGCATCATTTTTTTCCCCTCAAAGTTTTTCTATTTCTTCTCTTTTTCCCTCTTTTTTTTTTTTTTTTTTTCTCCCCCCCATGGACTGTGTTTATTTTGCTTTTTTTGGCAGGTTGCAGCAAGTGCAGATATTCTGAGTGAAAAGGTACTGGATGATCTTTTGGAAGATGCTGCTCAGGAGCTCTGGAACATGGAGCAGTGTGAGAGACTTCAGGCTGAGAATCTGTTTGTGGCTGATGGTCCTAGTCTGGAAACAATGTTGCAAAGAATGGAAGAAATTGAAGTAAGTTCTTCAATTCTATCAATCTATTCAATCTATTCATTGGTCTGATAGGGCTAATTTCTGGTTTACTGACAATAATTATAATACCAGTAGGTATCTGCGTTCTTTAAAACAAGATCAGACTGGATTGTGGTATGAAATAGGAAACTCCTTCCAAGTCTCCCCTGCCAGCACAAAACTGTGTAAGAACAGAAGGATATTTGACCTCATGGTTTTATTGCTAATGTTAGGATTGGCAGACCTCAGTTTTTTTTTTTTTTTTTTTTTTTTCCCCCCATGCATTACTTTTTTAAACTTTAATAAGCTTTTCCAGAGTGTTTGTTTCTAATCTTACTACAACCTTTCTGTTCAGTTACATTTATCCTGAATTAGAACTACTGAATTTAGCACTGTTTACCTGAGATCAATTCGTAAGCTGAAAGCATGAAGCTTACAGTATGCAATATCCATTTAAGGTGCTTGGGCATATGTTTGAATTCCTTGTTGGTAAGGCAGGAAAGCCCATCAGCTGTTTTTCTAACTGCTGTTGATCTGAAATAGGAGTAGTTGCCATGGTACTGGCAACTAGTTGAATCTTCTAGTCTAGGATTTTGAAATGAGATGATTATATGTAATTTCATCTCCTTTTACTCCTTTTCAGTACTGCATTAACCCTGCAAAATAATCCTGCTTTGACAAGGAGAATCATGACCTGCTTTCTTATCAAGTGATAAGTGTTAAGCATGTGTTAATTGATTACTTTTATTTGTTTAAAAACAGAGATATCAGGAAACTGTGTGCAGGAGATTCAACCAGATTGTGTACAGTGATTCAGAATTCAGGGCCCAAGAGGATAAAATTGGTAAGTAGTTTCTTCAGTACAACTTACTTTCTTGGCGTCTCTGTCTTTTGAATTCAGAGAATTGAAATCAAAGTGATTGCATGTGATCATATATCACTGTTGTAATGAGAAAGTGTGAATGCTTCTGCATAAGGTTTACCAAAACCCAAAGAAAGTATGCAAAGGCAAGTTAACATTCACCAGTTAGTAAGAGGCACTCACGTTACCAAAGCTGCCTGGCTGGTGAGATGTCTGTGCCTGCCATAGGTGTAACAGGGAGACAATAAAGCAACGTGAATCAGTCTAGTCCAAGTTAATCACGGAAAACAAGGATACTCAGTTGTAGCTACAGAGTAACTTCTCACAAACAAATCTCTTGTAGGTGCAGAACCGAGAGGCAGTTTACTTGTGTTCCCAAGGAAATAAAAGTTGGTTTTTCTTTTTTTTTTACAGGCTAGTTGCCTGTTCAGTCCATGATTTGTGTTTTTGTCGTGCAACTATTCAGGCATTTTTGATTATAGGTGCTCCTTTGAGAGGAATGTTTCTGAAAAAACGCTTGTTTTTCTTGGAAAAGAGAAGGCTCTGGGGAGACATTGTGGCCTTCCAGAATTTGAAGAGAGTGTGTAAACAGGAGGGGCAACAGCTGTTTATGAGGGTGGGCAGTGATAGAACAAGGGGAATGGTTTTAAACTGAGGGGAGATTTAAGTTAGATATTAGGAGGAAGTTTTTCACCCAGGCTAGTGAAGCGCTGGCACAGGTTGCCCAGGGAGGCTGTGGATGCCCCATTCCTGGATGCATTCAGCGCCAGGCTGGATGTGGCTCTGGGCAGCCCGGTCTGCTGGTTGGCGACCTGCACTTCGCAGGGGGGTTGAAACTGATCATCGTGGTCCTTCTCAACCGAGGACATTCTATGATTCTATGAAATGCAGTGCTAACAGAAGGATCCATTCTGAGAACAGACCATTATTTTCAGTTTGCCTTTGTTGAGTATGCATTTGCATGCGATGCACTGCTAGAGTAACTTAGTTGAAGGATAGGAGTCTTTAATACATACCACCAGTCAATACGTGTTAAGTTTTTAATGTTGTCCTTTTAAAGGCATTTGTCATTCCTTAACTTAGATATTTTCTTATAAATAGTGGGTAGTGATTTTAGTGCAGTGAAGATTTTATACTGTAGTCTGTAATTGGAGTACATACATCTGTGAGCTGTTTGAATCTACTTCAGAAGAAAGATAGTTTATTTTCTAAGTTTGAAATCTCCTGAAGCTACTTTTTTTCTTCTTTTTTTTTCTGTTGGCTCTTTATGACTGGGAATTTAAGTCTAAATCTTGCAGTGTTTAGTGTATTCTTTCTTTATCCTTCTGTTTGATTAAATACAACAATGAAGCTACGTCAATTTACCAAGTTGAGGATCTGGTCACATACTAACTTCAATGAAAATGCGTATGAAATCTATCAATAAGATAGATAAAAACTTCCCCCAAATCTTGTTTCATTTTTTCTGTTTATTGAATTTACTGCCAAGCTCTAATATACTGCATTAACTTTTGAGTGATATTTTTTGTCTGTTCTAGAGAAGTATTCCCTGATTAAAAACAAACTGCACTTATGCTAAAGGAAGAATGTCTGAAATGCTTAGTTTCAATACACTGAGCTCCTGGATATCCTTGCTCGGATTTTCATTTTTAGGGATTTGTCAGCTTTAGTAGCTGTCCTTTTCTACCTGAAGGATATGCCTATGAAGGAAGCAAAAGTTTTTGAGGTCCTAACTGCATTAACTGTAGGCTTTTTATTTTCTTCCAAAGAAACAAATTTTAATGTTATCTTTTTTCCTTCTAGATCAACAAATGGCATTAATAACTCAACTACCTACATCTCCTCATTCAATTCAGATAACCAAATTAACTAGACAGATACAATCGGAAGCTGACATTTCATTTGAAAAAATTTTCGATGACAAGTAAGTCGAATACTTTGATTGTAGACAAAGCTGTGGTGCATTTCTGCTGTGCACGTTCGTTGCAGTGTTTGTATTAGAGGGAATTATACTTACTGTTTGAAGTCATTTTCTGATCTTTCAAAAAAAACCCAAAACTTAATAATCCTGATTTAATTTAATCTTTTGTATTTCCAGTGGCACTAACAAAAACAAAGAAGCTCAGGAGAAATTGCTGACTGGAAATAACATTCTGCAGCCCTTGACTCAGAATTCTGTGCAGAAAAAGTCCTACATTTCTTTCTCAATCTCAAAGCATATGCTCCAGAGCATCCTGGATTACAGCAGCAAATACAAGCATCACCTAAACCTTATTTTCCATGAAGCAGTAGGCAGCTTCAATCCATGGCAGATTGCTGAAAGGTATGTGAACTACCTGTGTTTTTGTAGTGAGTCTATCAGGTGTTTTTTTCTGTCCTTAATTCCTACCACAAGAGGGCATTATAAATCTTCCTATATAAAGTAAGTGTTAAAAAAAAAAATGTTTAGAAGAAACAGTCCCTTGCTATGCTGGGAAAGTCCTGGATACAGTAGCTTTATTATAATTTAGAGTACTTGCAAAATTCTGAAGATAAACTTTACAGAGGTTATTTTAACATAAAAACAATTGTTTATTAGTTTTCCTTTCTGTTATGTCCACTGTTGTCTGGAGGCCACTTATCTCATTTTTCCTTAAACCTTATTACTCTCTGTAAGGCCTTATTCAGTGGCAACTAAAATCAGTAAGATGCTTCCTATTTATTTCAGTGGCCTTAGAATGAGCACCACAGTATGTTAGTTATTACTCCTATAGCAGAATTTGTATGTAAGAGTTTGAAAAAGGAAGAAATGGTGATCAGGAAAGGGAGGAGACTGACATTGCTGAACTGGGTTCTGCTAGACAAATCAAAGAGCAAGAAAATGCACAGGCAGAGGAAACAGGGACAGGTGGTATTGTGAGAAGAGTGTAAGGAAGCTGCTAAACTGTGTAGGAATGGCATCAGGAAAGCCAAGGCCCAGCTTGAAGTAAACTCAGCAAGGATGCCAAGAAGAACAGGAAAGGTTTCTACTTCTAATTGAGATACCTAAACCAGAAAAGGAAAGTCCGGGAGGCTGTACTCCTCCTAGGGAGTGACACAGGCAAGCTGGTAACAAAGGCAAGGAGAAGGCTGAGGTACTTAACGTTTTTGCCTCTGTCTCCCCTGATGACTGCTCACCACACAGTCCTGAAATGTTTGGTTTTGTAGGAGGGGACTGGGGAAGCATGTCCTGTAAGTGTAACTGTAAGTAAAGATCAAGTTCATGACCACATGAGGAAGCTGAACATCCAGAAGTCTATGGGTCCCCATGTGTTGCATCCTAGTGTCCTAAGAGAATTAGTTTATGTAAGCCACTCAATGATATTTGAGAAGTTGTGGCAATCAGGTGAAGTCCCTGGTGACTGGGAGGAAAAAAAAAAAAAGACAACAGCACACCCATCTTTAAAAAGCGTAAGAAGGATGACCGTGGGAACTACTGACCTATTTGTCTTCTGTGCCAGGAAAGATCATGGAGCAGGTCGTCATGAGAGCTGTGTGCAGTGGAAATGTACACTTGCAGTCTGAAACAGTAACAGAGCATCTGGAGGGGCGGGGGGCGCCGGGCAAACCAGGGAAGCTTTGGTGCAAGCAGTGCACCTGAGTGGCTGGGAGCAGTGGAGCCAGGATCCACCCTTTCCCAGACCTCATTTAAGTACTGGCAGTGGGTATAAGAATATCTCTTGCTGGAGATCCCTGCTTGTTGCAGGGAAGCTGGATTAGATAACCTTTAAAGGTCCTTTCCAGCTCTAAGGATTCTGTGTTTCTAATTTGGGTTATTATACAACACTTACAAGAACGCAACTGTTCTGTGATAGTAGAATCTTTTCTTAGACTAGGCAGTAGAAAGAGAAAAAAAAGCAGCAATATTTGCCTTTTTAGATCACAGCATTGATATCACTGGTATGAATTAGTGAAGCTCAAAATCTGACCTCAGCCTTTTCCTGTTCTTTTTTTCCCCTTTCCTTGTACCTTAGTCTTGCAGAGGAACTAACAGACGAAGCCCTGTTTGATGTAGCAGCAGAGCTGCAGGATGTTTGTGAGGATTATGCTGAAGCTGTATTCACATCAGAGTTTTTGCAGCCAGCATAGTAAGTGCTTTCAAATCTGCTCCATTACTAAATGAATCAAGCTCAGTCTAATAGTTTTATCAGACAATCTAATTTTTCCTATTTTGCTTGTTTGTTCTTTTGGTCTGTGAGATTTTGTTCTCTAAAATGAGTTAAATCCAACAAGAATTCATGTCAGATTTTTATAGAACCAAGATCATAATGTTTTTCCTTTCAGGCTTCCTGGATTTATCAGGACTATCGTTGTTGTTGTTGTTGTTGTTTCATTTGTTTGACCAGCGTTTCAGTGGAATGATGTGAGCTGTTACAGGTGAATTTTGTATGTTTTGATAGGTATACACATCCATTTGTTTACTTCCAGTGACTTCATCCATTTTTGTGTGTAAGCTACTGATGAGAATAAAATACTGGGAAGGGGACACTGGTTTAAGCTATGTCATAGACTTAGCTGCACTGTGCCTCAGTTTTCTTTCAATTGGGAGAATCTCACTTAAATACCTCCCAAAGGAGTTATGGGTTTTAGTTTACTTCTGTCAAGAAAATGCACTGAATTTTTCTGATAGCTGTGTTGGAAGAGCAATTCATTATTGATACAAATCTAACACCCAGATGGAAAAGTGAAGAACAAAAACTGTTGGCTTTGCTCTCTGGAGCTTTATGTGTTGTAAAATAAAAACACTGTCTGACCACCGTAAGGAATATATGGATTAGTTCTTTTTAGGATGTGTCAATCCAAAGGAAGGATTCCCATGGCACAGTACTAAGAAGAGGTAAACTCACACGGGCTATAGACAGAGCTTGCGCTCTTAAGAGTGAAGTACCTCTCCTGTTTGTTTTCGAATGTCACTAGTACATTATGCACAGGTGAATCCTTTCGACAGAAGCATGTGATGGAAACTTCCTTTTTTTAAAATTAGCTTGAAATATTATTTAAACCTTAGCACCTTAGAGCTCAGTGATCCAGCCCTACATTCTTTAGTCTTAGCAATTCCATTAAAATCAAGAACTATGAAATAAATGAAAACTGTGATTTCTGCAATATAGTTGATAATCACTCTACTAGTTTGGGTTATGCCTGGAACGAGCAATAAGTAAGATTTATGGTACTATTCTGGGGAGCTCAGCCCTTGAGGTAACCCAAAAAACAGTATGACAGTTTGTATCCTTTAAGTTTCTTTTCTATAATTGTGTTGCTCTCATCAGGGTAAGTTTGACCTTCTAAGACTATTTTTATTCCTTCTTATTTGAACATATTTTATTAAAATAATTGTTTTTATTGAGGACTTTTACTGTTTTGTTTGTCTTGAATTTTACACCAGAAGTAACAATGTAAATATTACTGATGTATGATTTTGTGTAATTTCTTAAATTATAAACACCATCTTTTTATTTATGTAGTCGTATAATAAGTCTAATTTAAAATAAAAAATACTAAGACGTAGTGTCTGTATCTGCATGTATGCTCATGGAAGTATTGTCAAGATATTCTGTTTTTGAATAAACAGTGTGTCTTTCATAGGACTAAGCATATTTTTAGTTTATGGTAACTTCTTTCTGAAAGCATTTGGGACAATCAGCGCACAGCCTGGCAGCTTTGCAGGGCTCAGACTGCTCTATTTCTTCAGTGTAACGTGGTTTTCTGTCAAATTGTTTTCTCTGCTGTGAGCGGAATCCTTTGGCTGATAATGCCAAAGTGAATTTTTATTCTGAATGAGACTTTGTGGTGTTTGCGTGTTTTCTTTAAGAGAAAATCTGTGGAGAATGAAGACTTTAGGCAGAAACCCTGATTTCACACTCTTCAGTCCCTCCTACAGAACTGAACTGATGGACTTTGTACTGTCTATTTACAAAGGCAAACTAGACAATTCAGGATGTTTCTACACTGGAAATTTTGTAGTGGTGAAGTTTTGAGTTAAAGTGACTGTGTGTCACTGTTCTTAAGGGACAAATCAGAATCAAGCTTGTTGAATATTACACATGCTTAATTTTTGTTAAGATGTGTTCGTGGAGACTATATGGGGCTGAAGCACATAGAGCAACCATAATATCGCTGCAAGTGTTAACTGTGCATCTACTGATCAGTGTGTACTGACCATGCACTTATGGTACTGTCATGCATCTGAATTCATAGCTTCTTTAAAGCTGAGTAGTGAGAGACTACAATAAGAAGTTTCAGATTTAGAATGTTGTATTGATAGGGAAGAACAGATTTTATTGGAACCTGTGCTGTTTCCTATTGCTGAAGGTCTTTAGGAACAGGTTAGATGTCCAAAATATATTGTCTTACTTGGTACTGAGAAGGATCCCCTTGCATGGATCTGTAAGATTTTCCCAGGCCTGTTTTTCATTTTTTACATGTAATTTTCTTCAGTGTCAGGGCTGTGAAAGGAATAAAACAAACAGGATGAAAAAATTTAGTGGTAGTATAGATGTATGGATGACTCCCTTAAATGCCAGTTCCTGCAGTCACATGTAGCTGAAGTAGAACTGAGGTTTACGGGGTGGTTCAGAGTGACACAGACAACAGGAGCGCATCAGAACAGTTTGGCGCAGGGGCAGCACCTCGCAGCACCTCGCAGCACCACAGTGTTGGTGTGGTCACTTTCTGGCTCGTGCTGTGGACACTCTGGGCTCCTGGCTTGTCCTCCCTCCTGCTGCTCCCTGATAGGTAGCTAGGTGTTAAAGGAGCAGTGAAGAAAGTGGATGGCTCTGAAAACCCTCTATGAGGACCATGAAGACAGATCTGCTCATCTGAATTCCGTGAGCAGTTCTTGCAGCTCCTGAAAGCACACAAACTGCTCTGTAAATATTTAACTGTAGAAATTAGATCAGCATGCTTCTGGGAGTGAGAGGGTTATGGCAACAGTGTTTGCTCTACCAGTGCTTTGGAAAACTAATTTTTTTCTATTAATGCTGTACCTAATTCTGCTGCCATTATTGTCACTGTAAGAATGTAACTTGAACTCCTTCCCTCTGTTTGGTTTGTCTTATCTCTGAGTTACTCCTAGAGGCTAACTTACTGTTGTTTCTCTTTTGACTGCTTTTCTCCATTTTTTTTTTTTTTTTTCTTATTTTTTTTGGGACATTTTTTGAGATCTGATTCACCAGCAACAGGAGAAGGGGTTCTGTTCATAATGTGCATGTTAGCCAGATGAACAGTTCACTTCAGTATGTTTTCTCAAGACCTGTCCTTGAAGAATAAAGTAAGCTTCAAGCACGTTTCGTCAGCAGACCCCACGTTATCTCTTGCAGTATGTTTGGAGTGTTAGGTTGGACTTAGGTTTTAGAATGCTGGTCTGGTCTTAGAGAATGAAGCAGGTTGAAGGACAGCGGTCCTAGCTGATCATTTGTCATCTGTTTCCTTGTGTTTCAGCTGTGTGTCAGTGTCTGCCTGTTCTCTCTCATATAATACTTTGCTACATGTAGGTAAAAGGTGCACCTTGACTGACACTCCTACCACAGTGAGGAAAGCTGCTGACCACTGGGGCTCCTGGGCACTCCTGTGACTTTTTTTTTTTAACATGGAATGGAGACTGGGCTGGCAGAACCTCCCTTCTGAAATACGACACTGAGAAGAACTCACATAAATGCAGTGTTATTTCATTTCGAGTTGTATTACTTTACGTAGAAGGAAATGTAAGCTGGTATTCAAAGTTCAGTGATTACTTCCACCTGTTTCGTGGAGTTTGTTTCTCATGGTCACATTCTTTATTGTTTTATCCCTAGGAAGGTGTCTCTTCTCACTGAATAAACTTGGTCACTGCTGCTGAGCGATATTTTTGATTTTTAATATTCTTCTTTTTAAAAACTCTCTTAAGCAGCTCCCTGATTTGTCAAGGTATTTTTGAACTTGCATAACCTTTAAAGCAATTATTATAAGCCTGGCTGTAAAAATTGCTGAATTCAGAGATAATTCATGAGCTGTGTAGGTTTCCCTTAAAATAAATTCCAACTACTGCAAATGTGCAAATCTAGCTGTAGATTCCAGCTTAACAAACAAAAACAAAAAAAATTGCATAAAATTCCCACAGCATTAAGGTTGTTGTCAGTTCTTACCTTTTCTTCATTGTTCGTTTGTGGAGACTTGCACTGTCAGCCTAGCTGTGCCAGAGGCATACATACACACAAAGAGGACACTGATGGACTGGAGCATGTGTCTGGTGGACTGCTGCACCCAAGAGGGTGCTGCTGTTGTGGCTAATGGCTCAAGTGGGCAAGACGAGACAGTTTTCTAGTGCAGAAAAGGAGCTGGGTGGGTTCAGTGGATCCATTCCAACTCAAGATAGCCTGTGACTGTGATTTTGTGACTGGTCGGGGAAGCTGGTGTTACTGGTCTCAGCCTGTAAGAGGTGACCAGGGTGAAAATTCCTTGGTGACCACTGCAGCTTATAGCTGTATTGAGCTGTGTTCTTGATGTTTCTACTTAGCTTATGGGAAACATTGCACAAACATGTCATTCATTTCTTTCTGCGTCTGGGAAAACCGTGCGTCTTGGTGATAAGAGCCCACCTGCATGGCAGGATGTGTGGATGTGTACCAGCAGGAGGAGGGAGACTCATCGCTGTTCTGGGCCTGGGTTTCTGGAGCGGGCCGGCTCTCTGGAGGATGCTGCAGGTAGACTACGTGTGGGTATTAAATGGTCCGCCAGGCTGTAAGATTAGTATCAGAACTGGGGGAGGAAGTAACAGGAATAATTAAGAAATGTGTTGAGTCTGACTGGCTCCTACTCATCTGCAGTGAACTGTTTAATATAGGGAGAAATGGTGGGGTTTGTTTGTTTTTTTTTCAGGACATAGATAATACCCTTTTTTTAAATGTACTTTGTATGTGCTGGGAACTGTTACTGTTGACCCTGAACAAATGTAAAGAAATGTGTGATATTGTCATGCTTTGATGCCTGCTTAGAGCTGAAGTCTTACTTGTTTATAGATTGCAATATACCCAGAGTAGTAGAGAACTCAGTGGAGCTAACTACCCAAGTAACATCTTTGCTTCCTACAGATCTTTTGCAGCTTCACTTGGACTGTTTGTTACCACAGCCATAAAAGTATTCACAACAAGTTAAGGCCAGCCTAGCTGTGCCTTCTCAGCTGTGAGAGTGACTTAATTAGCAAGAGCAGGTCTAACTTCAGTCTCAGTGACACAGATGGCATGGCAGGATGGTGTGAAGGTCTTTATTCTGCAGGGGAGGGTAGCTACGGCCTTGGCTGCACTTGTTTCCACTGAACATTACTAGGCCCAGGCATTTGTCTGGTCTTATGTGCCTGATGTGAATTTCTCACAGCCATGCTTTCTGGTATCAGTCAGTGCAGCCTTGGTGGTAAGGGTTGTATGATGCAAGATTTGTGGTACCTAGGATTAACTAGAGCTAGCAGCAACCTGGCAGACAACACACCTAAGTCTGATCACCAACGCATGTATCTTTCTGCTGGAGAATTTCCTGTGCCTCAGTACTACAAAGTCTTTGCTGGAGCAAGTTCCCATCAAAATCTTCTGTTTTGCTTCTATGGGTTATGATTTTGTTCCCTTTGTTTTTTGGCAGAATACTTCTGCTCTCCTAGTTTGTTGGGATCTGATGTAGCTTGTCTCTTTTCTTTTTTTTCTTAATTTTGGCTGTAGGTGAAACATAAACAATGCAGAGAGAACTCTAAAATAATGTTATGCTGCCAAAAATTGCAATCTCTTGGATCATGGACAACTTCTCTGTTATCTTCACTGGCATGAGCAGTCACAATCACTGCTGCCAGAGATTTTCTCAGTCATTCAAAAGTAAAACAGCATAGTACAACCCATTTCTAGTGAGTGTCTGACGTTCAGCTCTACCACCTGCTGTTTTCTCTCATTCAATGTAGTGTCTTCTCCTTAGAGCTGCCTCTTGATTTCTCTGGTGACTTCAAGGTTATAGCAGCTGAAATCCATCCTGACCACTGCCCTCTTCTCATCAGCTGCTTTGCTTGAGTCTGCACTCTGAAACCCTATACCTGCTGTTGGAACTGTGTTCAGCATCCCCACTTCTTGAAATAAGAAAAGATTATTTTGTAACTTTGTCCAAACTGTGTGGGCTCTAGTGGACAGAGCTCCCTTTCTCTTACTTCGTTAGCATTCTCCTGGTTTGACCCTGAAGGCTGTTTAAAACAGATTGAACGCTGTCAGCAGGCACAGCTGAATAGAATCCAGACTTTAATTTAGTCCAGGAGATATCAGCCAACCGATTTTCGGCTTTTTCTGCATAGGTCCTTAAGCATGCATCCAAGGCTTTCAGCTTTCTTTGGGAAGAATGATGAGTGGGGTGACAGCACGTCTGCAGTGATTCCAAGATGATAGAGTCATGACGATGGAGAAGAATGCTTTGTAGGAAGTATATTCTTTGAGTACAGTGAACTGGTGTGATTTGTATTTAACAAAAAAAAAATGTTGAACAGTGCCATCAGATTACTTAAACATTCTTCTTTCAACAGTTGGGTCAGAATTTGACTTTAGAATGTTTTCATAGAGGCATTAATTTGATTAAAGGCAAGGATTGCATGTTATTGAAGGTGTGCTTTATCTGAGAAGCTGACAAGGAAAAGCAGTGTTATTTGTGTAACAGATACAGCAGCAGTACCTCCCACCCCAAGTACCAGCCCTTGCCTACTGTCATATTACACAAACATAGTAGCTTGGGATATATCTTGTAGTGTGCCATCACTGCAAGGTTTAAATTTCCTCTTTGCTATCTAAGTTGAAAGGACTTATTTTTTGATTAAGAACCTCTGAGCGTGGTGAGCAGAGCTTTGGGAGTGCAAAAGGGTTTGGATATTGACTCTAGTCGTGCTACTTTGCTTTCTGTGTCTTCAAAAGGGGGTACGGGACAAAGGTCGGGGAAATTTAACATTTTCCCTGTTCATGTTCTCTATACAGTTCAAATTCTCAGGGCATTTTAGAAGAAAAGTTATTCTTTCAGTAATATTAGCCAAACAGAATACAGTAGTTTTTGAAAACGATTTGTATAGTTTGAATCTCATGCAGATGTTAATGCTGAAATTTTTGCATCTTGTGTCTTCTAAGGAAAAGACTAATTCCACTTAGTTCAGTATTTGCACTTACTGAGAAGATAATACAATGCAAAAATCGTATTGATAAAATGATTTTGGATAAATCTTGAAGACATTCTGTTGAAAAGGCTACATTGTTTTGTGTCTGCATAAACTGTTTCACATCTCTAAATAGAAGGCAGGTTCTATCCCTTTCTCTCCCAATGAAGATTTGAGGAGCATGAAAAAGAAATCACCTTCACTTTAATGTCAGTCTGGTTATTAAATTGAGTGCAGTTAATGAAGGACGGAGATGTTAACATAGATAATAGCCTCACGGGAATCTCCCTGCTTGTGTCTTACCTGCAAACTAAATTCTTCCAAGCCCTAGAAAAACTTCTCATGGAAAATTCTGTTCAGGTGATTATAAGAATCTGTTTTGGTGTGGCTTCTACATGGTAGCTGAAACGGAAACTATTAGGTTGGCACCTCTGGAAAGTTACTGTGGTCCATGTCTGTCCAGTCTGAATGCAAATATGGAAAGGATGGAGACATTTTAAAAAAGCTACAGTGCAGATGGATCAGTGTCTGGTCTGTAACAAATATATCCCTGGACATGTGTTACTGATAGATTCTTGCTAGCATGAGCCTCCTGTATGGGTAGCTTTCTTGAAACAATGCTGAAGTAGTGCGTAACTCTTGTGCTGGCCTTCTGCATAGGTGACAACATCACCTTTGGAAATGAGAGATGAAATTCTGCCCCTGTGTATACTCACTTTGAGTTCAGAGAATTTGCACAGGCAGAAAGCAAAGCTTAGTGCACACTTGCTGTCAGTAACAGAGAGAAGACAAATGCTGTGTTTGTCCATTTTATGCTGTTATCATGATAGGTTTTATGATAAACATACACTTGTCATAAATTTGATAGCTGTAGATAATAATGAATTTTCAAATGCTTGTTAAAAGTAAGCTGCAGTCTGTTTTTTGTTCCGCTTCCTACTCCAACTGGTACTGGGTTAACATGAAATTAAACTAGATGTTTTAATCCTGTTTATTACTGGCCTGCTCCTTGGTGGGTCACATCTATTCAAGACAGAGTTTGGAAAGTATTACAACTGTAGGGAGCAGCATAGAGTAAGTAGTGCAGTACTCCCTTCAAATATATCCCCGTCTTTCAGACGTTTTTGTGCTGAACTGGTATTTCTACCATACCCATGAATATATTATCCGTGGCATTTCTTTGAGATTGCTTAATTGGGCAGTGTAGTGACACTACAACATTTCTGCGGAAACTAGTTGTGCAGTCGCATCTTTCAACTGGGGGTTGAAGTGAAACAGCGGAGGCGATGAAGCTCCAGCCCAAAGTTTCCACCATGGAGCTGTCACCTATGGATGGTGTAGCATAAATTACAGTTAGCTAACTGGCAGTTGACTTTGGGGTGAAAGTTACTTGGAGTTGTGACTGTTCCACTTACGCTTCAACCAAAGCCACTTAATGTTCTCTGGGCTTTTAAGCACTGTTCTCAGTAGTATTCGCTTTGATTGCTTGAATGAGCTTTTTAGTAACATTAATGCAAATTAAATATTTATGTTTGTGCCAACCTACAGCTGGAAAGCCTCTTACGTTGATTTAGGTCCCTTTTGCCTTGTGTTTGCTTGGCTCTTAAACTGTGTGCTTCCTTGGGCAAAACTTTGTTTATTGAGCTTTATGTGGTAGTGTACTGACTGACATGCTGTAACTAAATACAACCCCTCGGAGTTTTTCTGCCTGTCTCCTCCCGTTATTCCTGTGAGTCAGGCATCCACTTCTTGCGCTGAGTTTCTCCCAGTTCTTAGGAGCTGGATGTTCTGTTTTCCCCTCATAAGCTTTAGTGAAAGAGAGGGATGTGAAGGGAGAGAAAACAAGCTGTGCCCTGAAAGTTCCCTAGTTCAGCTTGTGCAGCAGAGCGCTGACTTCAAGGCAGTGCCTTGCAGCACTTCAGCCGCGGCAGCCGCGCAGGGCTGGGCGACAGGCAAAGAAGTTGCGATGCCAGGTCTCTGCCAGGAGCCGCGCGGGCAGCGCTGCAGCAGTGACGAGCCGCGTGCACGGTGAGCCTCTGGCGCTGTGCACCGGGGCGGCTCGGCGCAGGGCGGCGCGGGAGGGCTGCCGCCACTTTTCCCTTCTCTGAGGTGCGCCGCGACGGCAGAGAGTCGTTCCTGGAACGCGGGGAGGGAGGGAAGGGCGGGGTCGCGCCTCGAGGCCTTCGGCTGCGAACATCACAGCCGCCAGAAGCGTACGGCCTCCGCCCGCGTCCTGCGGCAGCCAGGCTTCGGAGGCGGGCCCTGCGGGCGAGCTGGCGCGGTCGATCCTCGCGCGCAGCTTTCTCCAGGCCGATTCCGAGCAGCTGCGGCCCGCACCGCCTGGGCTCGGCCCTATGGCGCGTGGGAGCCGCTCGCTGTGCTTTTAACGGCGGGGGCTGCGCGGCGGAATGGGGCGGTGCGGAGCCTCCGCCGCGAGCAGATGGGGCGGTGGGGCGCGGGGTGCCGGCGCACCGGGAGGGCCCCGCGGGCGAGCAACTGACGCGGCCGACCACGGCTTGGCCTGGAGCGGGTAGCCCCGAGATGGAGAAAGCTCTGCGCCTGGGTGAGTGAGCGTGTGGTGGATCGCGGGGGTGGTGCGGCGGAGCTGGGCAGCCCTGAGCGCGCCCGCGCTCGCTGCGCGGCTCCAAAAGGGACGCGCGGAATCCTCGCGGGGCTGCAGGGCGTTCGTTCGAGCGGGGCCCGCGCTGCCTTCGCTGCCTGTGCCGACGATCGCGGGGTGCCGTGTGGGGCTGCGGGGACGTCGCGGGGTTCGCCCGGGAGCTCCTGGCGTTGGGGGAACTTCGTGGCCGTGGCCCGGCGGAACCGATGCGCGCCGCTGCCAGACCTGGGAGGAGCGGTGCGGTTCGCGGTAGCGCGGGCTCCTCTGCAAATAGTAAAGGCGTGCTTGTCGAGTAGTACCTGCTCAGGAGGAAGGCAGAAGCAGCACATCCTACACCTTGCAGGTTCACGCGTTTTTGGTTTTCCTTACCCACAGTGCAATTTGGAAAAAATCGGCTCGCTAAGGTTCAGGCTGGAAAGCTTGGTGGTAGTGGTGCCTCTGCACCAGGTGGCACATAGTTGGTATGCAGTAAGAAACCTCTTGCTTGCAGTGCTAAATTTCTCGAGGTTGCATACGGAGCCCATTGCTTTGGAAGGTGGTGGCCAACCTGTGTCATGACTGAATGCCTGTTGGTCTGCATGTGAAGCTTACCAGGTGTTCATTGCCAGCACTGATATCTGCTGGTGCATCTTTACATCAATATGGTAGTATTACAGCTAAAACCGAGTGTTTCCTTCCAAACAGGATTCCCCTCCGCCCCTGGATAGACATGGATTGGTAGCAACCCTCAGAATTAGCACTCAAGAATATGAGAGCATCAGTGACTTCACAAAATGCAAAAAAAAAATTGAATATAGAACTAGATGGTTGGTTTTATTCTTTGATAAATTAAGGATTAATCACTCTTCCTGCAGAAAGGTTGTGATAAGGAGGGGTTTGGCCTCTTCTCCCAGTCGGCAGACAGGACCTGAGGAAATGGCCGCAAGTTGTACCAGAAGAGGCTTGGATTAGACATAAGGAAAAACTTTTTCCTTGTGGTCAGGCACTGGAATGGCTGCACAGGAAGGTGGTGGTGTCACCGTTCCTGGCAGTGTACGAGAGGCGTCTGGATGAGGAGCTACGAGATATGGTTTAGTGGCTTATGGTAGGATGGTGATGGAAGGACGGTTGGACTAGGTGATTTTGTAGGTCTTTTCAACCTTGTGATTCTATGATTCTAATCAAAGTGGAAAAAGTCATATTGGTTTTTGGAGCATTCGTTTGCTAACATTTTAGCTTTGATAGGAAGATAAGGAGATGGTGTTTTCGCATTCAGTGGTACTTTGGTATTCTATTCTGCAGACATAGCGTGCTTATTCATGCACAACTTCGCATGCGAATTTTCAAGTGTAGCTATTCTCTTGTGCATGATTAATTGATTCCACACACTTTCGTAGGTAAAATGTGTTTTTTGATGCCAGCTATTTATATTGTCACTGTTTTTCATCCTCAATAAATTAAATATATCTTGGTTAGGAGCAGAGCAAATTTTTACTGCTTTTATAAATTGAGTTTATACATGAGCTGGAATATGCACAAATACACAAATGTGATTGTTGTGCTTGTGCTTTCCTTGCCTTTTTGCCACCATTGTTTTGTCACAAATACAGAGAAAGACTGTTATTCTAGTGGCTGTTAAATGTATTGCTTATCACTTTTGAATGTCATGTGTATTTATGAAGTGCTTTCAGAAGTGGTCAGCTTGACATATCCACCAGATCTTAAGCAACTGGAATAAAGTCCTTGTAAAGAAATGCTCAGGCTCATGCAGGATTGTAAGTTTCAGAGCATACAGTGGCAGCTGCAGATCTACCTGACATGTCCCTGTGGGTGGTGTGGTATCTGTTCTTCGTCTTCTATTTCATTTTTGTAACAGCAGTGACTCAAAAGTACCAGATCTTTCACAGAAAGCAAAGATGTCTGCGCTGTGAAAGTAGAGCCTTTCAGATGTGATGCAGGCAGTCCACCTACAGTTGTTGCAGGAAAAGGTTAGAGAATATTCATATTTTCCTTGTTTTGGAGAGTGAGTGTGGAGGAGGTGGTGATGCTGCTGAGAGGGTGAAGTTAGTTTCTGCTGTGAAGCACTGGCATCCGAAGCATCAAGAAACAGCTCTGAAAGATGTACTGTATTTACAGGCAAGCTTAGTTTAGGATTTGGAGCCTGAACCACCACGTTTAACCACCTCTCACTCTTCCTCTATTTCACTGGTAATTCCATAAGGTGCAAGACTGAAAATGTCACTGGTACCTTAAAATAGGGGCTCAAAGGCCTGCATAACTTAGTTTCTTGCTTCATTTTCTATTCTCAGTGAGCCAAACATATAAACCTATCCATGCCATCTGTTGCAGAACTGTCAGTTGAAGGATGTACAGAGTAGGTAGCAAGGGACTTTCAGTTGCTGAAATGCTGGTACTGGAAAGGCACAGAGTGAGGAGATGGTTGAGAAGAGCTGATAATATTGGATATTTCTGCCCATGGAGTTGTCTGGATTGTTCTTCCAGTTAGCTCTTTTACTTCATAGCAACGGAACTTGCTTTTTTTGTGTGAAACTTCTGTCTTTAACTCTGTCTGTGGCTGAGTCAACTGGGCTCTTTGTCTCATTTTTATTTTGGTACAGGTTCAATCACAGTGAGAATAAAGGGAGGTCCTTTTTCTTGTGTCCATCTGACTTACTGTCTTCGTGATGCTTTTCTTCTCTGCTTCTTGTCCCAAGCTGCATCTGTTACAACATCGATTACTTTATTCATCCCTTAATGCTTTTCTTCACCTCTCAGTTCTTCTTTCACTGTACTTGCCAGCACCTTTCCTACCTGCTAGAAATTGAATCTCAGCACTGTGCTTCTGTCAGCCCAGGTCTACTCTGAGTGATTATGTTAACACCTGTTCTCTGGGCTTCAGCTTCTCTGTTAAATATACCGACTTTGCTTACTGTAGGCCCCTGCTTGTTTGATTCTTTCAAGATTACCTTTGTTTAATGTCTTTTTCTCATGCAAACATGCTTCTGACTTTTTGTCTTTTATCTCACTGCCTATTAAACCAGAAGCTTTCTCCTAATTCTTGTAGTTAGAGCGCCCATTTCTGTCCACTGTTTAATTCTTCCTGACTAATCCCCCCGTCTCTCCTCTTTCTGAAGTGCCAGCAGTACTTAGAAGTCGTCCATTCTCAAGACTGTAAGTGTATGCAGATTTCAGAAGGGCAGTAATTGGAGTACTGGAGACCATGAATGCAGAGTATACTGTGATGATCTGGTGCCTTGCTGACAACAATAAGAGAAATTTGGTGCCTTTCCTCTTTCCTTTGCCAGCTACCAAGCTTCCCCGGCTCTTCTGAAGCCTAGTTCTGGGAACCAAAGAAGTGGAAAACTCTTTGTTATTTTAAATTTTTGGAACATTTCTGCTGGCTTTACAGGCTGAACTGCAGAGTTAAGTGAATGCTGTGCCTAGCTGGTGGAACGAAACAGGATCATATCCCTTGCAGCTGGTGGGAGGCCCTTGCCCCTTGCTGGTCTTCCTTTTCCCCTTGCTCCCCTTGCTCCACTCTTGGTTCCCGGCTGTCCTGTGGATTCCACATCTGGACTCACTGTCTTTCTTCCTCTGGTTCTGTGTGCTCTCTTCTGAGGCCTCTTGCTCCTCTCAGACTCCCGTACTGACCAGCCCCTGCTCCCCGCCATGTGTGCTGCTTACTTCCTACATCAGTTTTCAATGTGGATTAATATGAGGGAATGTCAGCATCGCCCCCTTTTTTGTCGGAGTCTTTCAAGTCCAAGAAGTATGTCCAGCAGTTAAAATTCGTTTATCTTCAGTTTTGTGTTTGCTATAGAAGAAATAAAATATAGCTAGAAAATAGCAATGGATAATTTTAGCCTCTGGTGAGACTCAGCTCTGTAGTTCCTAGGTAACATTGTGTGGGTAGCTCACTTAAATCACTTACAGGGTACGAAGGATGCATCTGAAACCAACAGAACAGGAAGATTATGCAACAACAAAAGTCTTTCTACCCATTATTTCTTTCCAAACAGAATATGACTTGTGCTTTTTGATTTTACTAGAAAAACCTTTCCTGAATGCAAAGAGAAAACAACTCTAAAGTAAGTTTTGGTAAGCAGAAAGGTTTAATCTATGCAATGAAGTCAATTTTTGATTAATTCTTTTTGAAATTAGTTCAGTCTTCAGAAATTTACTAGTATACTGAGTTTTCAGTAGTTATCAGAATATAGCTCTATTGAATAGGTTGATATGATAGTAGTATCCATGAGTGCTACTTTGATGTTCAACACTCTGTGGCTTTTGTTTGTGTCTGCAGTTGATTGGTGAATGTTTATTATCAAGCAAAAAGTGTAATGGACTCTGGGCATGCTTCAAAGCTTGATGCAGTCTATGACCGCGACGATGATGTGAACTGCGCTGAATGAGTCTTGCAGGAAAGCCCGCTCACAAAGTGCTTGTGCTGACCCTGCTGGTGAAGTTCTGCTGTAGTAAGCAGTGATGACACAAGTCACGATTTTCATTTTCAGCTGCTGTTGGTTTGTAAAAGCTTATTCAAAGCTGGGGAAAAGGAGAGCCAATGAGAAAAGGTGACATGGCTTTGATTTGACATGAGAGCTAGGGTTACTTCCCAGTGCATTTGTAAAATGATTTCTCAAGTCAGTAGATCCAGGAGCCCTGCGTTTTCACCAAATGTACTGCTTACTATAGGGCATTATTTCCATAGGCAAGTATTCTTCACTTTTGGCAGAAGGTATTACTGTGCCCTCTATACAAACATTCTACTTCTAGATGTATTTCATCGAAAGACCTGAGGCCTGCAGTGCACGGCGGTGGTTTATTCTGATTCAGAGCCAATGCCTGTTACTGGGCTGGAATAAGTTGGGTTTTTTTTGTTAGATTTTGTTTATTTTCCCCCATCATTTGATACACATTTAATCTTTTATTTTTCCTTAACAAGCAATCTTGAAACAACGCTTGGTACTGGTAGTAGGAGATGTGGAGTTGTTGGATGATACTTAGGTCTTCGGAAATTAATGAGTTTTGAACATCAGGGCTTTTGTAATAAGGTGGGGAAGTAGTCAAACTTAAGGTAGAAAAGAAAATGTTTAAATGAGTGGGGGGAATCAATGAGTGAAAATCTTTGAAAAAATTTCAGAACTTCCTGCAGATTGATTTCGATTATTTAATTTTTGATATCCAAGTGTTTATAATCTCATAGTCCTAATTCCAACAGTACATTAACAGTTGCTTAGTTTCATACGTACAGGTGTTTCTACAAATGTCAATGGGATGAAGTACGTGCATAAAATTAAGCATTCAGATTGGGTCTGAAAAGATTATGGTCAGCACTGGTACATACACTTGGCCTAGCATTGCAAGTCTGTCAAAACTATAATTTAACAACCCATTTTTATAATGAGATAGTTGGAACTGAGTGTAGCTGAAGATGAGAAGCTTCCTGTTTGTTTGTCCTGGCTCACCTTGTAGCTGGTTTGCAGTGGGCTCAGTGGAATATCAGGACCCAGTTTGGAGTGTGAGGAGAGGACCTCAAGTTGTGCTATGAAAATCACAGAATCTTAACTCATTATTTACCATGAGTTAATAATAAATCCTAATTCCTGTTGAAACTAAATTTATCTAAATTAATTTTACAATAGAGTTTTAGGTTATATGTATACATCAGGAAGAGTTTCTTAACAGAAAGGTTGGTTAGTTGTCAGAACAGACTACACAGGGAAGAGTGGAGTTGCCATCTTTGAAGGTATTTAGGAGATGTATGGATGTGGCACTAAGGGACATGTTTTAGTGGTGTAGTGTTAGATTTCTTTATTTTAAAGGTCTTTGCCCAAAGTTGGAGTCATACAGGAGCGTAACCAGAGAATTCAACATTTCTGCTCAGTGCTTAGGATGGCTCTGCTCAGTGCAAACCCACACTCAGCTGTCTGCAAAACAGTTGAGTGTAGTGACCAGCAGTACTATACAAAAGAAAGCAGTTCAGATAGGAAACTTTGCTTCTGCTTCTCTTAGGAGGAAAGCCTCTGTGCATTTCTGTGGGCTGTCTGTGTTGCGTGGAAGTATTCCGCTTGTGTCCTCACTGTCAGTCTGGTACATTTCCTCCAGCAGCCTCTGAAAATTTGTGCATGTGCTTCTAGCTCGCTCGTGTGAGTGACCTGCAGGTTAGTGATGTGGGTTTCTATGATAGGGATTGCTTTTCTGGGTAGCTTTCCCTGCTACTCTCAGAAACAGCAATACAGATCAACTGAAATTAAAAGTTAATTGCTGCCCTGCTCTCAAAAAAATGCTGAAATCTGTCTGCTGGGAACCAGTCAACAAGTCTAGTATTTAAAGAGAAATCCTTAAAAGCATCAAATGTCATCACCAGGGAGGTAGCCTGTATTTTGGAGTAAATCTGATCTTTTCCTTCTCTGAAATTAAATAATAAAATATGCAGCACTTGATGCTGTAAATGAAATCAATGACCCCAGGCAATGTCTAATACAATCAAGGAATGATAATAGAGTCCTGCAGAGGCTGCGAATGCTAAGCTGTTGGCACAGAATGAAGCAGACTTGATAAGACTATTGTACTAGGGCAGTGTGTTGCAGTGCAGCCAGCAAATTAATGTGAATATGAAGAACTGCTTGCAGCTAGCATATGCAGACTTGTGCTGCCAGCTGTGTCTTTGTTTAAGTTGCTTCTAAATCTAGAAGCATTCCTAGTGAGATATAATAAAGCTGGTGCTGCCAAGGTCTTTTTTGGTAGCAAAATTTTGCAATACGTTTCATCCTTATCGTAAAGCTGATTCTAGTGTACTATGGCCAACTGCAGAGGCTGCAAAGCAAGTTTTAATCTGATTCTGTTAGGTCTGGGCAACCACCAGACAGTATTGGCTTTCTAGGGAAACAGACCAATAAAAGAAGGTGACAGAGTGGAGACGCAGTCAAGTCTCCTTGTGGTATATGTGCTGCTCTCTCGCTGGTAAGTACTGTGAGAGAGATGGCTACTCTTTGAAAGTGCTATATTTGCTGTGTGCAGTCACAGACATCCTGAATTTGTGTGCTCTTGACCCACAGTATAGAATCCTGCTGCAAGTACCTTGCCTTCTTGAGTTTATAACACAGCCCGTGACGGCACATGAGCTTTTTTTCCCTTTCATCTGTACTATCTGTAAATTGCTCTTTTTCTCTAATTTATCTTTCAAGTTTCTGGCTCTGCAAGGATCTGCAGTGATTTGTTGTGTAACAGGGTCGCTAGGTACTCTGCATCCATTCCTTTCTTCTTGTTTTCTTTCTCCTTGCTTGAGATATGCTGTGCATTTATGCAAGGCTGTGGTCAGCCCAGTGGAAAAAGATATTTTGTTTGTAAGTTGGTCAGTAAGAAGAATAGAAAAGTGACTCCACAGGTGTGATGGGATTTTTTTTATTATCTTGTGAGATGGTGAGAGTATCATCAATGGAGGTGATGGCTAAGTTTCCCATGCAGTGGGCAGAATACATGATTCCAATAATTTTGAGCTGTGTTTAAGCATTTAATACAAAATATAGGAATACAGCGTTGGTCATAGTGCCTCTTTGTGCCTGTGACTTCCCAGACAGTACAGCTAGCTATGGGAGCAGAGCAGGTTGTTCATGACTTTATCCAGCTGGGCCTTGAAGACCCCAAAAAATGAAGATTGCACAATTTTGAGGAGCTGCTTCAATGAATGTTTATCTGTGAAAAACAATTTTCCCTAAAGCTGGTATGAAATTTTCACTTCTACTTATGCCCAGAGTCTTCTGTCCTTGCCCAGTGCTGCTGTGAGGAGTCTGGCTCTGCCTCAGTTATTACAGTCGATTTGATTCCTGTTTCAACAGTGTTTTGGGGTGTGTTTATTGTCAGTGTAAGGCAATATGTGCTGCTGTAGATGAAAGAAGGACTGATGTAATTGTGTAGGGCTGGTTTTCTAATAAAAAATTAGCCTGAGTTATATGTAGCCCCTGGAATCTACTGTCAATGTATTTGCTACTGTACCTGTTCTGTTGGGGTTTTGCCCTCCTGTCTTGTAATTACAGGCTATGAATGTAAGCACAGGTCTCTGGCAAAACAAAGCTCTCAGATGAAAAAACTCTATGAATAAGTTTGAATGAATGAGTATTCGTTAGTTTGTCTGTTCACATGTGAGCCAAATAGGATGCCATTTCTCTCAGAAGTGAAGTGTAATTTGAACAGGAACCACTGCCATGTCCTGGGGAAACGTTGCTTGAGGTCTCAGAAACAAATGTTGTATAGTCTGAGTGTTGGCATTGGACAACCTGGTGAGTTGCATATGCTAGAATTTATCTTTTCAAGTCACTCCATTAACTGAAAGTGATGCGGGCTCATCTTTAATCAAAACCTTGTTTTAGTAATTTTTTGTTAAGTGAAAGTGAGAAGTGTAATTTTTATGCCATCTTGAGAATCCTTTTGAGATTAGGTGCTCTGACTAAAAGGATCCTCTTAAAACATCACCACCAATGCTTATTACTGTACTTCTACTGTAGTGGCACAGAAGCGAGCATTTCCTTGGGTTAATGTCAGTCTCTCTGTATTTCCAGCTGGCCTACGCAGATTCATTGGTGATCAGTGGCACATGCAGAACATCCGCAAAGACTCTGTGGAAAGCTCTGATGATGAGTTTTTTGATGCTCGAGGTCAGTGCAAAGTTTTGTTGTAGTATCCCTGTTCTTTTGCCAGATTTGCTGCGAGTAAGCTCGTTTTGGAACGGACTAACAACATTGTTTTCACCAGATTGAGGTATGGTTTTTTAACAGGCCTGAGTATCAGAGATGGGTGAAGCACTGGTGTGGATGAATAAGCAGCCAGGAGCTGGATCTGGCATCAGAGCAGTGTGGAGCATATTCTGCTGCATCTTTCGCTTCAGGCCTGTCTGGAGTAGGACTACTTTTAATTGTTTGTTAAAATTGTGGTATATAAAAAACTTAAAAATGCTTATAATTATAGGACACAGCTCCATTTTCAGGCTGAGATGAATGTTGAACTACCAGTATATGTGTAAGTTTTACTATGTTGACCAAAGTTTCCCTTACATCTGGAGAAAAATTCTTACTCATATTCTGAGAAGCTCATATAGTTTGACTGTTGTGGACTGTAGTATAGCTCATTTCATTTCTTGAATGAATGTGAGAGTATACTCTGTATGGCTGTTTCATATGAAAAACAATCACAAGTCGATAGTTTAGTGCTGTAAGTATTTTCAATTTTTAGAAACTGAGGAAGGAGAATTTTGGGTTGGGTAGGGCTGTAGGTTCTGTGAAATTTCTGCAGGCTGTTAGGAAAAAACAAAGATGTCAGTTTTAGGGTTGTTTTGATCTTCAGTGCTTTCCTGGAGTGGGGAAAGGGGAAGGAATTCTGACTAGTAAGTTGATAGTAAACACTTGAGTGATTTATTCCCAACTTTGTTTTTAAGTGACCTGCTTGAGATAAGAGCAAATACTCAAACAACTCTCTCCTCTCTGGTTTTCCTGCACAAAATTTGTGTAGTGCATAGGTACACTTCAGGATATGTCAAGCAGGAAGCTTCTTTGGAGAGTCTTGCCTGTGCTAACTTCGGCTGCTTATTTCTCTCACAGTTACTGGTTTTAGTCCTTTGTGGTGTTTTCATATTCATCACTGCCATTTATTTTTTTATTTTTCCTTTTTCCTCATACAGAAGAGGTGGTGGAAGGAAAAAGTGCTATTCTCATCGGCATGAGCCAGTGGAACTCAAATGACCTTGTTGAGCAGATAGAAACAATTGGGAAGCTGGAAGAAAATCAAGGTACTGTTTAGCTTGCCTTACATATCTATTTAAAGTTAAGCAATTAGGTGCTGGACATGTAAATACTCAACAGAAATAAAATTCATTATATCACATAGTTTAAAGATCTAAATAAACATGTAAGTAATGTTTTAGTGATGGGAAGTGAATTAGTTGATCTATTCCAGGAAGAAACTTCGCTGATAGGCTCAGTAGCATCATAAATGTATTGACACAGTGGGACTGTTTTAGATTGAAAGCTCAAAAACTACAAGATGGTTTACAAGACTGCAGCCTGCATTTTCTGTATTTCCTGTGATCAATCTATATTAAGGATTTTTTGGTCATTATTATTAGTTTATTTTCTACATAGAGTAAGTCTTTGTTACTTAAACACTCTGAAGTCTTCTTTCAACGTCAACAAATCATTATCTCAAAATTTCAAGGAGACACACTAAGAATATTTTCAGACAGCTTTAGCTTGACATTTAGGTAATAGTGGACCACTGCTATGAGTGAGAAGTGAATGCTGATACAGCAGTAGGAATCTAGGCCCTAAGACAGAAGCCTAAGCAACTCCTTTTAATTGTTTCTTTGTCTCCTGAATTATCTTGTCATTTAAAAATGAAAATTACCTCACTGAATTTACAGAGAATCATAGAACCATAGAATGATTTGGGTTGGAGAATGGTGGACCTATCTTACTTGCCCATCTGTGATAAGAGAATTTGTGTAGAATAGTGCTTGTTATCAATCTAAACTTTTTAAGAATGTGGTGGATTTGTGCATCTGAAGATCCTGTTTTGGAGGCTTTTCTGTACTGATTTGTTACATGTAATCAATCCTGAAAGTAAATATGAGCCAGTGTATTTCAGTACAAGGATTGATTAAAAGTAATATTTATTCGATTCAGAAACTTTTTGATTATCTACCATTGGAATGTTTTATTGCTAGCACTTAAATGACAAGTAGATGCCAATCCAGACACTATGTTTACAATTGTTAAATAGGTAATTCGGGAAGACTTCTTTTTTACATTTATTCTTAACAATGATACCAAGTTTTCTCTACTGTTACTTGGTAACTTACTTCATTGTGTCTCTGACTCCAAATGGCAGTTTGGAAGAGTTGCTGGATGTGGTGTAGTATACCATTTTATCTGCAAGACAAAAAAGAGTAGTGAGAAAAATTAATATGGTATTGTATCAAATATGGCTTAGTTTTCTAAATGGCTCACCATGAACCATCTTGCATGCCTGCTAAATATGTGAGATTTTGTAGCAGATGAAGCAGTTACATGCATTTCCTTCTTTTCCTTGCCATGTTAAGCTTTCAAATTCAGCCCCACTGATTTGTTATTTACTGATTTCCTTTACATCTGCTGTGTCTGTCTTCATGGCATTATCTGCCAAATACTTACCACAGTGTTTTTAATACAGATAATTAGACAGTGCTTTTGTTATAGCTTAATAAGGCTGGGTGGAATTACTGATTCAGCAGTTTCAGAGATATCTGTGATCAGTAATCTTCAGATAGAGTAGGAAGTATTTCAGCCTTAGCTCAAGTGTTTATAGTCAAAAATTATGTGTCCAGGTAAAGCTGTTTTTTTTCTTTAAAATACTGTGTAGGAAAGAGAGGGAGGTCCTGTGTTGTCTTTGATGTGGTACTTCACTTTTTCAGTGGAAAACTGTAAGAAGTATGATCTGCTTATCCAATGAATTCTTTTCTTTTTATTTTTTTTATTTTTTTATTTACTGGGAGCAGCATTTAAATCTAATAAGTTTCTGTTACCGAAGGTAAGACAAACAGCATTTTCACACATCATAGTTATGCAGTTAAATGCACTACTGATGTAAAGTATCTGTATATTGCTTTATAGAAAATTGTGTGCTCTGAGAACTAGGAGTGAAGTCAGACTGTTGTTTTCAGTGCTTTGCATTTAGTCTAGCCACCTGACCCCGTATCTTTAAGTAAACATTGTTAACATTTGTGAGGTTAAAGTAATTGTTCCTAGAATTGTGGAAATTAGAACAGACCTCTTGAGGTGCTCCAGTCCATTCCTTGCAAGTTCAATAGAGCAGGTTATGCAGGAAAGCATCTGAGTGGGTTTGGATATTTCCAGATAAGGAGACTTCATCACCAACCTTGGCAATTTGTTCCAGGACTCTGTCACACTCAAAGTAAAGCATTTTTTTCCTCAAGTTCAGATGGAACTTCCTATGTTCTAGCTTGTGACCATTCCTCCTTGTTCTGTTTGGGCGCCACTGAAAAGAGCCTGGCCCTATATCTTATTCTTGCCCTTTATATTTCAGCAAGCATTGGTCCCCTCACAGCCTTCTCTTCTCCAGGCTGAACAGCCACAGGACTTTTGTCGTAAGGGAGATGCTCCAAGTCTTAGATCATCTTTGTGACCTTCCACTCGCCAGTTCCCTGTCTGCCTTCAGCTGGGAGCACAGCACTCCAGATGTGGCCTTCACAGGACAGAGGGGAGGAGAAACCACCCTTACCCTGCTGGCCATGCTCTGTGCAACGCATCTGAGGGTGCCACTGGCCTTCTTGGCCACAAGGGCTCACTGCTGGCTCATGGTCAGCCTGTTGGCCACCAGGACACCTCAGTCCTCTACAGCGCTCCTTTCCAGCAGCTCAGCCCCTCACCTGTACTGATGCATATGGTTTTCCTCCCCAGGTGTAAGGGGAGGACGTTTGCCCTTGTTGAACTTCATCAGGTTCCTCTCTGCCCCACTCTCAACTTGTCCAGTTCTCACTGAACGACAGCACAGCCTTGTACTGTTGACACAGTACAGTTAAAGTGAGGTGAATTCTCAGCAAATACAGCAGCCTTTTTGTATACTTTGAATTCAGCGTGTATTATGTTTCATTACTGGAGTTTCTTTATAGTCAGAATTGAGATCATGAAACATTTTAATTAGCAAACCAGGCAAGTATTTGTTACAGAAAAGGTGTGCCATTCAATCCAAGTTAGTAGTTCATAGGTCAATTTATGCTTGTATTGGCATTTCAGCAGGTGAAATTGTAGGGGAAAATTCCATTGATGTGGTTGGTATTAACTATGAGGTCAAAGCTTACACATTTGAGACTAAACCTGAGCATGATTTAAATTACAAAAAAAAAATAAAGTCACATGAATTGTGAATAGTGGGGTTGCGCTCTCTCCCCTGGTTGCCTATCTGTTGGTCTACTTGGCCTTTCTAGACTGGAAACTCTTTGACAGGGAGACTGTGTTTGTGAAATGCTTTACACAAGTTCACACCAGCAAGAACTTTGTAAGAAATCTTACAAAGGCTATTTTTGTTGCTGTGAGCATAGATGTTGCTCTCCCGAGTCACAAAAATCTTACTGGCCAAGCCTGTTGCCTGCTTTGAGGCAGATGAAAGCTAATTCTCACTAAATGGAAGCTTACTTTTTGCTCTCGGTTTTTCTCACAAACAGTGTTTGTAAAAATTGCCAGCTCACAGGAGAAGTGTGAGTTGACAGGGATGTGGTAAGCTACCTGTTAAGAAAGAGAGGACCAAGCACTGAATTTGCTGCAGGAATGGAAGAACTGCTAGCGACAGAGATCTGCTGTCATTCCTTTTACATTGTTTTCCTTCCTGATGGCCAGGTCTGGTTATTGGCAGGTATTTTCTAATACTCTATGCTTCCCTTCTTGTTAGTTTAATCTCATTAACTGTAATTATACTTCCATGCATCATACTAGGTAATGTGACTCTGTCCTTGCTGCCAGCATTTTAAATCTTAGCTTTCCTATCGTTACTTTTGCAATTGTGATAGAGGGCATGACAAAAGATTATGCAACCAGTTGTGCTTGTCAGAGTATTTAAATGATGCTTGTTTTAATGACAACCTCTTGCTTTTCTTCAGAAATGACCTGTCTGCTTCTCTTCTTTCTTTATGTGATCTGGCTTTGTTGACGGAAGTGGTCGTATTCCTCTCAGCTTTGATGAGAGCACTGTTCTTGCTAAATTGTGGTAAACCCTTACATACCACTTCTTTAGTTTACTAGGCTGCTTCTTCTCTAAGAAAAAGAAAATGTAGCGATGCTACAGCTGCAATTAATCATTAATTTTATTTTCTAATGTTTTACTATGTATTTTCTAATTTATTGGGGTTTTTTTACTTTTATTATGATAGTTGTTAATTTTTAATTTATATTAATACTCAGCAGTCTGACTAATTAAAACTAAAACTGATTGGACTAGTGTTTTCTGAAAGACAGAATTATGCTTAGGCCAGAATAAGCAAGAGCTATGTTAATTGTTTAACTTCTCAACTTTTAAAGGTCAGCTCTGCCAAATTTCTACAAGGACTTGAGCATGCTGCCTTTCTTTCCTTTTTTTTTTTTCCTTTTTCTTTTTTTTTGTTTTGTTTTCTGCAATATGGAAATCTTATGCAGGGGCAGGTGTGGAAGGGAGAGGGAAGGAGGAGAAGAAGTTGCCATTAGTGATAGTTTTTGTAGAATATAACATAAGCAAGCAAAGGAATTATTTCTGCAATACAGCTTTGATGGGGTAACTTGATTTAATAAGCCCTACTTACATTTTAAGAGCCTTTAGTCAATTCTGTCATATGCTACTGTTATGCACTGTAAATCCAGATAATTCAATTAAAATGTCATAGATTATGATGAATTCTCAGGTAGACAACTTAGAAAATAAATTTTTTAGTTGATTAAAACATGATTTTAGTTGATTAAAACGTAATTAGCCATAGAATTCCTGTGAAATT
Source organism: Centrocercus urophasianus (assembly GCF_019232065.1). Classification (NCBI taxonomy): domain Eukaryota; kingdom Metazoa; phylum Chordata; class Aves; order Galliformes; family Phasianidae; genus Centrocercus; species Centrocercus urophasianus. The sequence goes on along the minus strand of NW_024884900.1, from coordinate 94,728 downwards.
CTTTTTTCCCATGCTTCATGTGTTGCATGTACAGACTGATGGGATTGTCTTACTGGTAACCAGCAAAGTAGATGGACACAGTCAGCTTACACAACTGGGAATTTTAATACCTGATATATTAAAGCTCTGTCCTGGTATCGCCACCCAAGACCAGGTTACTGAGATCTTTCCATCTTTTAATGCACTGATTATCTGCAAAAAAAAATGCTGGTAGTAATACTGCTCTCTTTTTAGGACTTATTTGAATTGTTGACTTAGACTAAACATTAGTTCTCCCACCCGGTGTAGTTGTGAGGTAGTGCTTTGGAGCTGGGAGGTGCTACTGTTGGACAAGTTATGTTACGTCTGTACTCCTGTCCTTTCTGCACCACCTAGAATTGAGCCATGCGATTCCTACTGGTTTGTTTGTTTGTTTGTTTGTTTTTTAATAACAAATGCTGTGCTTCTCTCCTTAAAACTTACTATGAATTGTTCTCCAGAGACTGTAGTGTGCACTGTGGCTCCATACCACTACAGCTGTTCTGTGTAACTCTGTGTCATAGTTTTATGATTTTTGCTATCAGTTTTCCACATCATAACATCATTTAATGCACTGGGAGTTAATGTTAAGAGCTAATGTTCCAGTTCTGTGGACTGCTGACATTTCTGGGTACCTGGTTCTCAGAGGAAGAGAAGAACTCCATCTCCCAGAAGACTTTCACTGTTCTGTTTCCGTTTTCCATTTAGAGGGAAAGATAAACTGTTCCCATGTCACGAGGCTGCCCCTTTCTTTTTGTTGGTCTATGTGCCGTGTTCTCCCCAGCCACCTGCCTTCAGCATTAGAGTAAGGCCTTCAGTTTTGGACACTCACTCTCTCATTTATTTTGTTTAATAGCTTCAATCCCAATTAACTTGTATTTCTGCTATTATGATTAGTAAATTAACTTTCCTCAGATCATTGCCACTGTTGTTTGGTTGTTTTTTTTTTATATTCTTTCTCTCTTTGTTCCCTTCCCCTCCCCTTTTTCCCTTTTTGGGCCTGTGGGCCTGCTGTCCCCCTGTCGCGGAGGCGGATAGATCTAGAGGTAACTCCATGACACTCTGCATTTAAAAAGAAGCCTTGCAGAGTGATGATTTTATGACCTCTCATATATCTTTTGGATCTTACCGTTTTTCCATCTAATGTAAGACAAAAAACAACCATAATTTGTGTGTGAAACAGCTCATTTCTGACTGATGAGGGAGGCAGTTGCCAGTCTGTGCAATTTGCCACAGTTTTTGCAAGACACTGAACAGAACTGTAGTAGTCTAATAATACTACTGTATTATCTTGGCTGTGAATTAACATTTTCCACTTAGTTAAGGTGGAAAGGTTTGTTTGTTTGTTAGTTTGTTTTCCTTAAATGGTCTAGACTTAAAAAGATGCTTGTAAATTTGTGGGATGAATACTAAACAGGTTACTGGTACTTGTGAGCAGAAGGAGGAAATGAGACCAGAACCGAACTTCAGGAACTGATACCCGAAAGCTAAAAGAACGTAATTCTCTGGATCTGCCTTCTTATGAACAACGTTTTGTGAATGTTTGTGAGAATAGATGACATCAAATTTTAGTTATGTACTTGAAAGAACTTTGTCAAGCATGTGGGGGGCAGACTTAATGAGATGTCTAACTGTGGCATCTGAAAATTTAAGAATGTCACAGTTCAGAATTAAAATATAGTATCAGGTGGTTTTGAGATGTGTTAATTTCTTTGGAAATGTAGAATTTCTAGCTGTCTTTGCTTACATTATTTTGCCTATGGATTGTATGTGTGTACTTGCTGTGTGAAATAATGGGCTGTGAAGAATTGGCTGTATTTTGCATCTCATTTAAAGTGTTTTTGGAATGTTAAGCAAATACACCATGTTACACAGCCAAGACTCGTATTCACTAGGGAGCAATTCTCCAGTGTGTCTTTTGCTAAGCTCTTTCCAAAGGAGCCACTGGATGTTTTAAAAATCAGCATAGTGGTCATGTGCAGACTGTTCACTGTAATATATTAGAAAAAGGAAGGAACTTGATGTTCATGTAAATCAGTCCTGTTTCATTCCCTTCTTTTTTCCCTTTTACAGGTGAAGAATCTGTGTTTTGTTCATCAGGCTTTCTACAGGAAAAGCAACGTGAGTCTAACATTATTTTCATTTTTCTTTGTATTCAATGCTGCTTAGCAGCTAGAGATAGTAATAAATTTTGATCAGCAAAAGTGTGTTACTGTGCTTTCGTCAAATGTTATTTTTTGGAGTATGAAAGGGCAAAGGCTGTGTTTGCGTAATTTCTTTATTGTTACTGAGGTTTATGAAAATGTACCCCAAAAGTGCCTGTAAGACTTAGTGCATTAAACAGTGCATTACGCTTTACAGACTGTATGCTTTTTTTAAAATTTTTGATTTTTTTTTAATAAGAAGTGCAAAACAGCCTAGTAATGTAGTATGTTGCTAGATGAAGCAGGAAGTGTTCTCTAGGAGGGCGTTTTGAGCAGCATGAAGCATTACTGTAAAATACTAAATGGAGTTCCCACAGGGAAAACACTTGACCAGGTTTTTTGTTCATATTTTTTCTTTTCTGCATTAAGCTTGTTCTTGTGCTAATCCTGCAAATCCAGAAATTCTCTGATAGATTACCTGCATAACCTTGTAATACAGCCGTTTTCTAGAATCCACCTGCATAGCTAAAGAAAGGGCGTAGAGAAGTGTGCTAATATGTGATGTAGAAGAAGCACACACTAAGGCACAAATTTGAACTGAGCTTTATATCCTAGCCGGCAGATCATTATTTAATTGTTTCAGTAGTTTGTCCTAAAGTGGCTTATCTTTAGGAGTATAGCAATGTGCTCTAGCTTAAATTTCTCATATGCAGTCCGTTCGTTTTTCTTTTTGTCCCCTGTGGAGTTCTAAGTGCAAGGTAGTTCTGTGATTCAGCAGTTTTATTTCTCAATCTTTGTGGTTTTGTTTTGTTCCGTTTAGTTTAAATTGCTGCTGCTGTACCTTCAAGTCTGTTCCCTCACAGGCAGTGTTTTGCAGTGGGAGTGGAAGGTGTTAAGTGTTGTGCTAAGTGAATTAATCTCAGATTACCTCCGAAAAAGATACTCATGTCTGTAGAGGCAAGATTATTTGAACTTGTAGAGAAATGTCTTTGTATACTAGCAGGGTAATTGATTGTGACCTTACAACCTGGCATGCTGGCTGGGTCAAGTAAGTGTTTAGAAAAAACTGTGATCTTCCAGACTTCAGTTGAAGTAATTGCCCTTTAGCGAAATATTGCAATATTTAATTACTGTGTAAATTCCACTGACATACAGGAACAACAGGTATAATCTTAAGACAACTTAGCACTTCTAGTTTGTAATTGTTTACTTTTAAGCAAAAAAAACCCTATAGTTTTTACCATGTCATACTTCTTATAATGAACTTATTCTAGTTTCTGCTCCTTCTCATTACCTGACAGTATTTATGTTTAGACAAAGTAACACTGCAGAGTCCATCATTTCAGCCTGTTCCAGAAAGGCACAGGTGACAAACAGTACCTGTGCTGATACAGTATACCTTTGCATAATGACTTGAATCTTGTTACAGAGAATCTTGTTACAGATGTTGCTGTTAGGAATAGGGGACTCTGTATTACACAGGACTGCAAAGAACTTTGTTGTTCTGTTTGTCCACAGAATGTGAATCTTTCTGTCTTGAAACCATAACTGTATCTTAACTCCACAGATGTCTGTGAAAGATGAGGCACCCAAATGTTTATATACTCAGTTATGTCTCTCTTCCTTTCAGGTGAATTATATCATGCCTCATTAAGAAAACAAAGGTTACCTGCACAAGGCAGTATTGAAATACATGAGGACAGTGAGGTGAGTGTTTCCCAAAACAAACTGTGCTGATTTCCAGGGTGCAGACATGTGGAAATACTGTCGTATTGCATTATGGAATTATAAGCCCCTTTGGTGGCTTAATGTTCTTTTTGTTCAGTAAGTGCACATGCAATCACAGAAAATCAAGCCAAGTTTTTAAAATATTGCATAATTAATTTGGGTGGAAATATGACCCTATGTCTCTTGAGAAATTGTTGTGTATCCATAGCGCTCCAGTGCAAATGCATATTTTGAGAAGGTTCAGCAGCAGTCTGAAATTGATAGTAACAGAATTACTTCTTTAGAAGATGCAAAGAATCGAAACTAATTCCAGTCCTTCCAGTTGACTGATTAAGGTCATCCGTTCCCATGTAAACAGAAAACAGAAATGCCTACTTTTTTGTTTTTGAGGAATCCCAGTCCTAAAGCTCCCTGGAAATTATGATAGTCTTTCACTTCAGATGCCCTTTGAGTTGGTCCTTGAGCCCCTTTCCTTAGACATGCCTGGGCTGTTCCTTGGAGGCAAATTATTTTCACTCCCTTTGATTCCTTCTGCAAAGGATACCTGTTAAATGCAGTTAGCTGAGGCACTTCTAGTAACAGCGACTTGAGCAGTACTGACTTACCGGAGTTTTTCTCTCTGTTTTGAAGCTTTTGTTTACACCAACCTTTCAGCAGCGCTACTTGTTTACAATCTTGTGTTGGCTTTAGAAAGAACTCTTAGCTTTTTAAAGGGAATTAAGTTTCTCTTTGAATGACTGGATTGGGAATAAATGGAGTCAGAATTTGTAACTTAGAGCAGGAAAAAGTGGAACCTTAAAAATGCTCATTCTACTTACATGCATATCCAAAACTTAAAAGGCAGAAAACACGCCTTCAGGAGATGACTATGAGACTTAAAATGAGTAAATGTTATTGGAGACTGAAAAATGTAGGCTAAACAGAGATAATGGCTGTGTGGAACAGCTTATGATTCTCTCTTTCAACCATTTCTCTGTCACTATTCTGTATGCTGAACTACATCTTTTTTCCTTATCTGTGTCAGTGTTTCCACCCCAACATGTGCCTCTTCTTCCTCTCCTCCCACCCCGCATATCCTCCTAACCTACGGGCTGAACTGTGTGTTTGTGCAGTTTCTTTGTTAGTTTCTCCCTTCTGACCCCTGCCCTTTTGATTTTGATGAACACTGATCAGATCCCCTCTCAGCCTTCCCGTTTCTAGGCTGAACAGCCGCAGGGCTCTCAGCCTTTCCTGTTAAGAAAGGTGCTTCAGGCCCCAACCATCTCTGCTGCCCTCTGCTGGATTCTCACTAGCGGTTCCATGTCTTTCTTGAGCTGGAGAGCCCAGAAATGGACACAGTTGTCATAATATTGGTCGGTTTCCTCACAAAAACATAATACCGTGCTGAGAGTTGCATTCCTGAGGGATATATATATGAATTGTGGCATGTTTGAATGCCTGTTTTTAGAAGGCGCTGTGATGTGAATGAAACTGACTTCTGCCTTAGATGTCTTGCAGTTTAGATAAACTGGTAAAGGAATGAAAAAGAGAAGAGACATCATCTGAGCACAGCAGATAAAGATACAGACGTATTAGATTATGATCAGGTTGTAGTAGAATATAAAGTAATATAAATTAATTTAAAAGACCTTGCTGGAAATAAATGGAGTTTATTTCACAGTATAACATCTTGCTATATTTCAACTGCTTTCTCAGTAAATCACCTAATTTTCCTGATCTTTTAATGTATTTAGTAAGTTGTCCTTTGAGTGAATGTGTAGAGTCTACAGAAGGGGAAAATAGAAGTGCATCTGTGAAACTTGCAAAACGTTGTTCCAGTTTCAAGTAGATAACATCTTGTTTTTTCTGCAGACCACATCACTTCACCTTCCATGGTAGATTGTTGTCTGTGTATGCATGCATTCACGTGCTCATAAATGTATTTATGAGATTTATGGCTGTCAGCTCCAGTACAATTTTTACTCTTTCAGTAAATGTCTGGGTAAGTTAACCCCACTTTTTCATTTTAATATTTTGTCAATTTCAAGAGGCTGCTGTTGTCAAAACTCTATCACCTTCTTTTGCTTGATGCTTTTATTGGCAGAAATGAAAATAACCAGAAATGTTCTCATTTGTTTTTCTTTTCAGATCCCATGATTATTTGAGATAAACCTTTCCAAATTTGCAGCATCCCAGTTCACAATACCTAGAGACTTAGGCTGTCTGTGAATGTTTGACGTCTTCTCCAGTGTGGATATATTTCCAATAGCTTTTGATGTGTACAAAGTTGTTTATAATTTTTGTTAGTCCAACACCTAAATCTGAGCTGCGAGGGCTTTACGGCAGAGCTTAGTGTGCTCCACCTGATTCAGATATACTTGAATTAAATGCCATCCCCCACCCCCTCCCAAAGTCAGGTGACACAAATGATCACAGTGGGAATGGGAAAAAAAGGAATCGGTGCTTGTGAACATTCACCCTAAATATACCAACGCTTTTTGTAAAAAGGCTCCCTACTTTCTTATTTCCTGTTTTTCTCATAGGAAGTAGTTCAACACCAGAAATGCAAAACTCGTGTGCTAATTCTGATCCTACATGGAGGGAATATCTTGGACAATGGGGGAGAGGATCAAAGCAGCAAGCTGGCAGACATCAACACCTTCTGTTCTGTCTTTGAGAAGGTGACACAAGACCATTTCCCTGCTGCTTTGGGCCACATCTTAATCAGACTTGTTCCCTGCCCAGCAATCTGTTCAGCAGCTTTCTCTCTTGTTTCCAAGTAAGCTGATTTTGCTTTATATTATTTGGCTTTGCAGTGTGGTTTTGAAAGGCTTTTGACATGTTCATTCCCAATAGGAGCTACCACTCTTTGAAGTCCTGTAGTTCTGTGGTATTCATTTGTTGCCATTAAGAATGCAGTGCGTGAATGCAGTATAGTCTTGAATGAGTTACAGAGAATGCATCTGTAAGAAACAATACCTTTGGCTATTGCAGGCTTCAGTTCACAGTACATTTGAGATTTAGTTATATCTGAGAGCAGTATCCACATGCTCCTAAAGTTCTGGCAGCTTGGGGCCACGTCCGCTGCCCTGTTCCATACCCAACACCCTCTAGTGCAGAACCCTTTTCCCAACCCCCGCCTGGCAGAACTCCATTCTGTTCCCTTTGGCCCTTTTGCTGTCACCAGAGGGCAATGCCTGCTTCTTTGCTCTCCTGTGAGAAGCTGCAGGCTGCTATGAGGGCCCCCCTCAGCCTCCTCTTCTCTGGGCTGAACAAACCAAAGAGGTTGTTCATCAGATCACATTTCTTGTAGCAAGTCAGCTCTGTAGTTGATAATTATTGCTGTGTAGTATGCTGTGATAATATTTCAATGCAAAAACAAGTCAGTAGGAAATTCTGAATGTAATTTCAGAGAAAGGGTAATTAGCAGCTTAGAGACCTGCTTAGTTTGGTGTTTACTGTGCCCAGAGCAAGAACATAACTCTTAACTGCGCATCAGTAGTATGTTTTGAAGTTCCTTTGCATGCTTGTATGAAGGGTACCCTCACAGTGAAAAACTGCTGTTATTATTAATTTTAACAATCATTATATATATGACAGTAAAAATTTCAGATATGCACTCGTAATGACGTTGCTGTGAGAATTGAAAAATGACATGTAGCAGCAGCTCCTGGAGAGGAGGTATGACTTCTTAGATGTAATCTTAACATGGAAGTCAGGAAATAAGAGTAGTATTCCTTAGTCTGCAGTAGATTTCCTGCATGACCTTGAATGAGTAAATTGGTCCATCAGTGCCTCACTTCTTGAAGTTGGAAGAGATACAAGGTTAAAATGATACAAAGAGGTATTTGTTTTCAGTCATTAACCAAAAGCCTAGCACAAAGCCTGAGGAAGAAATAGGAATATTTATGCTGTCTTTGAATTGTACCTGTAGCCTAGAATATATGTGGAAAATTTAAGGAATATGGGTATAAGAGAGTACCATGGTTAAGATGTTTGTCTTTGTCAGGTTGTTAACATGGGACAGCAGCTGATCTTAGCCTGTATGTTCAGAGGATGTTACGTTTATAAGATTCATGTGGAAAGGAGAGCTATAGCAGCAGTAGAGTAACCAGCTTAATTTTACATTTTTTCCCAATAGTAAAAAATTTTCCGTGCAGCATTACTGGCACACTGAACACTTGATAGCCTTAGTTCCTGAGCAGGTTTTCCTCCGAGTGCTGTTGTAACTGGCTTCTACATCCTCATAATGGTAACCAATAATGTTTTATCAACTTGGGTAGCAGTGGTTCTGATTGTGCTGTGGTGCTGGTTCTAGTCCAACCAGTATTTTAACTGAGCTCATGCAGAATATTCTGTAACATGACGATTAAAATATTAAAAATCTCTTCACTGTTTTTATTTATTTCTGTGGTCTTGGTGAGCTGAATTTAAAATACCAAATTGAATTTTCTAGTGGGCTGGTTGTCTGTGCCCACTTTTCTTCTTTTCAGTCCTGAAATTCACCCCTTAAATGAGAGAACCTTTTCAGGTAACGTGTATTTCCTTGGTGACATTTTCCTTGATATAAATATTTTAGAGATGTGTACTCATCTTTTCTGCATGATAGAGAATAGAGAAAGAAATGTGTTCTTGGGCCCAATTCAAGTCTTCTGTGACTGTAAACCAAGAGCAACTCTGGTGATGGGGAGGAAAGATTCGGACTTGCTTGATTTTTTTTTTTTTCCTAAGCAGAGAGAAACTTCTATTGTTTTGGGTTGTTGTTTTTTTTTTTTCCCTGAGGCTTCCTTTAAATGATGGTCTCTTTTACGGCCTTTGTTGCAGTATAACACCTGAGCTTACATTTGAACTTTTTGTGGAGCAGAAAACCTCACAGAAGAGGATATGAGTTTTTTAAAGTCACATTTGGGACCTTTAGATGTGAGAACAGTGATGCCTGCTATCTAGGTGACAGCAGTGGAATGGAGGGACTAGAGTATACATTAAAGTTCCGAAATAGTGGTTGGACTCAAAGCTGTGACCGGCTTATAGTAGGAAGGGATGACTAAGGGCAAACCAGACTGCTGGAAGTTGCAACAGTGTTCACATCAAGAGGGAATACACTGAAACAGCCAGGAAAGAAGTATAAGTGTGTGTCCGAGTAGCTACCCTGTAAAGAAAGCGAACCAGCAGAAGGAGAGTTGAAGCATCGAAAGGCTTTTGAAGGATCCCACTTTAAATGGGCTATTTATGGAGCCAGATCAGTAGCATCTCCTAGGTGTCTCATAAAGCATAGCCCACGGGGCTTGACTGACTGCAAGAAGAGCTGGTAGAGTAGAAGGAAGGAAGAGTGTGCTGGCACCCCAAATGAAAAGACTCCCTCCTGCTTTTTCTTTGCTTTTTTGATTCTCTCTTGTTGCATTATACAGTACTCAGCCCAATTGAAAATAGCTAAGCTGAATATTTGAATGTCCAGCGGAATCATTCCCGGTGCTGACATATGATTGGTACTGCCTTGGTGTGTTCTTGCACAGAGCTGCTTTTGTGGTTTATCTGTTTGGAGCTGACAAAAGGAGAAGTGATTCCCTGCTCTCACATTGCTGTAGCTTCACACCAGCAGCTTTTACAGTCAGAACTCCAGGAAGCAGTTGTGGAATGTAAAGTTGTGGTAAACATCCCACTTAGCAAACTGTGGAGAAGGAAGTGTGCTTTAAATTACTGAAATATTTTATCAAGTGTGAGCCAGATGAAGCAGCAGCATAAAATTCCATGTTTGATTTGAGTGTATACTCGATTTTATGAATGTGTCAGCATAGCGCGTGCCAACGTAGAGCAACCATCTGTTTGCCTTGGCACAAGTTATGTGACCTGCACCTTTGGTTCTCTGAATTGTTTTCTCCATTCATCTATCAGTCAAGATATGAATGGAATTTACTGAAAAATTTGCAGAGCACACATCCAAACTAGAATGCCATGCTGTCAAATTTAAGCTTACATTTTTAGCTGTTAAACCTCCTTTTTGAAATGTTTTTCTGTGAAAACAATTGCATATAATTTTGGAGGCAGTGCAACTTTGTTCCATCTTTTTGAAGGGATGGAACATTTGGAAAAATGTTTTTATATGCTTTTGAATAATGTTTCTATTTGCTGTTCTAGGAACTACCATTCCTAGTTGTAGTTTCTGAATCCCATTCTTTAATATAGTAAGTTAGTATATGGGGGGGGAAAAGGCTGAAAGGGAATAATCAGTTTATTCTCTTAAGTTATGTCCACTTGTATGTGTAAAAATAAGGTGGAAAAAATTCACCTTGTGTATTTAATTTCAGGAATGTGTTCTAGGGTTGTCTTAGTCTCATAAAGCTGTAACTCCTTGATTTTTAACTGTTGAGTGTTGTGATCAAATGGTCCTTTTTGTGCTTTCATAGTGAATTGCAAGAGCTCAGCCTATTTCTGTTAGTAACTATTCATTTGCTAATGCTGTGTGCTGCTTTTTGCGTTTTTCTTGACGATAGCATGTTCTACTTTAGCCTGAATCCTTACAGCTATGATGAAAGCTGTCTGAGCAGCAGTGAAGACCACATCCCGCTGGCTGCGCTGCCCTTGCTGGCTGTTTCATCCCCTCAGTACCAGGACGCAGTTGCCATGGTGATCAGTAGAGCAAACCAAGTTTACAATGACTTTCTCAAATCTACAGATGGAGTTGGGTTTAATGGGCAGGTAGGACTATTATTTTCTTACATAAAAGAAAAATTCCTTTGGAGCAAGTATATTTCTTGTTAAGCTGTTTCTAGTATGCGTTCATGGTTTTAAGTTATGAGTGTGAGAGAACAGTACTGTAAATTTGGTGCATGAACGTTAGCTTGGGATTATTTACACAAAATGCCCTCTCAGTACTCAGCATGAGGAAGACCCTTCTGGAATCCTGTGCTGAATCTAACCTGGATTTATTCAGTCGGTAGAAAATACTATACCTTCTCCCACAAGCCTTTTGACACCTAAGCTCTTAGTAATTATTGCTATGAACTCTGATAGTATACAGGAGCCTTAGTTGTGTCTTAAGGGTGTATTATACTAAGCAATGGACAAGTCTGCGAGCCCAAAACAACAGCTGCTAATCTGTGTTTCTGAGTTTGTCACACACCTTCCATAGCTGAAGAGTTGGGTCATCAGCACATCCCTGACAGCAAAAAGAATCCAAAATTTATTGCTTCTTTTTTGCCTCCATCACAGTAGTAATAAAGCATTTGACAGCAGAGAAACTCAAAAGATAAATACTCAGTTTTGCAGATTTCCCATGTAGCTCTGGTATACTCATTTGATTTTTCTGGCATGGTCCACTCCTCAGGGAAGTCACCTGTTGAATTCTTCCAGCTGACATGTCACAGTTATTATTATTATTCCTGCTTCTCCATCTCTAGACTAGAAAGAAATAGTACTTACCTGCTTTAGAGTAAATTTGTTACTGCTACTCTGTGTGAGTTATTGATGTTTTATTATAGGGCCCTTTAGATAGCTGGAAACCTTCATTTCCCTAAAGTACAATGACTTCCTGTTTTCACAAGGGGGAAGAAAAAATTGCATTTGGTGTACAGGGTAGTGAAGAATTCTGTGGTCCATTTACAGCAATTCTATGATTATCAAAATATTCGTGGCATGGGGCGTATGTCTGTAAATAAGAGGAAGTGGGAAGAAGTGACTGCACACTTCAACTGCAGTAGGAAGCAAGGTATTAAAAAGAAAAAAAGAACAAGGCTTTAAAATGAGTAGGGTATGTTTCTGCAGGTCTGTGACGGTTTTTGTTTCTTCTAAAATACTTGCTACATTTCACTAATTCACTATTTTTTTTACTCCTTCAGGTGTGTCTCATTGGTGACTGCATTGGAGGCATTTTGGGGTTTGATGCCATTTGCTGTAATACTAACAGAACTGATGAGAGTCAGAACAGTAGCAGGAGAGGAAGCATCAGCAGCATCCAGGTGAAGAGAAAAAAATCTACTCAGCTGAAGTTCGTTCCCTATATATAGATTCATTCCCTAGAGGGAAACTAAGAAATTCAGGTCCATATTAAACCACAAAAAATTTAAGGATTTGATAAATAATAATGATGGCATGGGATTTTGCTCATATCTCAAAAAATTGCTGTCTGAAAATTAAGTCTGCAGCTTCAGTTTTATGATACATCATCAGTAGTGAAGGCTTTCTTAGTAAATCTTTAAAGTAGGATTACTGGGTGTCATCTTAACTGTAGATGTAGATGTGTCCTCCCAGTAATCTCAGGGTGCTGTTTCTGCCAGTCTTTTTTTTTTCCAGACACTATAGGATCAATTATACTGCTGCCTAGGGGTATTCTAACATTAAGATGTGCTCATAAATAAGTTCTGCTCACTGGTGAGAGATGTGCCTACTTTCTGGTGAAGAATGTAAGTCACCCGAGGTTGAATGAACAGGGCAGTGTGAGTAACAAAGTCTCTAAATGAGTGCTACGTTTGGAAATAGGAGAAATCCATTCTCACTGTGATCCAGAAGGTATTCTTTGGTAGTAGAAGCACTTTTTTTTTTTTTTTGTAAACATTTCTGTCATGTAAGCTGCATTGTGTGTTCTCCACTTGAGAAGGAATGCTTGAGTTCAACTAATTTTATGTACTTTAGACGTAAGTGGGTATGGAAGAGTGGTGTTGATACCAAATGAGGTGCCTGTAATGTATTATTTGATGGTTTTATGATGCTAGCTAAATTGTTTCATCTTTTGACTCTTTAGTTACATTTCTCACCAAAAATGGGGGAATGGGGATCGGAATGTAGGACAGGTTCTTTGACTGCATTGCTCTTGCTTATTGTTCCAGTTTTCCTACATTCTTTTTTTCCTACTTTTCTCCTTTTCCACAACATTGTAGTGCTTCCTTCCCAGTTTTTGTCTCCATCTTTCCCCTCTTCCATTTCATTTCTAATGTAAGTTCTAAGTTGAAAAGAACTAAGCATTGCATTTTAGAAGAGGAAGATGGTTCTCTCTTGCTGCTGCAGCTAAAACGCATTATTTTGAAGCAGACAACTGTCATTAGAAGAGATAGAGAAAATTGATGATTTTTACCACATGGATATATAATACATAAAACTCACCTGTGGATGACTGATTCAGAGCCTAATTATTGATACCATTTCACTGCAGATGAGTTTTTTTTTTATTGTGGCATTTGGGGGCACTGAGAGAGTTTCTATCAACAGAAAAAAAGATTTTAAATAGTTTGAAATGCAGTGAATAGTCTTTATACTGATCATTTCAGCCTTCTTCTAATGTACTACCTGGTGTACTTTTAAGTGGTTTAGTGTGTTTTTCAGAAGTGTTTCTCACTCCCTGCTAGGGCTAAAACAGGTGCTGAATTGGCCTAGTTTCTAACCCTTTCAACCACTGCTTTGATAAAGTGAGGTCAAATGTATGAATGCATCCCGTTTGTATAAGCTCTGTTGAATTTCGATCCCTAAGTCTTCTTTTTGCTCTGTTCATTCTCTGAAGGATAATCCCCTTTTAACGGAGGACTCCAGTCTGGGTGGCAGAAAACACCTGAGCAAAAGCAATATTGACATCTCAGAAATCATGGAGGATGAAGAGCCCAGACAGCTGTTGCCTAGGAAGCAGAGTGACTCCTCCACCTACAACTGTGATACTATAACAAATCATCATGCTTTCCTGTCTAGGTAACTAGTGTGCGATAACTGAGTAAAAGAAATAGGATTGGCACTCAATTCAGCTTGTCAGCACTGGAGGGGCAGAATCATTTCTATTGGTTCTATTGTGTTTCTAGAGGTTTGCTTAAAGTTCTTGCAAACATCCTCCCAAGACATAGATTTAGTGGGTTTGGTATGAATTTTCTCACAAGTTTTTTATTTTTTATTCAGTGAGAGTTTTGAATATGCAAAACTAAATGCAAGTTTCATTTCTTCAGAAGAACCCACAGAAGTCAAGATGGATGAATTTGTTACTTTTTTTTTTTCCAAACCTTGGATTCCCCTCACAGGCTTTCCTTTATTCTCTAAAGAGTAAGATGATTGTTTGTGCTGTTCAATTGGTCAGCAAGCTCCAGACTATCTTTAAAGCAAAACAACAACTAAAACTGAGTAAATGTCTTGCCTAGGTGGAAGGAGGCTGGGAGCAAGATTTAACATAATTAACTTATTTGTGTCCTAACAAATATATAGCCATTTCTGTGCATGTATGGCATAGAAACTAAATCAGCGTTTTAATCATTTACAAAATGAAAAGCTATGCACAAGGCATCACTGTAACTTTTTAATACCGTTGTCCTCATACAAGTTGAGGAGGCTCAAATTCATATTAAAAGTTTCAGAATAAGCTTAAACGCATCTATACAGCTAACAAGAAGAAGAGGTAATTTTTCAGTTTTTAGAGTTCTTGCATAACTTGCTGATAAGTATTTCAACAGTACAAAGCTTGTGCACGTTAAAGGTAATACATTTAATATCCACACTGGAAATCATGATAAGTGGCTGCTATACTGTAATTATTTTTCTACTATTTAAGGCATGTTTCTTGAATCTGTATGTGGATGCTGGAGCTTTTTAAGCTACCTGTTTGGGGAATGCATTTCTTCTCTGGGTTCATTATAGTTAAATGAGTGTATTTTCTTCACTCAGCATCTGCTCAAGTGTGCTGAAAGATGACGCAGACTTTCTTCCTGCGAATTCCAGTCTCTCAGATGTAAACCTGGGCCGGTTTGATTTTGAGGTGTCTGATTTCTTCCTCTTTGGATCACCACTTGGTTTGGTGCTGGCCATGAGGAGTACTGTTCTGCCAGGTCTGAATGGTAAGCTCTTTCTAACATTAGAATGCAGGATGCTTAATGACTTTGTAAACAAAGAGGTTATTTTAAAAGCAGGTAAACAAAGGCATCTACTGGAAGTCTGGGGAATGATTTCCTGCTTGAAGGGTTCCTTCTTCTGAAAGATGGGAATGTCAGTGCAAGCTAGTACTAAGACATGAGATGATGGAGTTTAATTCCAGCGGTGTCACTGCTCACCTATTCATAGTAGTGTGTCATTTGCTGCTGATCATATATGTTCCTCGCAGGGTAATGTGAAAGTTTTTACTTCACCAAGGAGTAATCCTTGAAAATGATACCAAAAGTAGCATCTGTGTTTGGTTTAGTATGTCATCTTTTTCATTTCTGGCCTCATGACTAAACTTGGTCCCTGGATGTGTTGGCTGTGAGCTGTTTTTAACACCACAGCAGGAGAGTTTGCTCAGAAGTTATATATTTTGTGTGCAGTCTGATTACATTCTCTTGAGTACTGTACTGTGTGTGAAAACGGTTATATGTTCGAAAGTGCCACAGTCACTTTTATAAGTTATTATTGGCTATATATAAAGATATCCTTTAAAAGTAACTTTGGAATCTGCTTTCCTGGAATTTTAAATTGTGTCGTAGGATCACTGGAAGACTGAGGTTGCAGGAGTCCATATTAACCATCTTTATGCATAGACTCCTTGAAAGTCTTAAAGTGGCAATACCAAACGCTCTTTCTCTCTTTCGTTCTCATTGAAGTTTGTCAGGTTCGCCCAGCCTGCAGCCAGGTGTACAGTTTCTTTCACTCTGCTGACCCATCTGCCTGCAGACTTGAACCATTGCTGGAGAAAAGATTTCATCTCCTGCCTCCATTCAGTGTTCCACGATACCAGAGATACCCACTGGGGGATGGAAGATCTCATCAGTTAGGTATAGTACCTATTTTCATAGCTCTGTTTATTTAATGTTCTCTTGATGTTTCTCTCCTTACACAGCTCAAGAGGATTTGAACTAGCATGATAAAAGGAAGTAATCTGGGTCAGAATGGCACAAATATATTTAGCAAGTACTGAAAGAAGACAGAGGAAAATTCATTCTTATATATATGTATGAATATATATATGTATGAATATGTATATATGTGAATGAATATATGTTTCTTTATTTTATTTTGCTTTATTCTATTTCTGTTATCTGCAGGTGATGCTATCCAGAACTACAGTGCTCTGTTCCTTGAGAGCAGCTCTTTGAACATAACTCACTCTCAGGAGAGTTCTGAACCTATGAACACATCTCAGAAACAAGAGAGAAGGTTGAGCTTGGCCAGCACAAACAGTGAAAACTCAGGATCAGCAGAGAGCTTGTCATCAGCATGCCTCACCAACAGTGAGTGCAGCTTGTTGCAGTGTGCATAGCAAATGCCATTTTGTGAAAATGTGGGAGTTCCTAATCACTCTGATTATTAGGAAAATTAGTTTTTTGGAAATTTGAGGAGAACGAGAACAGCTTAAGTTGTTGTGTTTTTTAAATAACACAGTGTAGCTTGCTCTACTGTCCATAGTAATGTAGGTGAAGTAATAGAAATGAAGTTCTTTGTATAGTCCCTTACATTAAGGTGAAGTCAAAGCTATTAAGAGTTTCAGACAAACTTGGGTTTAGAGCCCTAGTCCAAGCATGAAGAAAGATACATAGGTAAGAATCGTTTCTCTTAAGTGCTATAGATCATTATATTCTTCTTTTACAGACTGTAATGCTACGTTAGTACTATCACCACTATTTGGAAAGTATTTGTGATTCTTGCTGTATAATATGATCATAAAGTTAACTAGTCTTTTCCTGTACACTTTTTGTGGGCCAGGAAGCAAAGGGCATCGTGCTGTGGTAACCTCTGCTTCCCAAAACTTGCAATGCAGTTTAGACAGCAGAACTTCAAGGGATTATGCAGTGAGTGAAAACAGAACTTCTGTGTTAGATTGATGCTTTCAACAGGCTCCAGATGTCAATATTAAAAAAACGGAAGGCTTCATTCTGTTATCTAGTTTATACATTTATACAGCAGATTTGTTATGAAGACATCTTTTAGAAATGTTATGGTTTTTTGGTTTTTTTTTGTAGTTACTGCTAAGTGGTGGGGAACAAAGCGAATTGATTATGCCTTGTATTGTCCAGATGTCCTGACAGCATTTCCAACTGTGGCCCTGCCACATCTTTTCCACGCCAGCTACTGGGAATCAACAGACGTCGTGGCATTCATTTTAAGACAGGTTGTTGATGTTTCTTTCTCTCTCCACAAAGAAAGAGCTTCTCTAATTTAGAGGGAATAAGGAGAAATGAGGAGACTGAAGTGTATTAGAAAAGGCTGTTCATTACCAGACTCTCCTGTAATTGTACTAGTATGTTTATAGGCATTGTGTGCACTGTCTCCTTAGAATTCATTTCTAAGGTTTGTGATGTCTCTCTTATTCCTGTTGTTCCAGTTTTTAGATCACAGCTGTCAGTGACTTGGAAATGATTCGTGCTGTGACCTCTAGAGAAAGTGGTGAGGTTGAGAAATCTCACCCGGGTTGAAAATAATTTAGTGATATTTGAGTGTGACCTGCAGTAAAAATATCTCTCCAAGAAGTCAAGATGATCCTCCTTGTAGAATCCAGTGATAAACATTTCAATTTGGATTAATCCAGAAATCAGTGTATCTTTTATCCAGTGAATGATGAAACAGCTGCTGCTTCAGAGGAAAATGGTCAAGAGAATAGTGCAGAAAACTACACAGTCGTATTTCTCAATTAAATCAGTTGGGACGATGTCAGCGTGTTTGCTGCTCTCACATCTCCTTCTGGCTGGTCTCCGAGGGTGAAGTCCTGCTCTCTGCGCTGGTGTCAGTGGCTTCAATTCTTAACACGACGTCATGGCCTGTATCTTTCTGTTTTGCTTGTGCTGTTTGCTCTGCAGTGTCACTCAGCTGGGACAGCAGTGTAACTCCTTTCCTTGTCAAGTGCAGGGCTCCCCAGGCAGCACACAGTTTTTAGAATGTTATTATCATTTCAGGTGATGAGATATGAAAACGTAAATTTCAAAGAAAATGATAGCCTGGATCCCGCAACGCTAAGCCCGTCCAATCCACGAGAAAAATGGCTGCGCAAAAGGACACATGTCAAATTGAGAGTGAGTATGTCTCTGAATATCCAGGATAGCTATGGAAATTGAGTTGGGCAGCACTTCAAGTGGAGCCTGGTCTCCCAAAGCATGGAATTGTACTTAACTGCAAACTACAGAGGTGATCTAGCAGTTAAGAAATAAAAGCAATTAATACTTGGTTTACCATTAGAAATTTTTTTTTCCCCAAATGCATGTGTTTAAATAACAGAAGGACCTGTTAAGCACAGGTTATTCTTCTGTTTTCTTACATGCTGGATGAATTCAAGACCCAAGAAAAAATATTTTCTTCTTTCTTTAGATGCCATGAGCTTAAATAATAAATGAAAAAAATTCACATATTGTGAAATTTCATTTGGAAGTCACGGAGCTTCTGACTATTCTTTTGCTGTAGAAAAATGAGCCCACTACGTTTCAGATACATTTTTAACAAGTACTGAGTAATACTGTAAGTGTTAGTATGCACTTCAGAGCGCAGCATGTTGAAGCATGATCATCAGCAAATGCTTGTGTCCTGTATATGCTAAAAAGTATACTCAGTTTGAAAGTATTGCCAAGTTGTAGATATTCTTCCAGCATTAGCATCAGTTAAAGCATTCTTGTGGGAGATTTGCTTTTATGCATTAATTTTATGAAAAATTCTGGTTACTAAAAATATGGGAAAGTGCCTCACAGGATGAATGCCTTGCATGTGATAATATTACTCTATGGCACCGCCTGTACTGAAGGGTAATTGACATTCCCTTAAGCGTACTCTCCTATATAGTTGGCGTTTCTATAAAGGTGCTCTCTTACCTTGTCATCTTGGATGTTCTCAGTGATGTCTTCATTCAGTAACACCCCATTAATGGGATCCTGGCTCTTGCTGAAAGTTCCTCAAACTCAGTGGGACTGTGTTTCTTTATCACTGTGCTTACCAACATAATAGAGACAGTAACCTTACATAAAAACTAACGCTTCCCATTTTTTGGTCTCATTTCAGAATGTGACTGCTAATCATCGGGCGAATGATGTAATTGCTGCAGAAGATGGTCCTCAGGTACTTGTTGGGCGCTTTATGTATGGACCTCTGGACATGGTAGCTTTAACAGGTGAAAAGGTAAAGATCAAGTGTTCTATTTCCTTATTTGTTGTCAACTGACATACAGTTGTTGAGTATAATGCACATGTAGTTCATAATACCAGAGAGAGCCTTACAGAGAGGGGGAGTACATAACTAGCATCCCACCGTGCTGTAAGCACGTTTTTCGGTAGATTGCATTTTTTTCTAGCTAAAATCCTTTTTATATGATGCTGGACATTTCCTCTGGTGAAAGAAGAATATGCTATGCAGTGATTTCTGAACCTGTCATCTGTTTGCATCATCTGCTGGAGATGATTAACTTGAGTAAGGATAAAAAATAGTTGCATAGCAGTTGGCAAGTCACTGAAAGGAAAGTGTATATACACCTTTCAAGGTAAGAGAAATGGATAAAGGAATTGGGATTCTAAAGGTTGGGTAGCTGCTGTTTCTCATATACATGGAAGAGTAAAGAGTAGTTTTAGAATTTCAGTGATGTGACGTAGCTGGATCAGTCGGTGCTCTTAAAGCTGACTGCAGTAGCGGAGTTTAAAAATAACAAAGCCAAATAAATATTGAGTGAACTCATTTGGTCTCATTCAGTGAGACTAAGAATTTTTAATGGAAATTAATGTAGCAGTGTTGCTGAGCTGCAAATAAAACAGAAGCACGGAGACTTCACTTTGCCTGTTCTGAAAGTTTAGAATTCCTGAGCTCTGTGTTTTCTTGATACCTTCAGTACTGAGTGTTTTAATTGATCAAGACAATAATGAACTCTTGTGCTGTGTGTTAGGAAGCATTTTCTGGTTGTGAGGACCATCTGAGAAGTTTCTGAGTTTCAAAGTTCCTTGAAACTTGCAACCTTTGGTTACAAAACACGAATTAAGATAATAATATGGTGAAGACTTGGCATGCCATGTTCCTAAGGTGGTAATAAAATTGCCCACTATCACACCAGATGACTTTGTGTTGGTTTTGCAGGTTGATATCTTCATAATGACTGAACCATCTTCTGGTAGGTGGGTCTATTTTGACACAGAGATATCCAACAGCAGTGGCCGGATATCCTACAGTATACCCAAACAGAAGAGACTGAGAGTTGGTGTATATCCCATCAGAATGATTGTCAGGTAACAGTTCCAAGCTGATACTACAGCTTTTATGGGCTCTTGTGATCAGGAAGATATTGATATGTAGGATAGAAGGGGCATGGAGGGGGATTTTGGTCAGTTCACAGAATTGTAGGGGTTGGAAGGGACCTCCAGAGATCATCGAGTCCAACCCCCCACCAAAGCAGTTCCTACAGCAGGTCGCACAGTAGGCATCCAGGCAGGATGTTCTAGATCCAGTTCTAGATTGTACTGCAGACTTCTGTGTGGCCTTAGGCAAATGATTTGATTTCTTTGCACCTCAAGTCTCCAGTGACAGTTCTGTTTATCTTTCTTTGGTCTATTTCCTGTATTATCAGCTTAGATTTGAAGCAGCGACTGTGTGCTACTGGCCAGCTTAAAGGTGTTCAGTCCAGTGGGTTTTATCTCTCCTGCAACATAAATCCTCAACATGACTCAATTTAGTGACATTTGGACCTGCAAAATTAGGGAGACTGAATGACTGTAATCAGTCTTGTTATGGCAAGAGTGTGTGACTTGGATTATTTCAGAGCTTCTTCACTGAGGAAAAGATTACTGATGGGTATGGCCATGCGTTCTTCAATAAGAAGCTTTTCCTGTTGACATGAACAGTGGAGCATGTACTGCCTTCTTCTCAGCCAGCTATTTATATGTTGATGGCAGGCTGATTATAAGAGTCATTTTAATTCTATACTTCAGAATTATATACTGTAATTCTGTAAGACCATATTTATTC
The DNA here is from genome assembly GCF_019232065.1 of Centrocercus urophasianus. Classification (NCBI taxonomy): domain Eukaryota; kingdom Metazoa; phylum Chordata; class Aves; order Galliformes; family Phasianidae; genus Centrocercus; species Centrocercus urophasianus. Next base: position 74,002 of record NW_024884900.1, on the reverse strand, counting down.
TAAAATTGAGGGAAGAAAACAACACTTAAAAGTAACAGTTCATTGAGATAAATTCTTCTGGCTCTCCAGCACTTAAAAAAGCAAAGAAACAAAAAAAAAAACAACACAAACCGACTCTGTGGTGAGTCAAGCATGAAGAGGGAAAAGGTGTGAAATAAAATTTGTTGGCGCAGGTGCAGGACTAGTGGGGTAAGCTGTGCTTTTAAGAATTCTTCTGTTTAGTAAAATTCTAGTAGAGATAAGTTGATGTTTATAAGCAGGTGGGTGCCAATAAACGATGCATATCAGTTTTTCCACTGTAATTTCTAATAATTTGCCAGTAGTTATAGACTGTTCGGGAAAAGAAGATACAGCTAATTTGTGTGCAAAACGCACGTATGTACTCAGAGCATTAGTGTATTATCTGTATGTGTGTATATATATATATATACACATATAGACAACATTAAAAGTTTAAGTTCTTCAATGTTGTTTGTTTGAAATAAATCGTGTATTTGTATGAATGTGATGTCTTATTAAAGTCAGCTTCCAAATTTCTTGTTTGGAAAGTTATTTCCTAAAAGTGTAGGCTTTAATTTTCCCATACAGGACTGAAATGAAAAGTCCAGTTTAACACAGATTTTTGAAGCTGCAGATCCAGTCAGATCTAGTACAAGTTCTTAACTAGAACATGCAGAAAATGTTCTCATTTTTAGAAAAGATCTATTGCTTTCAATCTCCAGAGGGGACCAGAGCAGCGCCACAAGCTACCTGACTGTGCTTCCCCGAGGAATGGAATGTGTTGTGTTCAGCATTGATGGTTCATTTGCAGCAAGTGTTTCAATAATGGGAAGTGACCCCAAAGTCCGAGCTGGGGCTGTCGATGTTGTGAGGTGAGGATAGCTTGCATGCTTCGCTTTGTACATTTCTAATTCTTCTGTTAGAGCACAACAGGACAGAGGAGGGTAGAACAGATTTTTTTTACTAACTATACAAAAATTCTTTAACGGGTAGAATGTTTTGCAGGTATGTTTATGTATTTACCTTGACAACAATTGTTCTTGGTTTTCAGAGGAATCTTAGAGTGCTGTGGTTTACTTTACAATTTGTACGTTAAGTTGCATAAAGATTGCTTTTGGAGAATATGATGTTAAAGTGAGATAATGAATTTATAATGATTTCATTTGTTACTGTGATTAGCAAAGAGTGTATTTTATATTTTGCCAGCTTCAAATAAGGGCAGAATTCTGCTCTTGAATGACAAAGTGCCATGAGTGCAAGAGCATTTTCTGGAGGAAAAGTTAAAAGACTTAATTCAGTCTTGCAATTCTTGCAGTGCTGCAGTGGGCAAAGAAAACAGCGCTCGTTTTGGAGCTTGCATGGGAAAGGAGGGATGCCAATTCTCAAGAGTTTTCCATTTCCTACAGCTGAAATCACAGGGAATCTCATTATAAATTTCAAAGGTAGTAGAACTTGAGATATAGCTGGAGTTCATAGAATCATGGAATTGCTTAGGTTGGAAAAGTCAAGATCATTAAGTCCAATCACAACCTAAGCATACTACCCTAACTCTAACAACTCACCACTAAGTCATGTCCCTGAGCCCTACATCCAAACAGTTTTTAAACCCATTCAAGGATGGTGGCTCAACCACTTCCCTGGAGAGCCTATTCCAGTGCTTATCTACCCTTTCTGTAAAGAAATTTTTCCTGATATCCAACCTAGACCTCCCCTGTCACAACTTGAGGCCATTTCCCCTCATCCTATCACCTGTCACTGGTGAGAAGAGACCAGCCCTGCTCTCACTGCAATCGTCTTTCAGGTATCTGAAGAGAGCAATAAGGTCTCCCTCAGCCTCCTCTTCCCCAGACTAAACAGCCCCAGTTCCTCTCACTCCTCATAGGCCATTTTCTCCAAGCCCTTCACCAGTCTTGTTGCCCTCCGTTTGACTTGCACCTCCATGTCCCTTCTGTGTAGAGGTGCCCAAAACTGAACGCAGTACTTGAGGTGAGGCCTCACCAGTGCCGAGTACAGGGGCAGGATTACTGCCCTGGTCCTGCTCACCACACCATTCCCCATACAAGCCAGGATGCTGCTGGCATTCTTTGCATACTGCTGGCTCATTCAGCTGACTGTCCATCAGTACACCAAGGTCCCTTTTCATCCAGCAGCTTTCCAGCCTCTCCTCCCAAGCCTGTAGAGTTGCCTGGGTTTGTTGTGAGTTTTTAAGTTTTTTGTAAGTCTCATACTGTATGAGACTGGACTGTTGCTTGCTTTCCTCCATCTCTCCCAAGATGAAGATTTTATTACATCATTTCTCTATAGGTGCAGATGCTTAGGCATGTTGATTCACACCTGTTGAAAGATCTTGTATGGCTGGGTCTGTGCCAGGCAAAGAAATACTGATGTGACCTGTGGGCATTGATTTATTTTTCTTCACCTATATAATTTATTTGTTGCTTGTGACAGACATTGGCAGGACCTAGGATATCTGATTATCTATATTACTGGCCGTCCAGATATGCAAAAGCAGCGTGTGGTTTCATGGTTATCTCAACACAACTTCCCTCAAGGAATGATCTTCTTCTCTGATGGACTTGTTCATGACCCACTGCGACAAAAGACTATTTTTCTAAGGAATCTCATGCAAGAGGTACGTACTGGAAACACGTTGATATCCTTGAAACCTTTTTCTAGGAATTGTCATTGTTTGAAGTAAAAGCTCTCTTCCTTTGGAACAGTAAATCCTACTGTTGTTATATTTTTGCTATTCCTCGTGTCTTTTCTTACTTTTCAAAGAGCAAAGATGGCTAACAAAACATCCAAATGCACCTCTTGGCATATGGTATTACAAATAAATTACTTGTTCTTTTCTGTCTACCTATTCATAATTTTGCTGTCATTGAGATAGACAGATTTAGCTGTGTGTGCTTTACAGAAGTGTTAAGTGAGTTTATCTGCTGCTTCAGTGCAGAATAAGTTCCATTCCTGTAATGCATGCTGTTCGGTAGTCAGAGTATTCACTCTGGAAGTAATATTTGTTTCAGTGCCACATCAAAATCTGTGCTGCATATGGTTCGACAAAGGATATTTCCGTTTACAATGTCTTAGCTCTGTCGCCATCCCAGATCTACATAGTTGGGCGATCGACAAAGAAATACCAGGCACAATGTCAAGTAAGTAACTCTTGCTACTTAACTAGGAAGTCTTCAGGGTAGCAGGGAGATGCGTGTGTGTTAATGTGTGCGTGCACACGCATGCGTGCACAGACTCACCAAATAAAGAGCAGAGAATATGTCAGAGGAAAAAAAAGCAGTTTTGGTCTCGGAGGAGGCATTTTATGGCAGAGTGAATGATAAAGAAAATTGAGTGGTCACAAGTGGTACCTGCAAGTGCATGCATAGCATATTCTTGAACAACAAAATTGAAGAATTCATTGAAAATAAGAGCAAGAGGAGTCTAATATTATTCTTTCATATATCTCTAACTAGGCTGCCAAAGATACAAACTTAACTCCTCATAGAGTCTATAGGTTGAGGCAGCAGTAATTTGTCACTCCCTTTCTTTCCTTCATATTTCAGTTCCTCAGTGAGGGTTATGCAGCCCACTTGGCCTCACTGGAGTTCAGTCTTCATTCACGACCTAAAAAGAACAACTCTCGGATGATCTTGAGAAAAGGCAGCTTTGGCCTCCACTCTCAACCTGAATTTTTGCGCAAGAGAAACCATCTCCGCAGGACTATGTCTGTACAGCAGCCTGATCCTCCTTCTTCCAACCCCAAACCAGAGCGTGCCCAGAGCCAGCCCGAGTCAGACAAGGATCATGATAGGCATTTGCCTTCCATTGCTTGGGTTAGGGGTGGAGTCCACAAATTTGAATCTGTTCCCTAGGAAGCCTGAGGCTGTAGATTTTGGGTGTCCTTCATTTAACTTGTAATCATGCCTCAAAAGGTAGTATTTAGGCAGCTTCAAACTAGGAGGTGTAGAGGGGAAACTGTACCTCAGAGTCTTCCCTGCTCTGAAAAATGCCTTCTTACACCAACCAGAGAACTTCCAGTTTTGTGACGTATTGGGAAATTTTAAAACAATCTAAAACTATCCCAAGTGCGTAAGCATTAAAGCAACAGGAAAAAAAAAGTCTTCAGTTACTTTTTACAACAGATACAATGAAATGTGCAATAAGAGAAAAAGCTGCTACAGGCTTTTTACGCAAAAGGATTGTAGTAGTAGCTAACTAGCTGCACCCAAAACAATGTAAACAGTGGACCCCTTAGGTTACAGAGAAAGTTTACACTTAAAACATTAAATAGTTTCATCTGTTGCCAATTCACTTTTGATGAAGCGATATATTTGTAAGGGAAGCAGAGGTGAGGGTACAAAAATGGGTCATCAGGATTTGTACAGCAAGATGATTTTTGGGTGCCTTGAGTCCAAGATTTCCTTTCAGCTTATGCTGTTGGTCAACAGATTCTAATATAGACACTCATCCTGTATAAGGTGCTGGAAATCAAATAAATAGAACTCTGCCTGTGAACCAAATGGTAAATGCTTCATGTTAGAAATAAACATCTCTGCCACAGTTGGAAGTAGTTAGTGTTGCTGTATGCAAAGTGATGTGCAAGTGTACAAAACTGTGACTTTTGTGAAACTTGATGACTGTGTAAAATGTGTGAACTGTGTGTAAGGAGGTGTCTTTGACCATTTCAGACTGAGACAGATTCTAAGACAGACGCCTTAAGGGGGCCTTTTCACTAAGGGGTCTGCAATCTGCAGAGTAGTCACTTTTTTCATTATTCTAACTAAAATCTTTAATCTGCAGGATGAAAGAGTAATAAATGCTAATGGAGTAAATTATTTACCTTGTCATGCTTGACAGCAAGTGCTCTGCTAAGACAATCTATAGCAATCAAACTTGCAACAGTTGAGCTTCAAAGAATGGAGGTGCCAAATGTGTGTTCTCCTGGTTTCTCTTAGATCTTTTACTTATTAGAAGTAAAATGTGTGAAATTTTCCCTAAGTGATAATATTTCTAAACTAAATGTTGTAGTTAGTTTAATCCAGTTGCAGTTTTCTAGTTCATTATGCATCTATTTCCACTGTGCCAAATTCACCAATATAACTTTTGTGATAGAACTAATGTATGTTTCTAAACCTGTGGTGAAATTGCTAGAGCAAAAAACCAGTTTTCTTTTAAAGTTAAGATCAGAGTGTTGACCCTGAGAAAGCTTGAAGTCAACAGGTGATTTCTTGAGCTGTTTCTAGATTTGGTTTCTTTGACTTCCCTCCCTCAGTTTTTTGGCACCAGGGGGAGGATGTCGTCATCCCCAACCTCCCTTTTAGGTTTTCCTAAAATATAGCCGGAACAGAAACAAGCCTGTTGGATAATGAGTTCAAAATTGGTATGTAAAACAAAGAAGGAATGCAGTGGAAAACTACCATGACAATGCAGAAGTAAGTCCGATAACTCCTTGTTCACACAGAAGTTTCAGTGTGCTTTTTGAAGGACAGCTTCGTGGCTTTTGTCTTAAAAGGCGACCAGCAAACTAGTATATAAATGGTGGTGATTGCTGTTGTTGTTTTTTTTGAGCTTGTCACTTAGCAAATTTCTGAGTTACCTATTTCAGACATCCTGAAAGATCTCTGGCACATCAGTAGTTTTTCATAATGCTTCCTGTAAGGGAAGGGGTAATTTTTTGCTGCAAATTTAGGAAGGATGTTAAGATTTTAGTAGCTCACGGTTAACTTATGTTACTGGAGGCTGGGGTTTTTAATCTCTGCTGACAAGGTAGCCAGCTGCAAAAGCTAAATGAACTACACTGAAGCAGTCTTCAGGCTTACAGTTTTCCCACTAGTTTCATAGTTGTTTAAGACGTAAATTTAAAGTAGTTTTCAGTGGTTTATCGTGGTCCACTGTGTGTTTTTATTCTGATTGTGTCCATTTCTTTTCTTAGCCTCTGCAGCTAGGAAGAGCTTGCACAAGGTATACCAGAGAGCATACTCCACCTTCCTCCAGTCAGTTCACTGCTTGCACAGGTACCAGAGATGATGTTAGAGCAGGGAAGGCTTCTTTATCGTACTGATGAGGTTTTCTTTCCTGCTGCTAATCTAGGAAAGAAAAAAAGCCGGTAGCAAAAATGCATATCTGATGTTTATATCTGTGCTCCTTTTCTGTTAAGTATATCTTGCTTTAACAGGTAGCAAAAAAAACCAAACAAACAAACAAACAAAAAAAAAGATGCCCAGAGTACATCCTCTGAAAAGAATAGCCACAGTAGCCCGGTGTCTGACCAATACGCAGCTGATATTACAGAGCAGTTTTGGCAGCCTCCTGGGAAAACAAACATTCTATTTTCTCGTGTTTTAATGACTGGCAGTTTTGACTCTTGCCAGAGCAAGCCCAATGGAGCATAAGTATTTCGAGCGTGCTCTTGGTTGTTGGTTTTAAATAGGTGAATGAATTGAAGAGTGGAGGAATGCAAAGAGCAGACTTGACATTTGCTTAGAGGACGTAAAGTCAACACTGACTGCAGAATTTGAACTTCCTTTCTTAAGCACTGGGTGCTGGCTAGCATGTCTCCTCATAGTAATCACTATGCCTACTAGTATTAGCAAAATTCTGCTTTAGCTGCCTACCTCTACAAGCCAGGAGATGCCAAAATCCATTTTCTGATTTAAGTTGCTAACATAAAAAGACCTATTTCTTTTCAAAAGAGAGATCTGTATGTGATTCTGTGACTGTTGTTATAAGACTTCATATGAACACAAGGTCAGATGACTCTCACAGTTTTGGAGTTTTTTTTTAGCCACTGTGTTGGTTCTATATATGTATATACAGTATAGTATGAGCTAATAGTAGTAAAAGAAGTGCTACTCTTCATGCTTGATTTAGAGTGGTAACCATTCAGTCTCTAAACGTAGTACTGGAATTCAGCTGGAAATATTTTCCCTAACTTTGTTTCCTATGAGAACTCACATGGTCAGTTCATCATGCCAGCACTACTGATGCTCAGGGATAGAACGGTTCATCGCCTGATAGCATGCCTCCATCGGAGCATTTCGACAAACGGTGATGCAGACATCAGTTTGGAGGTTAAGGCTTCATGCTTATTTGGAGCTTATCTTCACAAACATGAGATGCATTTCTTTTGAAAGCTCTAGCCAGCTGACACTAAAATGACACAGATTTTGTGGTGGAGATGAGAGTATGAAAGAGGTGGTAGTGATTTAGGCATCTCACAGCTAAGTTGGCAGTTCAGTACTCTGTGGACATGATTAAGGACTTCAATTACTTGGGATTTTTTTGGCCTTTTTTTCCCCAGTTATGTTTGGGACAATCCCTGATGAATTGCTACTTTTTTACAGCATATTTTCTTCAATCCCATTTTCTCCTGGAACATTTGTTTCTAGTCAGTGCTTTAGTTTTATACTTTGTCTACATAAAACCCCGTGGCTGTTCACAGGCATTCATTTTCTGTTGAGATTACAGTTTCACTTCTGTTATCATGGAGGCATAATCAGGCCTCCTGAGCAGGCCATTCACTGAGGTCGAGCACGACCTGATAGTCTTTCAGTTTTCTGCTGTTCCTCACTGCTGCGCTCTCTGTACAGTCAGTGCTTTCTTTAACCTTACAGTCTGTGGAAGTTTTGAAGCCTCTCCACAGAAGAGAAACAGACAGAAGCTGTATATTACAGAGAAGCACTTACACTTGATCTGCCAAACAGAAGAAGCAGAAGTGAAACTGTGAAACACCAAGCCGTTATTTCAGTGGATGCTGGTGGTAGTGCAGGTCAGTACAACGTGGGCCACGCCTGAAAGCGCCACTTCTTTGAATTGTTGACGTATATCCAGTTTTAAATTACTGTATTAAACAAAAACTAACAACAGCTGTAATCAGTGGCCATTTTAGACTTCTCAAGATTTGAGATACTGTGAAAACACACATTTACACTGTGGCATCTTTGTGTAACTACTGAAAGCAACCTTAAGTGATGCTTTGTTTCTGCTTTCACAGCACAATTGTAATTTGTTTTTAAACAATGGCTGTGTTTATTCAATTAAAAAAGTACTTGTATTCGCTAGTGCACTTGGAACAGGTTCTTGTTTGACAAATTACACCTATTTAGTTTTGTGGCATGACGTATATCTATTCTGCATAAAAATTTTGTCAAGTGTAAAATTGACATGGTATTGATCATTCCTCTCATTCCTTAGGGATTCGTGAGAATTGCTCTTTTGATTTGTTTGGATGAAAATAGCCTTTCATTCTTACGTATCACTTCTCTACTACGTAGGGAAATAATTTCTTAACAAAATTAAAACTTTTTACTCATTATGTAGAAGTGCAGCTATCAGGAAACCACGGAGAAATAAACTCGATACTTTCATCTACAATTAAAATAAGAACAGGGACATTTATCTTGAAGCTCCACCATTTTGCACAATAGCCTCTGTTTGCTTTTGTTAGTGAACACGTTGTGTATTTTACACATTGCAGTATCATAGCACTGTTACTATGTGTATTTAAGTTAATCCCCAATAGTTAAGGCTGTAGAATTATCATGTATTTCACAGTATAAATTCAGAAGGGAAAAATGAAATTCATCCTCCTTTTATATTGCTTCCTGTCCTAAATGTGTTAAAACTTCATTTGAAAGCATTCTCAATTATACCAGAAAACCAAAGGTGTTTTCAGCTTTTATAATTTGTAACTGCTGCAGTAATTGTTACTGAACAGATAGGATTTCCCACATTTTTCCTCCTTTTGCCTGTAAGCTACAGATAGTGAGTATGTTATAAAAGTGCTAGACAATTCCAATGTGGACCCTTTCTTAATAAGCTTGTTGGCTTAATAGCGGAAAGAGGAAGAGATTATATGGTGCAGTTTCATAATTTGTTCTGGTTTCAGCTTGAAATACAAAAACTGAAGTCAAGATATCTGCATTGAACTGTTCATTTCAGTCATGCAGGGGAGAAAGTGGCACTTCTCATTTACATCTGGAGTTGGGTACAAGGTAGAATTCCCTAAGCGCAAACATTTCCAGCTTTCTTCCTCAGCTTCTGTGAGAGCAGTGATTCTTTATGATCTGTGTTCATAGCTTCAGTAGGAATTGTGATTTTAACAAGGTAATTTGACTTCAATACTGTTTAATCATTCAGTTGTAACTTTAAGTTTCTGTTTATGATCCTAAATTCCTTTTTTTTATAAAAAAAAAGAAAAAAAGGTAATCACACACCTTTCTGGATGAAGAGAGCCCTTTTTCTTCAAAAATAGGAGATGTCCTGGAGCAGATAGAATCCTGTGCCGTGGACTCTGGAATCAAAGTAAGGTGTTGTGTTCCCTCTCTCCCTCCTTTCAGATTAAGCCCAAGGTAAGGGGATAAAAATTTTTCTATTGTTATTTAACCCAATAAGCTACCTTTCAAATTGGATAGCACTGTTCAGAGGATAGAGGAGCATGAGAAAAATTTTGGCAGATCATTAATTGATAAGGTTGTGTAGAACTCAAGTGGAGGAAGAGAGGGGGAAAGAGAAAAAGAAACAGGTTTACTGCTGAGATATGAGTTAATAGAGATTACTGTGTACCTTAAAAATTGGAGCCTCTAAGGGTTAGCGACTCTGGGACCTCTGGGTAGAGGCAAAATGGCAGTTCTCTCACAGAACCCCAAGCTGTCTCCCTAACATATTTTTCTATTTGCTGGGGAAAGGGCAGTCCACTTAGAACTTAATTCCTGTAAGTAAACTTGAAATTGTACATTGTTCTTTCAGTCTATGGTTTTATTGAGTGTAAACTTTTAAATGTTGTTGGTCAGTGCGAAGGTTCTATCTGGTAACAAATGTTTATATTTCTTATGGCTGCCTTGTAAAGATTCAAAAATGTACAATAATGCATTTCTTAATATGAAATAAGGAGTAAGATTTCTACAACTCGTATAGATTTTGATGTGAGATGGTTTTTAAAATCTTATATTAATCACTTAAATAAAACCTTCCTTGCCTTTAAGCAAGCAGTGTTCCAGACTCTTCTTATCGATGGTATTGGAAGTCTTAGATCATCGTTTGCATGTTGCAGTAACAAGTAGAAACAGGATACAAGCTGTTTAATGTGGGTGACCATCTGGCGTAAAACTTCGATTTGTGAACAGAAGTCAACCTGTGAACTCCAACCCTCCTCCTTTTTCAAAAGTAGTATGAGAAGATACTGCAACAATGAGACACCATCCTTTTTTATAAAATGTTATAGAAGCAGTCTCAGTACATACAAAGTAACTTAAACTACTGTTCCATATACAAAGGCAGTGGGTTTTTGGTTAAGTTGGTTCAGTTTGTTTAAAGAAAAAAAGAAAAAGAAAAATAACATTCTCACCAGTCGTCTGAAGGCTGGGTTGTCTTCGTGCTTCCAGAGCTTGCTAATTATTTCATTATTTAATAAATTGGTTTAACAGGTAAAAAGGAAATCAGAAACAAGTTTAAAAATCAGTACTTTAATCAGAATCGAACACGACTGTTTCCTACATTTATACTTAATATCGTTAACATTCTAGCGGTTCCAGTTTTACCAAATTGCATGTGCATCTTAAAAGTCACTGTACAGAAAAGGTCTCTGAATCTGTCTTTTGTTTGAAGGTTCAGCTTAGAGTAGAAAGTAAATGCCAAAACTTGCACAGAACTGCTACTGTGGAAATAGCCGTTGAATTCTAGAAGCTTAAGAAATCTTTGCTTAAGTTTGAAAGACATGTGTCAAATGCCTAGTGTACTTCACTGAACAGAATGCCTGCCTTGTATCAGCAAATAACAGTAGTTATAATAAGAGCGTTGCTCCAAAATGAATGCCTCTCACTTCATGATGTTGGCCTGCAACATCAGAAACATATGTTGGTAGCATGGCAATACAGGTTGAATCTTCTTAGTGATTTAAAACAATTATTCTGTTACATTTTCTTGTCATGCAACAGAGAGTGGCAGTCTGACAAAATAGGATCTGTATGAAGCAAAGGTGAGGAACTGAATTCCTCTGCGTGGGAAAAAAATGGCACCCACTGACATTCATCAGCACTTGCTGAATATTTATGGAAATAAATATAAGGCATTACTTTCAGAGCAACTTATGTATATTAACTGATAAGCAATTTCTGCATATAACTAAATGACAGATGGTGTTGTACAAAAGCAACGTTTAACTCTGCTGCCATTATGGTATTTAAAATAGGAGCAAAAAACTAAGTTGCTATGATTTAGGGTAGAACTACTTGGGCTCACTTACTTAACAGCAATCCTTGGGCTGTGAGTTGGAGTCCTAACATGGCTCCACTGCTGTGACTTGGAAATGAGTACAGAAACCTGCTGACTTGGAATGGCAGTTGCGGTCAAAACTCAAGTAGCAATCATTTAAGCATTATAGTTAACATTTTAAACTTTAAAACATTTTTTAACATGTAAAGTTAGCTTTTGATTTGTTAGTATTAGAAAAAATAAGATAAATTGTTAAGCTTTGAAAATAACAGATCAGTGCTTTCATAATACATAGGAGGATCTGAATATTACTCTTTCCTATGATCATCATTTGTAGATCTCTGCCCTTGCTTTGACCATTCCTACTTAGTGCTTTATGACAGTTGTGACAGCCCCATTGAAGACAGTCCGTTGTCTCAGCAGAAGACAGGTAGTGCACTGTGGTTCAGATTTATTTCTCTAGTTGGCTTGAACAGCAAAAGCAAGGGAAGAGTAGTTTTAGGCTGCTCTGCCAAAAATATTATAAAATGTAATTGTTTTTTAAAGCACACAGTTCTATGCACAGTATAAGGTATAGTCTCATATCTCAAATGAAGTTTTCCTTTATATATATTCATAAACTAACGGTGTTTACAGCCATCTCTGTCCAGGCACCAGTTGCTGAACGGAGTTTCTTTCCTTGCCTTCTGACAGCCTGAGGAAGTTCCCAAGATTGATGCACAGGCTGCAAACTTCATGCCATTAGAATAGCAGTAGTTTGATATTGCATGGTGCCTGCAGAAGAACAAGACTGCTATTAGCAGCATGAAGTCATCAAGGTTATATGATTGGTTGTTCACATGCATTGCTGGAAAAGTCGGTTAATGGGACCTGTGTATTTCACTTAAAACTTGTAAAAAGAAACAAGAAAGCTTTTCTGAAACCTTCATTGAGCATAAACAGCAGTATAGTGATTAAGTATGGCAACATTTTGACTACCAACAGGAGCATTTTTTGCAATATAAACTAATTATTTAAAACAGATACATTTGAATGCATGGAGATAGCAACCGTTGACAGTTCGAGATCAAATCTTGATTCATCACGGTAAAGGTAAGCGGGAGCTACGATGCTAAAATTCTTGCAAATTATACACCAGAACAGAAAGCAACATTTATTCTACAGGTATTCCAAATGCAGAACCTACAAACCAGCCAGTGACAGCGCACTGTATGCATCTGTCTATGCAGGAGAACTGGAATGAGTTGCTCAGTGAAAGCAGCACACATCACTGTTTAAAGCTTCAATCCAGCACAGGTAGGGGAGAGCTTCTTTTTTTTTTTTTAACTGTTACAGAAATGATGTTCCTACAACTTGTTACAAGAATATTAACTGTTACACACAGTATAGTTTCCCCTTTAAACAAAAGGAATACTTCAACTGCTAATAGATGATGGTATTAATCATATAATGGCTTGGGCCGAAAGAGACCTCAAAGACAATGCAGTTCCAACTCCCACACCATGGCAGGGTTGCCAGCTACAAAATCAGGCACTAGATTAGGTTGCCCAGAGTTCCACCCAACCTGGCCTTTTATACCTTGTGGAACATCCACACCTTTTCTGGGCAACCTGTTCCAATGTCTCATCACCTTCTGTGTGAAAACTTCCCCCAAATATCTGAACCTCTCCCCTTGTAGTTTAAAATTGTTCCCCCCTTGTCCTGTCACTATCAGACCATGTTAGAAGTCTTTCTCCCTCCTGATTATAACCTCCTTTTAGTATTGGACATTGTGTTAACATCACAGTGCAGATCACAGAGAAGGTAGGTGAGGCCTTTGTAACATTCTCATAGCAAACCTAGTAATGGTTCAATAAGTTGACACTAAAAGTGATGTTCAGAAACACAGAACAAAGAACTACTGCTCCCCATTCACTGAAGTACAATTACTGTGTTTAAAAATGCTAACGATGCATGCATCAACTACAGTTTTTGTCATTGTATTAACTGCCAAGACAATGCTAGAGATAAAAAGACTAAAATTAGACTGTTTGGGGCAATAGTTTTTTCTGCTGTGCTTCATAATTTTAGTGATCAGTAAGAGCTAAGGTCACGTGACAAAGACAGTAGTACCAGTCATTGTCTCATATGGGATGAGAAGAATTGTTTACATAGAAGCCTAACTTATGGCTCATTGCAAAGTCACAAAATTTAACTAATCCTCAGTATAAAGCTTAAGCTTCATAACTGTGCAACAATGTGCTATAGAAGCCACACTGAATATGAGGGAAGAACCTTTTGGTTCCACACACTGAAGTTTTAAATAAGTTAGAATTAATGTATCTTTCGCTCTCCAAACAGCAGATTTTCTCATAGATACATGCAGGTCTAGTCAAGGTAATTGAACAACTACTTCACCTGTTTGACATTATCTTCACTTACAAATGAGAGAGTTGAGATGAAGGATACTTAACAGTATTTACATCTCCCCTTACACAATATCATTATCAGGGGCCCAGAAGAGATGCTTCAGTTGGTGAATCCCTGAAGAGACCAGTTCCAACTCACCGTCAAACTCCTCTCTGGAGGCAGAATTGTCATTACTAAGGATTAAAATGAACAGACTGAACAGGTGACAATACCCAAGCCTATTCAGTGGATAAGGAATTGGTTGGATGGTCACAGTGAGTTGTGGTCATTGGCTCTAAATCCAGGTGGATGTCAGTGACAAGCGGCAACCCCAAGGATTCCATTTTAGTATCAGTGGTCAACATTTTTGTCAGTTATCTGAATTGTGGGATTGAGTGTACCTTCAGCAAACTGGCTAATAACACGAAATTGAGTGATGAAACTGATACATCAGAAGGAAGAGCCCAGAAGGGCCCGCATGATTTTGAGATGTGAGCCCACATAGGATTCAATAAAGCTACATGCAAGGTGCTGCACTTGAATTAGGGATGTGTATAGACTGAGAAAAGAACTCATTGAGAGCACTCCTGAAGAGAAGTAATCTGGTACTTTCATGGGTAAAAAGCTCAACATGAACCAACAGCATGCGCTAGCAGCCCAGAAGGTCAGCTGTTTCCTAGGGAGCATCAAAAGAGGGATGGCCAGGAGGGCAAGGGAGGTGATTGCTCCCCTCTACACTGCCCTTGTAAGACCCCAGCTGGAGTACAGCATCCTGGCTTGGAGCCCTCAACACAAAAAGTATGTTGACTTGTTGGAACAGGTCCAGAGGAGGCCACAAAGATACTCAGAGGGCTAAAGCACCTCACCAATGAAGAAAAGCGAAGGATCTGGGCTTGTTCAGTCTGGAGATGTGGAGGCTCTGAGGACACCTCATTTCAGTACTGGAGTATTTCAGGGAAGCTTAAAGACAGGAGGGAGGCAGGCTTTTTACATGGGCAGACAGTGATAAAAGAAGGGGGAATGGTTTTAATCTAAGTGTTCCCTCTCTTAGTAGGAAATTTTTTACTCAAAAGGTGATGAGGCACTGGAACAGGTTGTCTGGAGTAGTTGTGGATACCCCACCCCCTACAGGGGCGCAAGGCCAGGTTATATGGGGCACTGGGCAGTCTGATAAAGCGCGTGGCAACCCTGCCCACAGCGCAGGGGCTTGGAATTAAATGATCTTTAAGATCACCTGTGCCATTCTATGATTTCTTCTGTGATTTTGAATCGGATGCTGTTTGTCACAGTCTATTTCTGACTGTGGGACATGTAAATAATAATTTAAATCTTCTAGTAGTATGTTGTCTCAGTGGAATAGGTTAACAACTTTCATCTTGCCTTTAATCTTAAGAAAGACTTTAGTCATAGCAACAATAACTAAAAAAAGAACAATAAGGTTTACAAAAGAATGCAGCTTACATTCTTCTGCTGGCAGGAGTAGGTGATGAACAGAGGCTCTTCAGTGCTGTTGATGCTCTCCTTGATCTCGAGTGGGACAGCATCTTCACCACGCCAAGATGGGAAACCCGTCAATTTTGTATGTTCTGACAACCTTGTTGGCCAAAGCAAGCATCTTCTGCTGGACCTTGGAGTGCACGTAGAACTAGCTGCTGAAGTAACACTGTTTATAGTAAGGCAAGGTGTTTGTACTGTTCTTCTTTTCTTGGAAAAACTGGTTGCGGAGCTGCTGCCGGCGTCTTCAGCTGGAAAGGTCACAGTTGAATGTATTGGCCTTTGGCAAGTCTTCCGTATTTTCTGAAATACGCATTAGACAGACATATTAAGCTAAATGAGTCCATCAGTCTATTGTTTGGAACCAGAAAGATGAGGAAGCCTCTCTGAACCGAATCCCTAGCTCTCTTTCTCACATTAGGTTTAGTCTAGCATGAATGCTTTTTTTGTGTGCCCATTTGGATTGAATCATTTGCTCCCCGAATCCTTGAAACTTGCCAAGGATTTCTGTATGCTTTAGAAGAAAAGCACCTGCTGATTTTGTGCAAGAAAGAGCCAGGCTCCTTAATATATGCTGATTAACTTAAAGTCTGCCGCCAACGGTTAGAACAACACAAACTTCAAACTTTGCTAACATACTACCAACTGAATTTTATGAGTCCAAATTGTGTTGACAATTTGGAAGAACATCCTAATAAACAGTGCGGGTACAAGAATGATTAAATACATATAATATATAAAGCTACACCTTTCTCAGAAACAATTATTTGCATGCAGTGGCAGCCTACCCACATTCTTCCTTGTGTGGGCTGCTCTGTCCTACATTATGAAATGCAGTAAGGGAAAAGGTTTTGCTTGAACTACTTCCCATATTCCTACTTTTCACTTTCTTTCTTGTTCTGTCATAGCCGTAATTTATCCAGATAATAAAAAGGCAAGAGTTACCTAGCAGGGATAATAAAAATCAACTAGTTCACATACTTATAAGCTATCCTGAGCTGAGAGGGACCCATAAGGATAGTCAGGTCAAACCCCTGTCTACAAACAGGGCCACCCAAAACTGAAATCCTGTGTCTGAGAGCACTGTGCAAACGCTTCTTGAGCTCCAGCAGTAAGGGGCTGAGACCACTCCCTGGGGATCCTCTTCCATTCCCATCACCCTCTGGTGCAGAATCTTTCCCCAGTCCCCACTTGACCATCCGCAATGCAGCTCCATGACGTTCCTTCAGGTCCTGTCATCAGAGAGCAGAACTCAGCAGAGACCCTCTGCTCTTTGGTGAGGGAGCTGTAGGCTGCCATGAGGCCTCCCCTCCTCTATGCTGAACAAACTTCAGTGACCTCACATGTCTTCCTTTCTAGACCCTTCACCATCCTTATAGCCTTCCTTTGGACACCCTCCAATAGCTTTTGTGTTCTAGAGCCAACCACTACGTTGTGCAGTACAGAGGATAAATCTAAGGAGGACATGAAAGCCCAACAATCTTACTACTGAAATTGAAGCAAAAAGACATTACCTACATGTTGCTGCAGAGACAAGTACCTGTGACACTGTTCCAAAAGCATTTCTTGCTGTTTTTGTAATACTTTGGAGCACTTGGCTTTTCTTTCTTGCTTCCATGTTTTCCCAAAGTGGTGTCTCATGGAAATTCAGCTCTACTTGCTTTAACGGTATTCGCTTTCTTAGAGACATGCCGATAGTATTAAGAGAACTGAGAGAAGTTTTCCTCTTGTATTTGTCTGGTACAGGGCTCTCATTCTCAAAGTCAGCTAAAAGCAGGTGTCTCTGCCAGTCCATTGTTGCCCTGACATTTTGAAGCATAGATGCCATCTTGTTCCTGTTCTTCATCAACCTTATTTTTAAAATAATGAGAATAAGAGAAATTAGAGCAAGGTGCACCAGTGTGGAAAAGGAGAAATGGAACTGTTCTATAATATGTTTAGCTACGTTTACCTAAAACAACAAAAGTAGAGCCAAGCAAGCATTTTACTTCTGAGCTTGAAGGGAAGAAAACATGAATTTTTACAGCTATTTATGTATATCTGTGAGCAAGTCTTATTTGTTTGGTTTTCAGGACATGAGTCCTGGTAAACTGTGAAACTCAATCTTGTAAAGTAGAATAGACTTTAACTGCAAGTTAAACCACGGTCTAACATAAAATTTGTGGCTTCATTAAATCACCTTTCTACTCCCAGGCAAGTTTGCTCCTGCCTGAAAGCTTACACTTTAGTCACTGTTATAACTGTACATAGACAAGTCCAAAAGTGGACATGCCTGCTAGTGACAAAAGAAAAGCGAGAAGGGCTAAAATGCCCATTGCTTATAACAATCTATGAAAGTGTTAAGAATGTATTCTGAATTCTTAATTTTCACTAGCTCATTTGCAAAATATACTGCTATTACTTCTGAAAAGCAACTGAAATGCAAATGTATTTTAGCAACCTGAATTAAGAGTAAATTTTACCAATAATTAATTATGAATTAGACATACAGTGGATAAAAACAAAAAACAAACAAACAAAAAAAAAACCCAGGAGACTTCTGCCATCGTTACATATTACAAAACCCTCCATATATCCCTTATTAAATTTCATTTCTTAAATAGACCCCACCTCTCAGAAGTGTTCTAATTTATCTCAAAATGCAAGAAATCTTCTAATGAAATCTTCTAAATCAAAAAACGTCCATGGTATTAATGCCTTCAGTGCATTTTTGCACGTAGCAGCAAGGAAAGGCTTGTAATTGAGAAGTTAACCAACTACCCGAGACACATCAATACGGCGAGAGCACCGAGACATCACAGAACTGTAGGGGTTGGAAGGGACCTCCAGAGACCATCGAGTCCAACGCCCTGACCCCGCTTCTTTGTGATAAGATGACGTCTGCTGTTGGTTAATCGCTGCTGTCAAGCGCTGTTTATCCCCGCTGGTCGCTCTCAGCCGTGGCCGCACCCGCAGAGCCACTCCCGCCCCGCGAGCTTCCGCACCGCACGGCTGAAACCGCAACAAAAGGGTAGTAAAGGCGATAGATACTAAGACCGGAGGAGACAGAGTCTCCTCTTACGGCAGGAAGCACGGGCCGCAACCGGACAGCGCTGCCCATCGCTTGCGTTGGGTTTGTACTTACGCAGGCAGGAGACCGAGAGGGGACAGACTGCTGCCGGCCGACAACCGTCTCGGCCGCCGCGTTCAAATCCAGCCCCGCCTGCTCTCTGATTGGCGGCGGCGCTTCCCGCTTTCCCCATTGGCTGCCGCCTCTCGCTCGCGCAGCGGCCGTTAGGCTGTGAGGTGACCGCGCCCGGTGGGGTCGGGGCGGTGCTGCGCGGCGGTGGCGCCTGCCGCGACGAGCGCGGGGAGATGCGGGAACGGAGGATGATGTGAAAAGGGCATAAGCGATGATACGTCCCGGCAAGCAACCGGAGCATCTCTGCAACGAAGCTGCAGGTGCTGTGCAGTGGTCGGTGGCCACATAATTCTTGTTTCTGATAACCCATTCGGTGCCAGAGGCCTAGGAAAGCTTTTTAATTACTGCTTTCCGCTGATACATTGATGATTCCAGACTTCAGATGACACCACCCACTGTCTTGTGCAGCTGGAGGAGATAGAGATGTAGATAGATGGCACAGTGCTGGACCAGAAACCATTCGGACTGTCCTTCAGCAAATCAGGCAGATAAAAAAACCAAAGTGCTGAGAAAGTGGTCTGCATTCCTTACAATCCTACCCTAAAAGAAAACAAGACAGCTGGGATATTAAGAGAAATGTCTTCTCAGAAAGAGTGGCCAGGTGTTGAAACAGCCTTCGTGGGAAGTGGTGGAGTCATCGTCTTTGGAGGCATTCCAGAACTGTGGAGATGTGGCACCAAGAGATGGGGTTAGTGGGAAGGGGGGGCTGTGCTTTATGGTATTTGAGGTCTTTTTTCATCTTAACAAAGATATGATTGTGTGTAGAGCGTTTATAAAGAGCGTTAGTAAAAACACTTTTACCTGAAAAATCGCTCTTGGTGAGTACTTAACCTGAAGAAGTGCTCTTGGCAGCTTCTGTGCCCTCTTTCCACCCCAGAATGTTTTTCTCCCTTCAAGCTCAGCAGCTGACTGCTACACACACACAGTTTGCCCTTATCCTAGAGCTGTCTGCCAACTGACAGTGCTTTGTGAGTCCCACCACTGATTTGTCATCATACTTCCCATGACTTCTAAAGCACTACTTTTTTTGTTGTTGTTGGGTTTTTTTGCTTTTGTTGTTTTGTAAGTTCCACACGATGGCATTTATACCCTTTTGCATTCATGTGCTACCATAGGAGCAAATGCATCTCAGTAAATAATTCCTTATTAATAGAAATGTATTTCTATATATTACAGTCATATATGCTTTTTTTTTTTTCCCCTGCCAATTCACTTTAAGGATTCCAGATAGGAAGAGGCACAACAGATCTTAACTATGTGCCACTGCACATCCCCTTGCCCCCAACCTGCATTCGTGTAGGAAAGGTTTCAAGGTAATTAAAAAAATGCTAAAAACAAAACTCTTTGTGGGGTGAGGAGTGTTGTGAGTCCTAAATAACAATGAAAGCGAGGCAGTAATTACAGCCCCATGACTTATTTAAGGATCATTGCTGACAGCTAGAATTTTTGTACCGAGAGGGAAAGAAACTAGGAATAGACACGGTGCTAACAGAACGGAGGGTGGTTTCTAATTTCTAATGCAGAAATAACGTATGACAGAACAGTCCCAGTCCAAAAGGGAGGCAGCAAGGCAAAGTTGATTTGGGCAGCCAGCCTGACCTTATAGGCCTGTTAATGAAATGCAGCTATTACTGGAACAAAGGTAAAAAGCTGCATACGTTTGGAGGGCCTCAGGTGGGCAGGGATCTCCAGCAAGATACCCTCACCTCCACTGCCAACCCTTAAATGAAGTCTGAGAAGGGGTGGAATGCCGGCTCCAGCCCTTCTAGTCACTCAGGCACATGGCATGCAGCTGAGCTGCCCTGGGCTAGCCTTGCCTTCACACCAGCTGCTCCATCGCTGCTTCAGTGTTCTACAAACTTGACTTAGCATTTCCACTACAACAAGGAAATTTCTCATACAGAGGAGGAAAGAGACTGTTTAAAGACTGGCATCACCTGATTTTTAGTTGTTTTGTCTTTCGGTCATGCTAGCAACTAAGCCTTGATTTTGGACTAGATCATATAGATCAGTATCCCCAGCTGTTGTGGTTTTGGTTTTTTGTTTGTTTGGTTGTTTTTTTTTTTTGTTTGTTTGTTTTTAATTCTCAAGAGCTAAGCAGTGGTTTGCCCAGTGCACAAGGTAATATGCGCACTGTAGAGATAGGAAGCACCTGCATTTTGCGTTTTTGCCTCACTGCAGAAGTACTAACAAAGTACAAGTTTTCCCCGTGTGTGGCTGTTGGCAGAGACAACTGATACCCTGATCTGTATAAAGGATCTTATGAAAGCAAGCATCTAGCAGATACGTGGAAGGTAATTTGCATTTCACAGCTAAAGTTTGCAGATCATAAGTGAAGAAATAGGAATGCATTGTTTCCCTATTTGGATCTTTACTGGTCAGTTGCTTGATCCAATTTATCCAGGTGGTGAAAAGTGCTAATAACAAACATATAGCTTCCACCTATGTCTGTAGATTATGGCTTGTATTTCTCTGTTCCTGAGATGACCAAGCAAATCTTTCTTTTCCAGTGTCTTCACCTCAGCCCAGTTAACTCGGTTCAAGTCAGTTTTGTTTGCCCTAGCATAAATTCAGTTGTGACATCACAAAGAATACCTCTTGGTTTCATAGCAATGACTGAACTTGGGAGAGGAAGGGGCAGGAGGAGGTACAGAAAGTAAATCATGAACACAGGTGGGAAACCATCAAATCTGGAAAGGTGCTCAGGCAGCTGCATACTAAGAGCCTAGCCTTGAGAGTTGAACTGGTAATTTCTTGCAATGTGGTTACTTTCTTCTGTGTTTTACTGTTACACCCCATCTCCTGTTCACTCTCCTTCCTATCCACTGGAGGAAAACGGCTGAACATCTTGCAAAGCGACAGAACAGCTTACAGTGCTCGTTACTCTCAACAGGGATTGTACCTCCATCTACAGCAGGGTACTACCTCAGGTTTTCTTGACAAATACTCTGAAGATCTAAGAATGGTCATTTGCATTGCTTCTGCACAGATCACTGTTCATCTCTGTATAGCCCGGAACGCTAGGTATCAGGCCTTTATAATCAATGAATATACAGATGTTATAATTATGAAATATATCAGAGACTTTGACTAAGCAGGTTATTACACCAAAAGAAAACAGATAGAGTGCTTACCTGTGTCCCGGGCTGTAAAACTCCAAAGGAGGGATCTCCACAAGAGATCCTTTCCCCCGGCAGCCAGCTCTTCAATGGGTTTAGGAGAGGTGCAGCCAGGCTCCACCCCTTCCAGCAGCACAGGTGAATTGCCTTCAGCTGTGCTCCCAGGGCTGACTGTGCTCGCCTCAGGTGGTCAATCAGAGGTTCAGGCCGTGATTCAGCAGTTCCCACACAAGGCCCCAGGCCGTTATCAATTGCAACAACTGCTCTATTATACCGTTTCCTTGTTTAGCCAGACTAAAAGCCAAAATGTTCAATGATGTCCTGTGCTCTTATCTTACTGTGGTTGTTTTTCATTCATTGTTTGTTTTTCTCTTTTGATTTAGGTTAGACCACAGTTTAGACGTAAGAACTTGGATCCTGACAACTTGAGTACAGAGGCAAAAAAAGGACTATCGCTACTGGATGTAAAAAAGGCAACTTTTAGCTATTTGCTTTAAAGGCACATCCTGTGGGGATTACAAGCCATTCATCTAGCAAACTGATTCATCTAGGTTTTGTTCTGCACTCAGAAGAGTTGTCAAGAAGTGTTTCCTCAATGGAGGATGACAGTGACCTTAAGCAGAGCTCCTGGGCTAATCTACCTGATGTCTGTCTGAGACATGTCTTCTATTGGTTAGATGACAAGGACAGATCTCAAGCTGCATTGGTCTGTAAAAAATGGAATCAAGCCATGTACTCAGGATCCCTCTGGAGAACCAGAACCATCACATTCAATGGCCAACCATCAAGGGCACATGCATTTGAATATGAAACTGCACTATGGTACGTCAAGAAATTTGGCAAGTATTTGGAACACCTCAAAATCAAGCTATTGCATCCTAACAGTACTGTCTTTACCCGAAAATTTCAAGTGTCTATGAGGAGCCTTTTCTCACAGTTGGGTAAATGTAACTGTCGCCTGGTATCCTTGAGCATCAAGCACCTGGAATTAGATCGCTTGGTCTGGAAAAACATAGTCAGGGCTCAGTTTATCAAGAACTTAGGTACCTTTCTGAAAAGAATGAGCAAACAGCTTAATTATCTCAACTTAAAAGGAGCAAGAGTAACCTTGGAAGAAGGCTGTGAGCTTCTGAATTCTCTGAGCTACCTGACTAATAAAAGCTTTATATCCGAAATAAACATTGAGGATTTCTTCAGTCTCCATCTTCCTGTCTACAGCAGCACCTTGTTCCACCATACTGTGTCCAAGTTCCACAGCCTGGTTATCCTGACTTTCAATTATAACTGTGTTTCTGATGAACTGCTGGACAATCTCTGTAAGAACAGTGCTCATTCCCTGTGCACCTTGAATATCAAATGTCATATCCATGACCCCCATGGGCAAGTGGTCCAGGGAATGTCATGGGCCAACTTGGCCAAAAGAGCCTCAAAATTGAATGTGAACTTCTACTTTGAAAGAGTCATGAAACATGACCATCTAGCCAGGATCCTGCTAGTGGAGATACCAGTTAGGAGCATCAGTTTACGGAGCTGCTATTTCAGAAACCCGGACTGGATGATGAGACCTACTCTCACCAACATCCTCCCAGCCTACTGGCATGCGCTGCAGGTAAGGCAAGCAGTCGTGACAACTCGCTGCACAAAGCTAAGCAAAGTAATGGTGTAGGCATTCTGCATAACCCTAGGAGTTAGCCATTCCAGTGTACCAGCTGTACAGTCCCTTTCAAGTGATCGTTCTTGTCACAATGTCCGTTATGCTGTTCTTCACAAATGTCACTTACGTCAGGTTGCCAAGCACGTTTTAGCATGATGAAAGTGTTTAACACAAGATGCTAAAACACTCAAAAAATACTGGTGGTTGTAAAGCCAGCTGTGAGCAAAAGGAACCTTCAGGCAGGAAAGCGTTATTTTTGTAGGAAAGCTTTTCAGTCAAAGCATTTTGGTATCACCAAGGATGTATCATGAAAGGTATTCAACACCTGACCCATATAAATGAGCATCAAGTTTGTGTGTGCCTGAGAAGCACGTGGCCTTATAACTGATGGTTACTGACAGATTTCTCTAAGGCCTAATGCATTGCAGAGTTTGCAATAGACACCACAGATCAGTAAAGCTTTCTAGAAATTGTTTTTTGATGTACTTTTAATCTTGAATTACTTCTGGTATGCAAAATAGTACCATGGCATGAGTTGTGGGCATTGCACCCACTGGAAGTTGTCTGTCTCTTAGGACGGTACATAACGTACATGGGAAGCTCATCGTTACGGGAGAATGGAAATTACCACTGCATATATTCTTGTCGTAACAAAAAAAAGGTTCTCTGCTCGTGTCAAGGTACACAGCTGATCTGCTGTCAGTCACTTCTGTTGGTAAAATTGGGAAACACTTTGAAGTTTAGCTAGTGCAAGCCTTGTTTCACAGAACTGACTGCGTTCTTTCTTTTTGAAGAAATTAACCCTTGAAGTAAACAATGACAATGAGCTGCTGGATGATGAGCTGCTACAGCTTATCTTATCATGCAGGAGATTGTTTTTTCTGAAAGTCTGGGCATTTCTTAGTGTTACTTTTGTGGAGAGGTTGCTGCAGAATCGTGCAGAAAGGAAATGCTTTTTGACTACAATAAAGGTAAGACTCGATGCTTCAAAACTCCCATTACCTACCTTCCTCTCTTCCATATCCAGAGAAATGCT
Organism: Centrocercus urophasianus; assembly: GCF_019232065.1. Lineage (NCBI taxonomy): Eukaryota > Metazoa > Chordata > Aves > Galliformes > Phasianidae > Centrocercus > Centrocercus urophasianus. The sequence continues at coordinate 49,922 of NW_024884900.1, read as the reverse complement.
GAGGTCCCTATAATCCCGCAGTAAGGTTGGAGAAGGAAATGTTAGCATAACTACCTTCCCTATATAATGTTTTAGCATTTTAAGAATCCTGAGAACCACTTAGAAACCTACTACTACCTGAGAACCACTCTTTCCAACCTACTAATCCATAAGTAGGAATATTACAGAATACTATGTAAGTTTAATAACCAGCACCAACCATTCCGCAAATCTGTGCTAGTCCATGGGTTCCCTCTGTCACCTCCTATATTAAGCTAGGGATTGTCTGTTCCACTCAGTCCTCGTACTCATATCTATGCTTAAATTGAAGCATGACAGTTGAATCTCATTAAACAAAAGCTATAAACACATCTCACCAAAAAGGGATGTTGTACTGTATGTGGCCACTCCACAAATGCAGCTGGTGTAAACCATACTGTCATACTATTTTGCTTGCTGAATTGTAAATGTATTAGATCCAGAGCCATGCGTATTCCAAGAATGTGTCAATCTTGAGGGTAAAAGGAACTTTCCTCTTCCCAAAAATTCTTTGGCAGAAGATGAGTCGTAATTTTCACTCAGTTCAGAGTGAAAACTGTACGTAAATTTTAGGATTTTATTCTAAGAATTTGGCTTCTCCATATTCTTCAGTAGCAACAAAGGCTTACTTTTGCCACAAGCTTTAATGGGCTGAGACTGCTGCACGTATCTGAGAGACATGACCACCATTCATGCTCACAGGTCAGGATTTACACATCCCGACAGGAGACCAGTGAAGAGAAGCAGCTGTTGCACAATATTTACAAGAAGTTTAAAAATCTGATTGACTCAGAGCTTAACTATTTTGTCATCACCTATCCACTGGAGTAAAGCCACAAGGAGTTACACCTGCAAATGATGAACAAATCCTTTGGAGGGCATTAATAGGAGAACTGAATCTTGTCAGCATCCCTCTGAAAGGGAGATACCATCGTATGCAAAGGACAATTTTACTATGCCCTGGATTAAAGTGTTGGACTTGGCAACCAGCCTCTTATATCTCCAGTATCACTTATTCTTGCCGTTCTTTTGTTTTCCCTCACCAGAACCAGAAGCAGCAGTGAGCTTTTTCCTCAGCCCTCGTTGGCACCTCTAGTAAGAATAAGACCCTCTTCATTCAGCACTTCCCCTTGTAGAGTTTCAAACAGCTTACCAGTGAGGCCGTCTGTTTGTTCCCATTTTACAAATAGGAAAACTGAGACATGGAGTAAGGAAACGATTAGCCCAAAATCAGCCTTGGCTTCGTCTCGATTCAGATGCAGTCAGGTACTCCATTCCACCGCATCATCACTCCCTAGTTCTGTTGAGTTTCATAACACACTCTCTGCCCAGTTCTTAACAGCAGATGTTAAGAAGAAAAAACCATACCGCAGCTAATCCTGGCAGTCAGCACTCCCACTGGACCAGCTTACCAGTGTCTTGTGAGAGAACTGCTCTAGCTTCCACAACTTCTACACCTCTCAGTGGCAAAAGATGTCATTGCTTGTACCTGAGATAACATGGAAAGCACGTTGCCACATTCCCTCTTATTCTGGAACTTTACTGCCCAGTGGGGGATTTCATCAGACATTCAAGAGCACAGTCCTAGCTGTAAGTACTGTCTGTTTTAATTGCCTCACACATCTAGAATGAGGACAGCATTAATTCAAATCAATAAATTTGGAGTTTGTCAAAATCTCAGCATGAACTGTCCAGTAATGTGGCTTTAAAAGTTGTTAATGCAAACAGACTCTCTCATTGGCTTGCAGAGCACTTCATCAATGTATAATGTATCTGCCTTGATCTGGATCTCCTCCTCCAGGGAAAGCTGCCGACGTCTCAGACCTTTCAGCTCTGTTTCAGCCAGTGCCAGTGTGTCCTTTAACCTAACAGGGAAAATACAGCCAGAAGTTAGTTGAGAGTACATCGATATTTTGTCATATGCAAAAGTAATTCGAAGTGAAAAAACAAGGACGGGGATTCACAATCAGACAATATCCATGCAGTGTGCTTTAAAGTGTGCTACCCTTAAGGAGAAAGCATGTCTCAAAATTTCATGGAGAATAGCTGGAACCCAATGTTACTTGGACTATTTATTTAACCAAATAATCTGTACCACAGATTTCCCCACTCTTTCGTCATTCCCACTTGCCTTTGAATGTTGTTTGTAATCTCTTGAATTTCACCGGTCAGCCTATATTGCACTGTGTCATAACATAATTCCACTCCAGGGCGATGGTTTCTTGCCTCCAAGCGGGTTTGAGCCACTTTAACAGGTCCTTCTTTATCAGCAATTGCTTTCTTTAAGGCTACAATGTTCATCTCCTGCGAGGCAGCCTCCTTCATCACCTTAACAAATCCGACAGAAGAAAGCACAGCACACTTTCTCCTACAATCAGCAAAATCCTCAACATCTTGTTTAATAGCTGTAGTAACAGTAATTACAGTAACACTCATTCTGTTAAGGTGTTATTTTATCAACAGATTTTCACAAAGGTTGTCCAGGATTATGACTGGAGAGGCGCCAACATCACTGAGTTCAGTGGTTAACGTTTAGAACTCAAGCACAGTTTTCATACGCTGAACTTCAATCACTCTGGCCCTGATTTTATAAGCCATTAAGCTCTTACAGCACAATCGCAAAAAACCCTTAGCAGCCCCATGTATCTAAAAATCACAAGGGAAATCCTGGCTTCAGTGAAATCTACTAGAATACTTCAATCAATCGACTGATTTGAGGAATACACCTTTATAGCAGTGCACATCTGGATAAGTAAATGAAATCTAAGATGACTGTTAAAGGAAACTGAGGCAAGCTTGTGTTGCAGCTGTTGCCAGTATTGCAAAGGTAAAATTCTTAACCACAGTAGCTCAAGACACCTCAGTACACTGGACTGAGCCAACTGGTTGATAACCAAAGCTTGCTGTTTACATCTTTTCACTGATGATCTCCTACAACTTACCACTGCGAGGAGTGTCTCCAGCTTGTGCTTGGCATCTCTGACTTCCTCCACTCTATTTCTAAATGCGATATTCACCATCTCATATTGCTTGCACATGTCATTCACTGCCTGGGAGAGGATGCTGTCAATCAGCACCCTTAGTGCCACTGAATTGTTTCTCTGCTTGTCAGCCTTTTCAACATTTATGTTTGAGAAATATATCCAGTCTTCAGGGCTAACAAAACTGAAAGAGATTCAAAATAAAAGGTCATCAGCTGGCAGCATCCACTATTTCATAAATCTATAATTACTCCACAAACCAAGCACGAGTGTAAAAGGAAAAAAAAAAATCATTTTGCTACAATCTCAAAACAACTTTGTTATTATTTTCCTTTCCTGATAAGAGACTGACTTATAGCAGGAAAAGGGAGAAAAGATATGGACAGATAGGAAGGAAAGATGTGGACAAATAGGCAGACACATATAATAACCAGTATTTCTTGGAACATCTTTCATCAATGAAGGTGTTACAAGTATTACAATTCAGCTAGTATTATTAACACCAACTTACTATGCACACGTTAACTGTGCACACAGGACAGCCCTCCATGCTTACGTAGTCACTTCCAGCAATAGTTGGGAAGCCCATCCTCAGAAGGGGACAGTACTGTCTGTGCACTAGTGGCTGGTAGGCAGGTCTCTGGGAAGTCCCTCAGAGATTCCTTTGTTTCATTTCAATAATCATTATTCGTACATGGCAGCAAACGCTGTTCTGGGTATGGCCTGAGTTAAACAACCTGTTGATGGACACTAACATGGCTAGTGGTAGGAGCTGGCAGTCCCTTCTATGCCGAGCAAGTCAGCTCGCTACTCAGCCTGTTTCTTCTTGCCACTCTGTTCTTTTGTGCTGGTATTTCTTCATCGAAACCACTAATTCACCCAAGATCTGCACACTGGACAGATGAATTAACCTCACATACCTCATCTGCCTCAGTCCAGCATTTGACCTGCTTGGACACCCTGAGAGAGGAGAGGAAGTTAGAGGAATCTATTCTGGGTTTAACCCACGTGAGAAATTTACTATAGCTATCTGTGAGACTCAAAAACTTCTGGTGAACAGCAATTCACTGGAAATAGGATTATTGTGGCTTATTTCAACAATGTATTACACAGATACTAAAATGATGGACAGAAGTATAAAAGAAATTACACAAGTACAACAGAACAATGATGAATTGTCTTACACACAGCTACTTTAATTTTGCTGCTGCTGCAGTAGTTCATCCTATAATTGATATAATTAACGTATATCCATCAAGTTAAATAACCACTTACTTTCCTTCTATTTCCACTGTTTTATCAGCGTATCTGACATCAGGAGTGTTGTTTGTCAAGCTAGCACAGTAATTGTCAATCATCAAAGCTGTGAACTTGTCTTTCACATCCATTTCCAGGTTGTATTTTGTGGAACGGTTTAGTCTAGAGGAAGAAATGATCGCACTCTAAGCCAAAGTCTAAGCACCTACAGATCTCCCTAATATGCATGTGAGAAATGGTACACCAGGCCATGCAAATGCTGCTCAAAATTCCTCATTCACAAACTGTTATTTGCAACGTCCCGAGACCTAGAGCATGGTTCAAATTCCGTATAAATCAGTGGTATAATTTCAATTGGAATTAAAGCCACAGGATTGGCTGAGAAGGTTGTAGATCATGTGGCAGTACTTTCAGTTCTAACAGAACTTCTTACAATTAATTGTCAAATGTTATGGATTAGAACAGGACTTCTATAACTGTGTAGCACTGAAGGTAATCTTGGCCCCGCATTCAGCCTGACATGACTTGTCAAGATTATGACAGCCCTGCTTTTCAGCTAACCCATGTTTGTTATGCTCTTTGTCTCTGCACCTGATTTGCTCATTCGTTTGTTCTAATGTACGTTCAAGCAAAGCAATAACCCCCTGCAGAACTCCAGCTTCCTTGACCAATTCCTGTTCCACTTCATCATGCACCAAGTCAGTCCCAGCTCGTCTCTGCCTAAATAAAAAGAGAAAAGCATCAGTCACATTGCTGAAACGCCTATAGCTAACAGTGGTGAAGCCCAGCATTCTATACCCAAAGCTTCTCCTTGCCTTTATGGGCTTGGCCCTCTAACGTTACAACACAAACCAGACAGTGATTCTGCTGCACAAGCAGGCCCTTAGTTTGCCACTGCTGTATTTGTTAAAGGTCTGTTACACAGATTTTCTTCTCTGCGTGAATGTTCTTCCTCTTAATCTCACCTGTTCAGGAGACACTTCTGGGAAATTACCAGTGGCTCTCTGCAGCTCTCCAAGGCTTTCTCCAGCCTGGTCTTGAAAGTAACCAGTACCTCTGTCTCATTAACAAGTTGTTCGAGTTTGTTATCTAATTCTTGCTTCCAGAACTTTATTTCTTCCAGTCTCTGTTCTGCAGAATGAAAATTTCAAACAACTGTTAATAAAAGCCCGAGCATTGTTGGTCGTATCTTAGATATGGCTAGAAATAGAATGACTTCATTATTGTGTGAATTTCATGCTGGACCTGACGTATGGAGACATAATTTCAAACAAAATAAAGAATCCACTTGAAAATATTTTTGGATGATATCTTGACTTCTCCACGAGATCAGATAACATGCCCTTGACATATATTCTTACTCACAGTCATGTAATTTTCTAAGTCCCTCTCAAACACCTAGCTCAAATGCCACTTGAAAAGTATACATGGGATTTACCTATTTTCTTGTTGACGCTGCTTTGGGTTTTCTGAGTTGTCTTTTCTATTTCATCCACCAGTCTTCGACTCTCAGCTACTAAGCGCTCTGAACTGGATTTCTGAGACTCTGCACTGGCACACTGCATCTTGTTTGCAACGTGCCATTCTGAAGAATGCAACTGGGGTGGAGCTTGTAGCATTCTGGCCATTGGTTTTTGAAGGGTTCTGCATGGAACACAGGTGAATTTTTGGAATGCGGAGCCTGAAAACAGGAAAAGGATTATATTTGGCTGCAGAAGCAAAAAGATATAAGGATGGGTCCAGGAAGGTAAAAAAATTCTTGTCCTTTTAACCTTCAAAAAAGCATGAAGAAACGAGAATTTGGAAATGGAAGTTAGAAGAAGAGAAAAACAATCATAGCAAATTGGAGGAAAAAAAAAAAAAAGTTAACAAATGTAGGAGTTAAAGAGTGTCCTGCAAGTTGTGGTAGACTGTAAAGAAAAACACCAGCGGCAGCACAGTCACTGGAAAAATATGAGACAACAAGAGCTGGAAAACTGAAGGAGAAAGTACACCAGATAAAAGTAAATTGAGAAGTCTAGGGAGGGCTAAACAAGGACAAAGGGACACTTCTAAGGCAGTTAAAACCAGCGTCCCCAAAACACAGTCACAGCATTTTGGTTCAATATCAGTTTTTCTTTTAGAGCACTGTGTTTCCCCAGTGTTTCTGAAATAACTTCTCTCCCCATTTAAACACAGCAGTTCCTCTGCAACACAGTTTGTCCCTGCTGTAGCACAGGCGTCCTTAAAACATCTCTTTCTCCCCTTAACTGATACTGCTTCACACTGCTTATTCCCAAGGGCAGAGCCCAGCTAAAAGCCCCATCTTCTGTTTCCCTTCACGGTGGGATTTGCTCCCAGCTGTTGTGCAGTCTCTATCTCCAAAGCAGCACCACAGTGCATTTTTAAATGAGAGACAAATGTTCCAGGAGGGGGCTCCGAACGACACGGGAGGTCAACAAAGTGGTTGCTATGCACCATGGCTTCTAGCAAACCAACCAGCTTTTGCTCTATCGGGTGGAAGAACAGGAGCACTTCCTTTCACTCACTGACAGATAAGGTCTGTCTAGAAATAAAAACTTACTGTATGTTAATTGAAATGGTTTCCACAGTAATTTTTAATGGACATATTGCAGAAATGCATTTTAAAAATCTGAAATCAAATGAAAGGTGTGCTGTGCACCCATCTGAAGTTTCAGTTCTACAATATTTTTTAAGCAGTATTCTTTCTCTACTCCATTTTCATGGGAACCGTGTTCTTGACCTACCTGGGACAAAAGACTGGGAGCCTGAGAGAAGAAATGGAGGAGACAGAAAAACACCACATTAGATGCTAAAGTTAAAGTCTAAATTAACACTCCATGTACAACTTGTCCCTTAATACAAATTCTAAAACAGAAGAAAATTTTATTTTTACCTCAGGTGGTTTTCAGGGCTTAAGTCATAGTAGATTTCCTGAGCGTGCTGTTCATCAAACGATCGGCAAAATCAACTCCGCGATAATTTGTAAAGAAATTAGAGTGGTTTGTTAATTCCGGAATAGCCCCATCACTCCTCAAAGGAGAGCACCGAGCTCCCCGCTGCCCGCCGCTGCTGCCCGCTCCGCACAAACCAACCCCGCCCGCTGGTCGCGCAACGCCTCCACTCACCCAAACACCCGCCAGCCAATCGCAGGCGCCACTTGACTTGCCGTGGCCAATCGCTTTGTCTCCACAGCCTGGCCCGCCCCCCAACGCGCTTCTTACCAACGGTCGCGGTTTCAGGCTTGTGTGCGTGCGCTGCTGCGGCCGCAGTTCGGGTTTTGCTGGCCTCTGGCGGTGCACCGGCCGCGCTCGGCCCCGGTGCTTGCCAATCTGTCGCAGCGGGAAGGGCGCGGAACGGGCGCGGAACGGGCGCGAGGTCACGGGATTTCCCGGAAACCGGGCACCCCGGCTCCGCGGCACCGGAGAAACGGCGGAACTGACGCCCAGGCGGTGGCTGTGATGTCACGTACGACCGTCTTGACACTGACATTATGCTAACAAAAACACACACGTTTCCAGCTCTAAATTCACAAAGGCATGTTTTAATGTTTGTTACAATTTGTACCAAATGCTCCAGCACCACCTGCTCTCTTTACCATCACCCTCAGAAAGGCGGTGCGGCACAGCAGCTGCTGTCTGGGTATTTCCTGATGCACGAAGCTTTCCACTGTGAACCGTGTAGATGACACTGCTGGGTATACTGAAAACTATATCCAAATTCCCACGCGTGTAAATACAAACCAACAACAACAACAGGAAAAAAAAGCAGTTGCAAATAAATTTAACAGCACAATCAGTAGAAATAGACGCAAGTCAAAACCAATTCCAATGCAGTTGAAAGATCAAACTCTGTGTTTACTGCGCTAACATTTTACAAATCTGATGAGAAAAAGTTTGACTGAAGTCTGTACGCTGCCTTGCAGGGCGCTGTGTAAAGTTAACCATCCAAGATCACAGTGTCTTGATGCATATAATACATATAATCCAAAAGGTGATGTCAGGTGAACTGAGCTGTCCAGTAGTTATGATTAAAAAGCCCAGATTTACGGGATGAATTTTATAACATTATACGAACTTATTATCAGTAACAACAAATGCTTCCTGCATGGCTCTTATTCATTGACCCACGCATGTTAAAGATTACTGTAGGGTGGGGGTTTTTGCTTTTTCACGTTTTACTGGCATTAGGATAAAGCACGAGACTGCAGCTGATTATTAGCTGAAACTAACAGGAATGAGAGGAAAGATGAATGAACGTGGTATTTGGCTACAGAGTTGCACGATGAGTTTGTGTGTTCCACTTCAAACATGCATTCTGCCTCTTACCACAAACACTGTTTCGTGTTGTAAATCTGTATTATTAGGTGAAAAGTGTTATTGCTTAATATTATCTTGACTACTATAGCCTATTCCCTTGCCAAAGGCAAAGTGCTACACTTGCTTCACAATATCACAGTATCACCCCGTCACCACTGCTTGCTTTAGAAATGGGAATAAGACTGTGGTGACAGCAGTAGTTCTCTGCCATGGCGAATCATGGATGATTTGTATGACTTCTGTATGATTTTTTATAACAAATTTATTATGTATTACTGCCTCTATGTAACGTGTTCGTGGACATGAGAAGGCACTTTCTTTGATGGAATCACAGGATGCAGCCTGGTTTTTGTCCTTTTTAAGCTTTTTTTGAATCATGAACAAATTTGAAATGACATAATCTTCTATAGGTTTACGTAGAATATAATGGGGCCTGACGGTTCCTGTTCATAAGGTTCAAACCAGGCCACTGGATTGTTCTGTGGTAACTTTAACAGTGTATATTGAGACAAGATCAGCAGTTGGAACGGCAGCTTAAGTCTACCTTTAAAAACCAGCTCAGCCTTTAGCTTGAGTGTTCGATTTCCCTCCATAAAAGCATTCTTAATGTTTCACCATTGGCAAAAACTGCGGTAACACTGACAAACCAGAGGTGAGGAATAGTTCTAAAAGTGAATGTTGTTTTGTTGTGGGTTTTTTGTGTTTTTTTTTTCCCTAAAAAGCTGAAGTTCATGGGATATTCTTTCCTAGGGCCCTGTCCCAATCCCTTCCCTACTTCCATCCATGCTCGATCAGGTGATGATCCCAGCAGTGTATTTGGTACTGCTACTGCAGTCAGCACTCGTGACAGTGCTCCACTGGAGAGCATCAAAACCAGAATGCAGATAAAGTGGAACTGGAATTTTACCTGTATTTCCTCCCTCAGTCCAGAATGTGTAGGCTAATCAGAACTTTCTTGCTGCTTTGCTCAATAGAACAAGAATCTTCTATATTCATAGAATATTTCCTCCACTTCTATCGTTATTTGTCTTACGAGTACTGATTTAATGGCATTCACCATTTATGTCTACAAGTCCTTGTTAGAAGCCAGGATTTTTAGAGGCAGAGATGCTGTAGACTCTCAACAAACCGGAAACCTCTGCCAGTGACAGGTTTGGGACAGATCCCTCGGACTTGCTTGGGCTACCATTTTAATCTCCCTGTAATGATATCTATCTGTAGCAGATGCAGTGCCTTCAGGATGGGTCAATAGATTTGGTTACTTGAAAGTCACCTATGGAGATACTTTTTTAAAAGTGAAAATCAAATGGACAGTGGCAGTGAACGATGGCCTAAGAAAATGCTTGCACTGCTTAGATTTCAGTGCGCATCTTTAACAGCTATCCTTTTGTCTTTGTTGTTAATTTCATATACAGCTAGTACAAGAAGACAGAGAGTCACTTGCATTGCTTTTTAAGAACAGAATTACTCACAGCTTTTGAAGGTTAATCCCCCAGCATGTAGTCTATTTCAGTGCTATGTTCTAAGGCAAAACTGCTCAGAAATGGCTTGTAAACAACAACACTGACTAAAGAGAACAAAATGTGCTTAAAGGCCGAAAGTGTGAGGGCTTTGAAGGTTTTAACAAGGAGAAATACAATCACCTAAACAGTAGGTAATGGCTCTGCTGGGAGTATTCTGAAAATCTGACATAAAAAAATTGATCCAGACTTTAGAAGTAGGATGAAGATGCCAACAACCTGAGATAGTACTGAATATTGGATACAGTGCAGAAACTGGAAAAAAAATCCGAGACACTCTATCTGTGTAAAACACAATATGCTGACTTCATACATTGTTCCTTTGTCATTCATGTTAAATACATTTACCATCATATTCATGCACACTGTATTACTTTTAACCAGAAACACTAAAAAAACATCAGGGGATACTTTACACACATCATTAAATTTAATCATACAATCTCATCCAGGCTATATATTTTGATCAGGCATTCTCTAACGCATTTTAGTGCACTGTACTTTCCTATAACTATGCGATAATACCATACCTATCACGTCCTTATATACAAACCATCAGGAGTTAAAACCTGTCTTCTACTCCCCAGCTGGCAAGATGCCTTTATGATCGTCTCTTTAAAATGGGAGAAATTTTGGAAACTGCACAAACAGCTTTTGGGTAAATGAGAACAAGCTCAACTGTAGCAAAAACCTTAATTCCCCTTCATGAATTGGCAAAACTACTTATGCCTAGAATTTCCTTTTTTATAGTTATTTGCTACTAGACCAAAATGGGCCAAGCACTTAACCATGTCCTCAGCACTCAAATCACACAGGACAATCATTCATGACCTGAGACTGCGTACAAATCAAATGTATAAAGCTGCTGCTGCCAGTAATACAGCTGCAGTGGAACTTGGCTCTGCTAGTCGATGAAAAATATTCCGCTATAAGAACGGAAATACGCACGTCACATACCTACTGCAGACTCATTTCTCATTGTGCCTGATTCATCATTTCTCCAAAACACAACTGGTTCACAGAGTGTTTGTTGGAACAATTTATCCATCAGAACTATGATCATTCAAGAAAGTTAGGAACCAAAGGCAATGGCAGACACATTACAAACACCTTGCCTGCCCTCTGCCCACTTGCACTAAACCTGTATGAGCAGTGCCTGGGATCACTGCCAGTTTAATCACGTCTTTCAGAACCATACTAAGATGCACATTTCAAACACGCTTTCAAGCTGTTTCCAGCGTGTTGTAGAAACAGGCTGGGCACACTGCAAACAGCTTTTGGTGATCCAGCTCTTCAGCAGGTGGCTTATACTCTACCTTTACATGGCTTTTTCTTTTCAGACTTTGTCTGATAAAGCGGTTGCTTCATTCATGGTTTCTTAAGTAAACTTCACTGGAAAGGAAGGATAAAATAAAATCCTTCTATAAAGAAGCAGTAATTCTAAAGAACATTTTATATGTTTCATTATGAACTGTCATCAACACAGAGCCAAAGTCATCTTTGTAACTATCTACAAAGAGCATAAATAAATGCAGGTTAAAAACCCATTCTCTAGCATGAGTTGAGGGCTTGCGGCTGGCCGTTTTTACTTTATATAGACTATTCTTAGAATAGAAATACATTAAAAGGCCCTAGAAAAAAAAATATGCTTATTTAGTGTTTTTGTTTACAGCGTTCAATGGGAGAACAAAGCTATGTTGATTTAGCAAACAGAAAGTCAGAAAAGATAAAACATGAACTTTACGTCTAGCAATTCTGGCGCAAACCCACTCTAGTTAATGGAGACACTGTTGACTTAACATTCATTTAATTGAAACCAGATACTAGCCCGAGGCATTTTAGAGCTCCCACGTATTTCACACTTTTTTTTGGAACACTGCCTGGCCACATTAGAGAGAGAACACGGGGACTGAAGCTGTAAAGGCTTCATTCCTGTCCACGCTGGGCCTCTGCTCTCCAGAGCTCAGAATAGTGCCTATTTCACACGCGCATGTGTGCACGCACGCATTCGCTGGAGTGGGATGGAGATGGTGGAGGGGTAATATTGCTAAATTTGCTAAACAGGATCTTTCTTGTCTATTATTTCTGTGGGATACTGAGCAAAGAAGTGGAAGTGAAGTAGCTGCCTCCTAGAGTTTTACCTGTATTTTTAGGAGGGAACATCTTCATAGCAGAATTACTTGTCAGCGTATAAAACTGTTTCTAGCCCAGTAATGTAGCAACAGGACAAGGAGTTACCCTACCAAAAGAGGGTAGAGATCTGGATTAGATATTAGGCAGAAATTATTTACCATGAAGACAGCGAGGAACTGGAACTGGTTTCCCAGATAAGTTTTGGATGCCCCATTCCCAGAAGTATCCAAGGCCAGGGTGGCTGAAGCTTTGAGCGACGTGATCTAGCGAGTGGCAACCCTGCCCACAGCGGTGGGATGAGAACTAGATGATCTTTAAGGTCCCTTCCAACCCAAGCCATTCTGTAATTCTAACAGAGACAGGAGCTGAGATTCAGCTTCCTGTAACCTTTGAGAGAATATTAAAAATTAAACCTACTATTAGCACCAAAAGTACATAGGCACTGCTCAGCAACACTTCAGTCCGCAAATACAATTGAATGCTTTTCACTGTCCACATGCTTGCAAGAACTAACGGTGTTCTATTTGCAAAATGTCAGTCTTCCCATTAGCACAATGTACTTGATCATTCTGGCTGGATGGGTGGTGATGGCTTTACTCAAAGCGCCGTAGATGATTATACAGAGATTGGACATAAGTGAAGACACACATGGGATCTGGCTTGTGGCCCATCATCATCATGTCATCCACTTCTATCAGACGATCACAGTGAGCCATTTTCCTGTAGTAATAATAAAACAGATTCAGCAAATCAAGAGTTAAAGCCAAAGCCTGTAACTACTTCCAAGATTCTTTGCTGCTCCGAGTTGAGCATCACTGAGGGATATAAGAAATCCTGAGATTTATCAGGAACAGTGAAATGGTCAGGCTGAGGTAATATTGGAGGCTGTTATTTTAGCGATCATGGAAAATACTTGTTCTTCCCCTCTTTTCCTCTATACTGTGATCTGACCCAATCTTGTACGGCCTTTTTCCCTGTCCTATGTTTCTGTGGCACGTAATATAATCTCATTCCTGTGCCCAAGACTTAGTAAACAGGGCAAAATGAGTTTGCAAACTATGAGTTTTTCTACTTATTAAACAGAAAACTTCTAAAGAATAGGAAAACATGAGATCAGATGTGCTCATTAAAAGCCAAAGTGGCCATAGGTTCTTCTTGTTTGCTTTCCCCTGTCCTTACATGAGCAACTCGGACTGTTGTCCAAGATGACCGTCATGTTGGAGAGCACAAACCTGAGATCTGGAGCATTGTGAAGAAAAAGAAAGATCTGCTCAAGCCTAGGATTAAAAATCACAAGGACAGCAAGCATTTGGGCTGTGGAGCTCACATGATGGCTAACAGCAATAGTTGAGAGCCTTTTCTGGCAATAAGAGAACAGTTCAGACGCCATCACAGCTAAGGAGAAGTAATTTCTGTAGATATTTCTTACCCAATGTCTCTCTTTGTGTGCATGCTCAAGTTCTTGACTTTTCCTTATACTTATTGCTAGATTGAAATTGAGGTAAAAGCACACTTCAATTTTGAGAGTTGTATATATTTTCAGTTCAGAGAGTAACCATCTGAAAATGCTGTAGTGTCATTTTAACTCACTGATGTGTAAGAAAATTTGTGTATGCTTATTTGTGTAAAAAACTGTGATTCACAAATTACATAAATAATTTGCCAGGTGCTAGAATAGGGACAAGGGAAGAGCAACTGATGTCATCTACCTCAACTTCTGCAAGGCAGTTGATGCAACAGAAGGAAAGAATGCCATCCAGAAGGACCTGGACAAGCTTGAGACGTGGGCCCACATGAATTAAATGAGGTTGAACAACTCCAAATGCAAAGTGCTGCACTTTCTCTGGGACAATCCCAGCCATGAGAACAGACTGGGAGAGCAGCTCATTAAGAGCAGCCATGAAGAGAAGGACTTGGAGGTTCTGATGGATGAAAAGCTCAACATGAGCCTGCAGTGTGCGTTTGCAGCTCAGAAGGTCAACTACATCCTGAATGCCTCAAAACAAAGTAGCAGTCAGCAGCGTAAAGGAGGCAATTGTCCCCTTCTACTCTGCCCTTGTGAGGCACCATCTGAGGTACCGTGCTCAAGCTTAAGGCTCCCACCACAAGAAATATATGGAGCTGTTGGAGAGGATCCAGAGGAGGCCACCAAGATTATCAGAGAGCTAAAGCACCTCATCTATGAAGACAAGTTGATGGAGTTGAGGTTGTTTAGCCTGGAGAAGGCTCTGAGGAGACCACACTGCAACCTTCTGGTACTTAAAGGGGGCTTATAAAAAAAAAAAAGCCCAAATATTTTACATGGGCGAATAGTAATAGAAGGAGTTAGAATGGTCTTAAACTAAAATAAGAGAGATTTAAGTAAGATATTAGCAGGAAATTTTTTAGTTAGAGGTTGGTGAGGCACAGGAACAGGTTGTCCAGAGAAGTTGTGGATGCTCCATTCCCTGGAGGCATTCAAGATCAGCTTGGTGGGGCTGTAAGCAGGCTGATGTAATGTCTGGCATTCCTTCTTAGAGCAGGGGGAGGTAGAACTAGATGATCTTTAAGGTTCCTTGCAACTGAAGCCATTTTGTGATTCTATGAACCCTCACACAAAACTCAATTCCAAAAGCTAATTTGCTTGCTCTTTCCCCTTTAAGGGTCACAGATTTTCCTGGAGACATTGCATACATTAACATGCCTGAGATTCAAATCGTGTTTTGTGCAGGTGGGATTGGCAAAGAAGCTACAAGTTGAACATCCAGTCCCAGTGGGCTGTCGGGTAAAAGTTGGATGCATTGTGCTCTATGAATTCAAGTTTCCTTTCTTATGACTGACACGGACAAATCCATTAAGACTTCTTAATTACTTGAAAAACAAAATGAAAAAAACAAACAAAAAACCTACAAACAACACTTTCTCCCCCAATAATTAAAAAAAAAAAAAAATCCAACATAGAAGTAGTATACAGTGGTTGGCTTTTTACTCCTCTAAGGTGAACTCATTAGCCTGCTTTCTCAAGTTTAGCTAAGGCTGACAAAGTAACCACAACTAAATTTTCCCAATTTAAATGACATGTTTGTGGTATAGCAACTGCAATGTTAATTGCACAATTACACTGAAATGCTGAAGATCTGCAATTGTTTGCCTAAACAGAGAACCACACAATAGAATTCTTTACATTTCCAGAAATATAAGTTCTACATGAACGATAGCACTGGCTGCCTCTCCCTTATTCTTTATGAATTAGTTTCCCATGCTTACAATTTATCTTTTTTGAACACTGGAAAGAAGTCGCTTTATAATGCAATTCAGACCTGTTGACTTTGAATACGTTACAGAACAATAAAGAGGCAGGACACAGGGTTTTCACCAGTACTGCGCTTGCTGTTTCTCTCCATTACAACACCCTTATTTCCATTACATGCATACCATATAATGGTGTACGTGGTCCCGACAACACCGATAAAGCCAAAGCTTTGTTCCTGTTACTTTCAGAAGGGGAAAGAAGAAATGCCATCTTAACTGGTACACACCAGTCTGTTGCAAAAGAAGCATCTGTGGGAACCTGAGGGATCTATCTTTGCAGTTGAGTACACAGATCAGTTCTGCCCATAATTAAAGGTTAGTCTCCACTTCATCTGATCAGGAGAGAGCACTGCAGTGCCCGACCAATAAACCATCAAATACATAACACTGTGATGCTAGTTATCACCAGAATAATTATTTCCCCAAGTAATACATAAAAGAGATGCAGAATAAATCTTTCTGAAGACTGAGGAGTAATTTGCATTTATTTGTATTACAGGTATGTAGTATTCAAATACATTCACTAGGCTGAACTGAGTTTGTCTGAGCATCAGTTTCCACAGATGCAAACCCCTGTAATTCTGCACGAGTAGAATTTGTTAATGATAGCCTATGTGAAAGATTAACTGTCATTGATACTAAAATCCATACAAAAATAAGGATACACGATAAACGAAGTGGCAGGCTGATAACTGAACAACTTTCCTCCCTGTTAATAACCTTTTGCAGACCTAGGCAAACATCAATGTAAGTAGAAGCCAAACATGGCTTCTACTCAGCATTCCTTGGCAGAGAAGCTAACAGAGAAACCAAACTGCTCAGTTAAGAAATGCAAGGACACAGAAGTCATACTGCACACCCGCTGGCAATGTACAAATCACAACAGAGACAGTAAATACCTAAAATGTACTTTAATCTGCAGGTTGCAACTTTCTTTTTCTGGAAACTACTCGGACAGCTAAACACAGATCATTCAAGATCAAAGTATGCGAGTCTCGCTTACCAACACACAGCCATCCAGTAGGTTGTTAACAATTACTTCTGTCATGCAATCTGTTCTGTTTATATTGTGTTTCTAATGGGCTGGGCTATATACACTCTGGGTTTTGTCTTGTAAGTCCCAGAGAATGCAAATATGTACGGTTTAGGAACTTCCCAGGTAGTCATTTACATGACCTGAGAAATAATATTCTGTCAGTAACAACCTCTATAAAATATATTTGCCAGGGCTATTTTCTTTTAAAAGCAGCATCCCATTGTAATGAAGTTCTTATCAATACACACTACCAAATATTGGAAGGCAAGCATTTACAGCAGATGTTAATAAGGCACCTTGAAGTGTGACAAGTGCAAGCTGTGAATTTCTACATCTATGTAGAGCACAACTGAAATCCAGTGACTGCACATACACTCACTGAAAAAGCCAGTAATGCATACAAATGTAAGATCAAAACTACAGTACAGTCTTACAGCATCAGGGAACAATGAGAAGCAACAGAATTAAGGACTCCAGAGATCCTCTGAAGCTAATGGCTTTGTGCAGTAGCAGTCTTGTTAGCAATATCATCTGTGGCAAAATGCAGTGAGTGAAACCTACTGCTAACAGAAGCTGCAGCAGTCACATGTTCTAGCATTGCTTCTAGGATCACAGAAGTGAGAAAGCAGAATTGAGTACCACTCAAAGACAGTTCTGAACATGGGACTCCAGTCAGCTACTCTGCGTCTGGCAAAATCACATTTGATTTTCAGTTGCTGTTCTATGCGTTCTTCGTGCAGAGCTGCATTTTTTAGCACAACACACTTAAGTTAATGATATAGGATCTACGGAAAGAATGATTAAACTCTTCACTGCTGTCCAGCTTCCTGAGATTGGAACTGCAAGCACTTCAGAGAGATTTAAGGCAATACTCACTCAGCCATGGTGAAAGCCAGCTCAAAGTTCTGCTTGCGGTTAGCTGGATCAAGCTTATTATAATCAAAAGTTTCAGGAAAGAAAGAATGTACAAGAGCACAGAATGCCATCCCGTCATTCCAGCTTGAGGAGAAGTTCTGGAGATCAATGTGCTGTCACAATGAAAAAACCACACATTAGTGCAGTGCTGGAGAACATGGAAGAGCAGTTGCTTTCACTCACTGTAGCTTTCTGTCCTGTTCTCCCACTGACTGAGTAACGGAGCACAGGCTTTGTGGTTTTCCTTCCTCTGTGCGCATGTCCAATACATTCATTGTATTCTGAGAAGAAAGGGCCTCTTGCCTGACGTGCCCAGATACAAAGCAAACAAACACTCAAGGTCCCTGATCCCAAAAGCTGTAAAATACTGTGAAGAATCTCGTGAAACTCAGTGAGCTCTGGAGCAGGCCCAATGTTCCAGCTCAGTGTCGACGTGCAGTGAGGACATTGCTTATGCCTGTGAAGTATTTATAATTGAAAAACGGTTCACCTTGTGGTAAATAATACTGGATAAAGACCTGCTTACTTGCTGCTCAGTAAGGCCTAATTCATTGCTTCTTTATTATACAGAGCAGTAGAAATACTGGAAGAGTTAGGCCTGCTGCAGACTCTGCTTCTTAGAACTAATGTTTATTGTTACTTTCAACTGCCAGAATGAAACAAAGGATGTTTTGGTTCTCTGCTAGTGTTGCTTTCACATCATATAAAGTTTGAAACCCAACTTTCCTCTTTAACAACCAGCAGTCACGTTCATTAGCTGTGCTGGAAAACACTGCGATTTAGCACATTTTACACAATGCTGAAGAACATGCATTACTGGGAAAAAAAAAGCCACAAACAAAACTGGAAAATTTTTCTCTTCCCCCTTGAAACTGCTTTGGGAATTATGGCTTAAGGCCAGGTAAAATTACTGAAGATCTCAGCAACTGAATTCTCTTATCTACTGTGATGTTGCCTTACAGAAATTAATTCACTAACATGTTGTGATTCTCTCTCAGATATTTAATAAAAATTCACTTATCTAAAATCAGAAGAGAATAATTTGGTCTTTTGTGCAGCCAAAATGAGACAGGTTCTACATACTGGAAAAATACTGTCCAGACTTTATGTGATGAGAATGCAAAAATCACAGTCTGCATCTAAGAAAAATACACGAGTATAGTGAAGCCCACACATAACCATGGAAATGTCAGCTTTCAGAGCAAACACTGCTGCGATGCTTTGAGAGACATAGAAAAATCTCATTCATGCAATGACTGTCCTGAAGTGTTGCCCATGCAACACGGTGTCAGAACACCATGACACCGGGGGAAGTTAACTCACTGCTCAGCATGTTTTACATTCAGTTTTTGAGTAGGTTCTTCTGAAAAAGAGAGCTGGAAGTGCTAATGTCTTCACCTTGTATCCTATGGTTTTTGAGCGACACCAGTCTAACAAAATTTGCTTAATGCTGCTAGCGCTGGCAACCCCAAAACTCTGTGATCTCTTCAGTTTAGGTCTGGATTGTCCTTTTCCTCTGGAAAATTAACAGAGACCGGATTAAATTACATCCTAGAATAACTTAAACCTACTTGTCAGCAACATACATGCAACCTTGCCCAGATTCACTCCCTGATCAGATGATGTTTGAGAAACACATGGCTAAAATTTCAACATGCCGGTTCCACAACTAAAAAACATTTTCATTTCACTGAAGCCAGGATTTTGAGTCTTCTTCTGTTTAAATCATGCCCTTATCGTGATGTATAAAGAGTAGTCCTTGTTCTTCTTCCTTAACAAATGACAACAAAAGAGCCTCAGTTTCTTATTTTAAGAAGAGGAGGCAGCTTTCACAACACTCCTAATAAAAGGCATCAGCTTCTTCAGCTAAACAACTTCAAAGATAGAAAGCTGTACCTGTAAATTTCCAGGGCTCAATGTGCAATGTCAGCAAATCTGTACGTTACTTTACAGCCCCCCGAGCTCCAAATTCTACACTGTGTCTTCCCACCAAGCTGTCCTCTGCTAGCAACAATCAACAAATCAGTTTCCCATAAACAAATCCATTCTGCAGATGTAAGAGAGTGACATACTTCCCACTGTCCTGCTCAAATTTCTCAAAAAGCGCTTTCCTGGCCTGTGTTCCTGCAGTTCGTGGAAGCGTCTGAGACCGTACCAGTTCTCGCCTTCTTTCGACTTGACGCTGTACAGCAGGAGGAGAGGAGTGAGGCTTGGGCGTCACACCACAGAAATTATCAGTTGCACTAGAAAAGAATTACAGGAAAACTACGTGGTTAAAGAAAAAAGAAAAGCAGCACTCTGCAGTGCCAGCGGTCAGCATAAATGCCCAGGGTTGCCTGTCAAAACAGCAACTTCAAGAGGATGAGAATGGGTCAAAAGTAATTTAAGTGAAGGTTAAAGTTCTATTAATAGACAATAGCACTCAAGTACAGAAAGTTCTAAGGTTCTTTTAGGCATGAGACATAGTTAGCCAAGCCACAAAGGCTTTACAGCCCAGAGTAGAAGAACAGCAACACCTTTAAGAAAGCACATAAATTAAAGCAAAAGTGGTGGAGACGCAGAAGTACTGAATCCCTGTAACTTCCAAGTGTTCGTTTCCCAGAAGATTTAATTCACATTTTAAAAATAAACTTGAACAGCAATTCAGGAAGTAATTTTGAAAATTTTAGTTATAGTACACAGAATCCTGAGCACATTGGTGGTGCTTCACTGATTGCAACTTGAAAATATGATTAATATAAAGGATTATATTTTCATTTGTGTTTATTTGAGCAGTAAACCACTGCATCAGACTTAAGGAAGTAAGCCAGGCTTAGCTGTGAAAGCGCTCCCCATGATGCACAAACTGAAGCAAAGAGTGTGACACTGAACTGACTGTAAAGTTCTGATATATCTGGAGGCCATTCTCCTGACAGCAAGATCTGCAAAGTGCTTGGTATGTCAAATGTTGGAACAAACTTGGAAGAAACGTTGTGTCAAAATCTGTATGATTTTCAAGGCATGAAAAAGCTCAACTTAAGAGATTTAAATTGGCTATTCTCTCCCTTTTCTTGATGCCTATTTTGCATGCCAGGATTGCCTGGTTGTGGCTGTAGTAATTGCCATACCATATAACACTATACTAAGGAACTGTGACTGTATTAATGAAAAAAAAAGTAACCTTTTGTTTTTTTCCCCAAAAAGACAGCTAGAACTCTTCTGTATCCTGCAATGCGTTTATCTACAGACCAAACTCTAGTCTAGCCAAACTATGGATGTTTGATGGCAGTCATTCGCTGGTTTTCAAAATATAAGTTCAAAGCAGAATCTGACACATCTGACTATTTTCAAAGGTATTTTCCAAATGCCCGAGATCTCCCTTCCCCTAAAAATCCACCGCAGAGTAGTACAGCGCTAGCAGCACATCTTAAGAAAACGTGGAATCCACAACTCAGTCTGCTTTCAGCTGCTCTGCAAAAGGTTGATTGTTGGTTTTGGTTTTTGTTTTCTTTCCCTCTTTCCTTCTCATCTCTGCTCCACAAAGCTCTCATGGAGGCTTACAAACTTTAATGTGTTTAAATTACAGCATCCGGGACTCACCTGTTCTGTAAATCAGCAAGATACTTCAAGAACACACAGAACACAATGGCCTAACAAACGTCAAGATAAATGCTTACCTTTCACCAGTTTTGTTTCCACTGCTTGCTTCATAGCTTGCAGTAGAGACAGGCTTAGTGACAGACGTGGCATTCACTGTACCAAAAGAAAAAGTAGTATTAATGTTGAAACGTTTTTCTGTCCTTCCCTCCTGATTTTTCAAACCATTTCCTGGTCAGACAGTCCTGCACGGCTTTTCACCCCCTGCGGTAAGAAGTAGCAGGCCTCTGTCCAGGTCCTATTGCAAATTGAAAAACCGGGGAAAGATTTTCCCCAGGGATTCATTCCCACAGCAACGCTGTTGCACTACAGCAAAGATTGTGTTCACAGGCCAGCCAAGACTACGAGAAAATGCCTTTGGTGAAGTTGTGCTGGGAACACTGGGTCCTTCTAGGCCCTTGTGCAGACCTTAGAGGAGGGCATACAGCCATGGCTGTCTCACTGAAAGGAGAGAAGCGTGCTGTGACTTAGCTCACCACAGTCACTTTGGCAGATCTAAGCAGTATTGGGATGCCTACCACAACTGACAGCATAATGTAAATTACCCAATCTTAACTTACACTAGGAACTTTCCTAATTTTAAAGTAGAACGTACTCCAAAGGTAGCTCAAAAATCAACCTTGCATCTTCCTCCTCTTGCTTTTGAGGTTACATCTTTTGTGCTTTCCATCTTAGAGCCCCATACTAGAGTCTAGGCACCACAGATGTGGAGAATGGAGTGACTTGTCCAGACTTAACACTAACTAAAGCCAAAACGTTTTGTACAAGGCTTCTTCATTTATGGAAGGCTTCTCACATAGACAAAGATGAAAGACTGACATCTTGGAAGCAATTCCACCTAATTGCTGTCCAAGTCACTCTACGAAGGCACTGAACTGCTGGCCTATTAAAGGACTCAGATCAACTAGACATCTCATTTATAACACTCCATTAAATGTCAGCATACAGAAGCAAATCTGGAAGCACAAACAACTGCCAAACAGCTGTACAAATCTCACAGGTTTTAAGCTGGGGAGGAGTGTGATTTGAGATCACTGTGAAATGCCAGTACATTGTGTCATGGTAACAGCTTGGTGATATAAATCAGAAGCAGTTTTAGATAAAGCTCAAGTCGTCACTTCCTACTGGAATAAAAAGTCCTAAAGGCATCTTGTCCTTTTACGCATTTACACATGCAGACTACTAACTCTTCTTCTGCTCAGACAAACTTGCTTTAAAATCCAGAGTGGGCCCACTACTTCCCAGCTGTCATTAGCTTGCATTCGGCCCCTTTTTTCGATTACCTGAGACATTCACCAATGAAACTGCATTCTGACCTTCTTCTCTGGCACCTATTGTTTTCCACTGCAGAGAATGCCTAACTCTACACATGCACACCACTACGCAAATATACATAGGTGCCCACTTGCGTTGAACTGGTGGAGAGCCCAATAAACTAAAACAAGGATCCACGATACCCAGAAAATTGAATCTGCACGCAATCTCGTTAGTGATTTTAATACTGTCACGTACCTATTAAATGGAACTAGATGCTCAGATCTGAATCCCCCACATACGGAACACGGAATCCCTCTCAAAATGCTTTGCATAAGGATGCACTGGTGGGATACTCACTTCCATTGGCAGATGAAGTCACTGTTCTCACTGAAATTGGGAGGGAGGGGAAGCAACAGAGGGATGCTTTCCTACATTCTTAGCTTGAATATGATAACATTTGAAAGATGAAACTGCAAATACTCTGTTTCTCATTGGCAATTCCATCTGATCTATCTCTACTGTTTCTGATCAATAAAGCATCGCCAACACTAAACACACACAAAATGCAGCCCAAAGACAAATTATCTGACTATAAATCAAATGACATGAGCTTTTCTATTTTAACAAATTTAACTTACAGATAAGATTCTGCAGTAACTTTGTCTACTTGTCAGTCTGCTGTCAGTCATTCCTCCCTCCAAACAATTTTTAAACCTGTTAGCAAATACTCCCTTAACTTCTCAAGATACTTCTTCAGTAACTGCACTAGAATATTAGGTTGCACTGTGAACTCAATTATATTAGGCAACAAAAATTCTCAGAAGATGTGACATTATGAACTCAACCTCCAACTAGGACCCGCAATATTACAAATCAGAGCATCCCGTCATGAAAGGGAAGCCATAGAAGCAAGGTTACATAATTACTTCCAGGTTACAGGACAATCTCCACGTCCCAAGTTTCTTGAAGTAATGAAATGAAACAGAGCTTCAGAAAACATACTGCTTTTTTTTTTTTTTATCCCCGTATTTTACCTGTCTGGTTAGAAGCTTTCAATGCCATCTCACTTTTGCTCTGGCTTTGTCCAAGCAGGCCAGTGGGTGCACCAGTTGTTCCTGCTGAATGAGCAGCTTCTCCTGAAAACTTCTCTGATGTTCTGGTTACTGCAGTAACAGGAAGGTGGGGCATCTGTAAGGTCATTACAGGAGCATGGGCCTCAGGGGAAGAGTCTGACCTATAAGAAGAGGGCAGCTGATGGGAGGCTTTTGCCTGACCTGGTGAATAAGAGAAAAGCAGAAAGGAAGTAAATCTACTTAATACTTGTAATAAAATTACAAACTCTGTACAAAGTCAATCCAAGTATTCTACCCAGTTCTCCCTCTGAGACATCACACCACTTACAGCACCCTGCAGAACTTGAAGTACAATCCTGGTACCTGTCCTGCATGACATTCAGCAAAAACAGCCTTTTCAGGTTATTAGTTCACTAGCACCTACATTTGGTAAGCTCCTCCTCTTCCTCTGTGCAACCCAGCCACGTGATGCAGATTCGAAATCAGCATCCTTGTTCTTTTCTAGTTTCACAAAATGCTGGGCACCTCAGTTTTCTCTAAAATATTGATCAGAAGCAAACGCCCCCAGTGAAGGATGATTTAAATAGATTGGTAATTTGCAAGATGTTTTGAGATGTAAGGCTATAATGGAACCCACAACAGCTGATCTTATTATCAGGGGGGCACTGAGATTATAGTCTCCAGTTTATGAAACAAGCAGTGCATGCTTAACATTGAAGTTGAACATTGAAAGTTAGACTCCTAATTAGGAAACAAACAGCCGCAGCACAAAATCCATCCTGAAACCATTTCAGATTTTAATGGTTCCAACATCCAAAAGCTGCTCTATGACTGCCAGAATCAGGTATTTTTTAAAGTAATCCTTCAGTTCTTGCCCTGTTCCTACCTGATGAAGACTGATGCCCATTTTCAATGATGGAAGAACTGCAAACTCTTCTAAACTCAGGTTTGTGGTGGTCATCCAGGTCTACACTCTGTCAGAACAGAAAATGGACACAACTAAATTTTAAACAGCATCAAAAGTTAAATTATCCAGAAACCCCAGCCAAGAACAGGCCTTCCTTTACTAGTGATCATGATACAGGAGGGGAGGAATTATGTAATTCCAAAGGCCAGAACTTGAAAACGGAACACTGGAATGTACAACTCACATCAATCCTCACAGGATTGCCCCAGCAGGCCCCATACACCTAGCAGGGATCGTCCACTTTTGTTAGATAAAGCTATCAGTATCCACTGTGACTGTGATAAACTGAAGACCCTGTCTAATAGTTGAGAGACGAGAGAAATGCGAGATGTGTAACTCCAGATCAAATCTTCCTGTTCTACTTCTTTTATTTCATCAGAAAGTCTGAAAGACTGGTGTTAAAGTAAGGGCGCCCACCATAGTAGGAGCACATGGAAATCTGAGATGCTTCAGAGGACATAAATTTCCACCTATATACGAGAAAAGATAGGTGAATGTATCTGGTATTTACTTAACCACTTATTTGGAAACAAAACCTTGATTTACTCAGTATTTTTCAGACAATAGGTTTAGTTTACTTCTCCTGACTGTCTCTGAGTCAGTGATCTTGCTGGAGTTACACACGCACTTCTGTGCTCTGCTAGGTAAAGGGCTGGAGGCTACATAGCAAGGCAAGTTTGGTCTGTTTACTGTTAAAATGAGTAAAAGGTGCTGCTTTGTCAAAACAAGCCAAAACCAAACACAACCACAAGTTTTAACACAACGTGCCTTATAGCTCTATTAGGACAATCGAACTTTCTTTCATGCCCCAGTATGGTTTCATATACACCTAAAATAGCAGTGGTCCAAAAATCTAAAACTCTCGTACAAGCAAAAGCACCATTAGCTCCACTGTTTTTTGTGGGATATCTTTCATTTAGAGACCTCTTGAAAGAGGAATTTCTGTAAAAGCCAGCTCCTCAGTTGCCTCTACGTGCTTTGCATACAGAGATTACTGATACATCAGAAATGGAAAAAGTGGGATGTGTCAAGGAGGACAATCAAGGCTGCTAGACATGAATGAGAACTGCACCACACTTATTGCTCAGTTCTACTAGAGCACAGAGAAACTGTCAGATTACAGGAGTATTCTGTAACCGACTGCTCAGCTTGAAGCAGCAGCCTTGAACAGCATTAGGAAGCTTTTGCACATGGAGTAACCTCTGAAGAAAAACCGTCGAGGCATTTTTCACAAAACCTTATTTTGATGCAAACCTGGATTAAAAAATTGACAAGAGAGAAAACAGCTCTACATTTATAGCTTCAGCAGGTGTTCACACTGTATCACAATAAAACAACAACAAAACAGGCAAACAAATCACCTAAATGAAGATTCAGGTAACTTTGGAATTATTCCTACAAGACACTCACAGGAATTGCAAGAAAATAAGAAGAAATAAACAGAAGGACCAAACTTCCTGGTCAAATACACGAGCAGAGATGGCTTCATGGTATACAGTGCAAGTTGACTTCTGGAGCATTTAATCTGTCTGCTTGTATACTGCAGGTCTTTGTGTCTCATGCAGTTACTCCAGCACTGTTGAGTGCCATCAGGCCCCCAGATACCAACGAATAATGTTTGTTTAGATCTTCGTAAGTGATCACAGCCAGCTAGGCAATCACTCTGCTGCTTTCCCCATAGCAGGCTGGTTCTCTGCAGATGTCCTTTCAGCAGTCTGTCAACACTACAGAGAGACTTTTCTGACAGTGTCAAAATAGAACATCCTTTTTATAATTTTAGTCCTCCTTGTTCACAAAGACATCATGCTGAACCACAGACAGTGCAGAAAGATTCTTAACGATTGTGCTCCTGCAAACATGTGAGATTTTCTCATCAGAAAAGGTCAGAACTCATCCTTTCTAATAATCACTGGCAGGTAGAAGGAGGCTTGCAAGAGGAGGTGGGGGAGTCTCCTGCTCTGGAGATGTTCAAGACCTGCCTGGATGCCGACCTGTGCGACCTGCTGTAGGAACTGCTTTGGCAGGGCGTTGGACTCCATGAGCTCTGGAGGTCCTTCCAACCCCTACAATGCTGTGAAATCCTTCAACAAAGGATGCATACTGAGTCACACAGCTACAGCTCTGCGATTCTGCTTTAAAATTCATCCTTCAAACATAACTTCACTCAGAGGGTGGTGACACACCGGAACAGGTTGCCCAGGGAGACTGCGGATGCCCCTGGAGGTATTCAAGGCCAGGCTGGATGTGGCTCTGGGCAGCCTGGTGTAGTGGCTGGCAACCCTGCCCACGCCATGGGGGGGGGGGTTTGAAACTAGACGATCTTTGAGGTCCTTTTCAACCCAGGCCATTCCATGACTCTATGATTACCTATCTGTAACTGATAGCTTGACAAAAGCAAATCTCAGTATTGGGCCTGGTTAGAGAACCAAATTGAAGTCTGGCATCAAAATACCAGAAAGAGCGACTGTTGTTAACAACTGTGATTAACAACTAACACATGAATGCATACTTCTCTTTTTTTGTTTGGCTTTAGCAGCACAGTCATCTGGTAGACTGGAATACTGAGCACCGTACTTGCAAGCAGTTTCATACAGCGCTGTGTTCTACATCTGCTTACCTGTCATACTCCTTTTATGTCACAACCAGAAGATGCATCAAACAGAGCTTTGCTAATGTATGTGATTATTCTGTCATTCTCCTATTGCAGATAAATCTTCAGGCATTTCCTCGTGACATATGTGGGGCTATAAGCTAGATCTCACCTGTTGTCATCACACTTCCATTTAAAAACAAAACAAAACACATGGAAAAGCAATAATGTGGTTGATGAAAAATTCTAGGGAGAAAAGTATAAAATTCTGGAAGGCACATCGTGAGGGCAGAAAGCAGCCTGTTTTCTTCTCATCAGGGAGAGGAGAGAAGAGCTTTCTATTGAAACCAATATGGCCTGTACCCACCGTAACAGCCAAGCTGAGGCAGAAACCTAGACCAGCCACACCTTTCCCAAGCTGACCTCCCAGGGAGCATTAGCGGTGCCCTTATCTTTGACCGTGGAGAACTGTAGACTCTGGAAGTCCCTCTAGGGGCTGAGGGCATCGACTGAAGGAAGGAGAAAAAGAAGGGAAAGAATTCACAGAATGAATTGCCTGGGTTGGAAGGGACCTCAAGGATCATGACTCTCCAATCCCCCGCCACACGCAGGGCCACCAACCTCCACGTTTAACGCTAAACCAGGCTGCCCGGGGCCCCGTCCAATCTGCCCTTGAACACTTCCAGGGACGGACGGGGCATCACAGCCTCTCTGGGCAGCCTGTTCCAGCACCTCACCATTCTCAATGTAAAGAGTTTTCCCTTGACATCCAACTTAAATCTTTCCTCCCTCAACTTATAACCATTTCCCCTCGTCCTGCTGTTATCAACTCTTTCAGAGAGTTGATTCCCCTCCTGTTTGTAGGCTCTCTTTAGGTACTGAAAAGCTGCAATGAGGTCACCCCACAGCCTTCTTTTCTTCAGGCTGAACAAGCCCAGCTCCCTCAGCCTGTCTTTGTAGAGGAGGTGCTCCAGTGCCCTGATCATCTTCATAGCTCTCCTCTGGACCCTCTCCAACAGCTCTATCTTTCTTGTACTGGGGGTTCCAGACCTCAACACAGCACTCCAGATGGGGCCTCACAAGAGCAGAGCAGAGGGGAACAATCATCTCCCTGTCCCTGCTGGCCACCCTTCTTCTAATGGAGCCCAGGATACCGTTTGCTTTCTGAGCTGCAGGAGCACACTGCTGGGCTGAGTCAAGGACAATCTACAAACAACGTGTTTTTGAAGAGAAAACACAGTTTTCCTAGTTTTTATGCTCTCAATTAGATGATATTTTCCTCAGCTTTGAGGGAAGTTGCCAACTAAAGACTCTTAGCAGGCACTTCAATCCCTGGAAATCAGCAGACTGTTTACATGACAGACCCATCATAGTTAAGGAATGCGTCCGGGTTACCACCTTTAATCTCAAACTTCTCCAGACTTTGGAGCTGACAGAAATAAGTCCTATAATCTACATATGCAGCTTCTCCAGAGGTCACACCAAGAAAAATAGGCAAGGCTAGGTGAGCAGACTTTTCTACTCAAGGAAGAACTGACTAACACTCACTGATTCATCATGACAAGTGCAATTTACTGGCCTGATTCAAGGTAAGAGTGAATTTCTGGACAGAGGAAGCTTAAGTTCAGGGTAGCAATGCTAGATTAGAAGAAAGTGGAAATGTACTCTTTTTATCCATCTGAAAGCCCAGCTGATCTAGATCAGCCTGATAAGAATTTGGGCTGACATGTTTGTAGACCTTTTAATCACAGATGTTTATATGACACCAACTCAACAACTTAGTGTCTTCAGATGAGCAGGACCTAAGCAAGTGATAATTCTCCTACTGCCTTTATCAGTCAAAATTCTCTGGAGCTGATGGAAACTGAATTTCATAGGTACATCCTCCAAACTTGAGATTTGATCAGAACTTTTCAGCGCTCTACCACAATTTTCACATTCAAAAAGTGAAAAACTAAGCATCAGGAAAGAAGGAAGGAATAGGGGGACCCTCTAATGCACTAAAATCTGTCCTCTACCCTTAGAACTCCACAGCCTTTGTGTTCAACAGATACACCCTTCCCAACACCACAAACACTGACTGTAATGGCAAACTGTCTATTTCAGCTGCTAACGGTACCTCTGTGCTGTTCTCCCTGTTTCTCACAGAAGACATGCAAAGCTAGCTGCTGAGAGCGACATTATAGGTAACCAGCAGCGAAAGCTTCGGCCAAAAATTGTCAGAAACAAAGTAAAGAACTAATGACCTGTCAGGAGACGTAACTGAGAAAATGAAACATGACTTCGCTGCGTTGCAAATTATCGTGCAGTCAGAACAGAGCTCAGAACATTGTGCTTCTACAAACAACGGAAACACAAGAATTCAGTCAAGTTCGTACCGTGTTTCCTTGCAGACAGAAAAAGGACGGAACAGAGCAGAAAGTTCAGTAGGAAGGGTCCTACAAAGACCACCGAGTCCAAAAACAAGTCTCACGTTGAATAGCTAAAAAGCTGTTCTCAAATCTTTTGCCAAAATAAAAACATAAAAGCATAGAAGCAGAGAACTTTTTGGAAAGAAACATCTTCAAATAGGAAAAAAGAAAGCAAGGTCCTTTTCTTTCACCTTGACAAAAACCACTGAACAAGTCGGTACTACTTCTAAAGTAACGCTGATTTCATCCTGGTTTGGTTTTTAATATATGCTACAATTCGCTCAACACCATCCCAACCACACAGAACGTATTAATGTAGAGTTCCAGTCTCACGCAACAGTGCCTCTACTATGCTGGTATTATCTGATACATAAGTGTATCTCTCTTAAAAATGTAACCATGTCATAATTAGAAATCACATCCAGTTTGCAGAATGATTAACTCAAAATCCTGTTCAATCCATGTAGCTCCAGCTCCAGAACTTCTGCTATCCAATAGCCTTGCACCGGCTTCCTGGCTCCAATGATTATAGAAAGGAAAGAAAAAAAGAAAGAAAGGAAAGAAAAAAAGAAAGAAAGAAAAGAAAAAAAGAAAGAAAGGAAAAGAAAAATCTATGTGCCAAAAGTGCTGCATAAATGCTTTAAGAAGAATTAACTCAGAAGGCAAAAAGCTAATCCAAATTTTCACATATAACGATTTTAAGCCAATCCCTACCGTTCTGACATTACTTTTGTATACTGGCTACTGTCCGTGCTGGATTGGGGTGTCCCCTCTCAGCTCAGCAGCCATAATCTAAAGACCTTGGAACATTCCACAGAGCTACTTTTAAACATACTCGGTTATTGCTCCTTCATTTTTAAAGAGAGAGGAGATCTCATCTTTATTCAGTTTCAGTAGTTCAGACTTCTCAGAAAAATCTACTTAGCTGAAGTTTAGGTCAAAACGAATTTACAGATCTAGCTGTAGCAACCGAACAAGTGGGTTTACTAAAGCACTGCAAACACAAAAAGCGATTCTCCTTTCATTACTAAGATTTCTAATCCATCCATCCCAAGATGGAAAAGGAAAGGTGAGCAATTTTCCACGTGTAATCTCTTGGAAGAACAGGGCAAATAAAAGTGCCAGTGTAACAACCTTGGATACAAATGACCACCTGATGCTAGAACTAACAAATTGCTTTCTGAACCGTCCTGCTCTGCAGAACTGAAACGTTCGCAGAGAGAGAAAAACAAGAAACAAACAAAAAACCTCAGAAAGGGGAGGGGGAAAGACAAAAGACAAGGAGCAAAGAAGAACACATTGCCCCACTCCACGCCCCCAAACAGCCTTCGCCAGTACCTGGAGAGCCCTGCCTCGAGCACAGTGTGAATGTCGGGCAGATAACACAAATCCTTTGCAACACTGTCACTGCTGCGTCGCATGCAGGAGATGGGGGCTAAAACTGTTATCTTGTTAGTCTGCCCCACTCGACAGACAGGCGACTGGGTCCACCTAAATGAGCAGATATGCTGTCGTATATCAGATTTCAAGGACGGTGGAGCAGAGGCTAGCCAAAGATTATATTTAAAAGGATATTTGTGCCCTTACTATTTAATTATGCTCAGAACACCTTGGCCACATTTTCTTCTCAATGAAATCACCTTTAACAGTAATCTAGCAGTGTTACAAAACAACAGTTCACACAATAAAGATGCTCAGAATCTTCAATACCTAATCTTCACCCTGAGAAAGAAACTCTCATCCGGAGCATTTTGATAGAAGCGTTGAAGGGAACAGAACTCAACTCCTTACTGGGATAAGAGCTGCATCAACTACACACCAGGAAGAAACCCAACCAATGAATCTTTTTCAGGAGCAAAAGAGTACCCTGATCCGCTGCTATTTCCAGAAATAGATTAATTGCTTCTCCTATCTCAGACTTATATAAGCATTTACTGCCGATGGAAGTCTCATCAGTTTTTATCACAACCACTAATTTACCTGAAAACAAACACAGTAGCATTTATGGTTGTATTTCAATGAATATAAAGATGTTACAATTATGAAATAAACAGGAGAGTTTGGCAAAGCAGATTACAATAACAAAAAGAGAATAGATAGAAAGCTTACCAGCATGCTGGACCCACTGCAAAACTCCAAAGGAGGGATCTCCACAAGAGATCCTTTCCCCCGGCAGCCAGCTCTTCAATGGGTTTAGGAGAGGTGCAGCCAGGCTCCACCCCTTCCAGCAGCACAGGTGAATTGCCTTCAGCTGTGCTCCCAGGGCTGACTGTGCTCGCCTCAGGTGGTCCATCAGAGGTTCAGGCCGTGATTCAGCAGTTCCCACACAACGGTGCTCTGTTTCAAGTGCTTCTGTTGCACAAATAGAAATTTCAGACAATTCAGGGAATGTTTTCATTACCACAGAGAAACTGGTGACCAACACAGTGATCAAGGCTTGTTCCTTAGTCATTTGAGCACAGCCACATTACATATTTTTTTGATCGACGCTGTAATCTCTGCATGCATTTGGTGTGTGTAGTTCTAGCTGCATCTCCCATGGTTCTTAGTACTGAGATTCCTTTACAGTCAGTTATGCTAACCCTGGAAGGCATCCATCCTTGCGGGGAAAATTGTTGGGAGGACACTGGGGAGCTAACAGTACTTTTGTGATCTTCCCTGAACCCTCAAAGCTAAGCAAGAAGGTTCCAGCCAAAACAAAAGCACATTCTGTGTTTCAGCCTAGACTGTTATCTAAAGCTGGATAACGCTATAGCCTCAGTGCAAACCTTATCACAGAGCGTGGAGTACCCACCACAAATAGGCAGTGGCAATGGAGGTGAGTTGTACGAGGCACCACTTCCTCTTATCCCTTCCCTGTCACCGAGCTTAGTTCTGTTTCTTGCAATGCAATAAGTGTGGCTGGCTCCATGGAGGAAAACAAAACAAAACAAGCAAACAAACGATCCAGAAGTTGTGTAAGATGTTCATATTCATCTTTTGGGAGAAAAGGCAGCAACTGCTACAATAGCATTGGAACAGTACTGCATGTGGCTGCTTTGCCTTTTCATTTGGCCAGCTGTTGCCAAATACTTTTGGGTTGGTGGGAAGTAAAAGGGCTGGAATGTTGTACTGACTCTGCTCAATTGCACCCAAACAACTTCAAATTAGCTTAGTTTCCAAGCTTTTACTTTTCATCCCCAAGGCCTGGATAGCTAATCCCACAACTGTCCATGCTCCAAGTCTTTAAGAATCTGCAAGAGATAGATTAATATTAAATGAAATAGGCTGCCCGTTTTGAAAGCTAGCTCTCTAATACCACATAGTTACACAACAATCATCATGTACTGTCTGGAGGCAATCTCTTGGCATCAAGGATTGTACAGGAACTCTCAGCTCCTTCCACAGAACCAGATGCACTAGAAAAGTATTACACTAAGCTCAGTGCCATATGAGCTTCCCACTAACTGAGCTTTCCATGCACCACATTATAAGGCTTCATCTCACAGAAGCAGTTCTACCACTGGGAAGAACATCTCTGTGCTAGTTTAGGACATGGAGACCATGACAGCTTGCATGGGGCACACCTCTCTAAAACTGAGCCAAAGTAGTACAGCACAGCACTTGTGCCTCAAAACTGTCACACTTCAGCACACCAAGTCACTATGTTAGGTAAGCACATTATTACCTGCTACATATATGCTGAGCTTTTCTCCTTTGTGAGCTTGGCAACTGACAAACAGCACTGCTGGCACACAGGTCCCCCCCGAATCTTAAAGGGATATACAGACATTCACCTACACATAAATGCTGATAGCTGAGACTGCCACAACGTCTCTTCTCACTTCTAACCACACTCAACTGAGAGATTGCTGCCACTCTAAGCAAGATCTCAGTTTGGCCAAGTAGCACTATAATCAGAAACATCTCCAGCTGGCATAACAGTCAAGACCATTTCTCTAGACACCTTCCAAAAGCTCATAAATATTCAATGCACAAGATTGTAAACATTCCCCCGTGTTACCTACAGCTCACTGTAGACGCATCCACTCACACCAAGTGCTCATGCATCCTCATGACCCTCCCTGCATTGCCGCCCCAGCCACAGCCGGCACTTACTTGGCTCCGACCAGACACTGCTAGCTTCGCAAGGGTGGAGAACCTGTCTGCAGAAAAAGCCGGCACTGGAGAGCTGGGTCCCACAGCCGGAGGGCTCCTCTCTGCCTCCTCCTGCCACTCTTGCGGCAGCCCCGCCGACCGGCTGAGGGCCTCCACCTGCCGAGCAAGACGCTCCAGCTGCACCCGCAGGCGTTGGTTCTCCTGCTGCAGCTCCGAGACGCTGCGAGCCAGGGGGCTGGCGAGGCGCAGCACCTCATCCACCTGCCGACTCACGCCTTGCTTGAACACCTGAATGTCCACATGGATCTCCCGAACAGCGCCTCGCAACGTGTCTTCATAGCGCCCCAACGCCTCGCATACCGTCTTTGCTTCGTGGCTGTTCAGGTTGTCGATCTCGCTAGCCATGGTGTTCACGGCCCGCAGTTTCTGTGGTGCGGCCAAATAGGCTCGGGGGAAACTCGGGAGCCGACGGCTCAGTAATCCTAACAGATCTTCTCTCCCTGCTGCCGCCGCCTTCTCGTCCCCTCGGAGCGCGCACAAAACCTCCCCTTACCCGCTCTTAAGCCCAACCCCCGCATCGCCCTGCCCCCACGGCTGCCGGAGCCCGGTTCGCTCCCACAGTGCGGACGCAGAGCTCCGCAGAGCCTGCAGGGCGCCCGGCGGCGTTATGCAGCAGTGTCGCGCCGTAGCGGGGCGCCGGGGCAACCAAACCAGGAGCTGAGTGACTGCCCAGGGCCGCCCAACTCAGTGTGTGCTCCTTCAGAGGAGATGTAATTTCACGAGAGAACAACGAAAGAGGGAGGGAGAAGAGGCGGGGGCACTGGGGGTTCACAGCTGTCGGGGCCCTTGAAGGAAAGGTCGGGCGTGGCGGGCTGCAGGCTGTGCTACGGAACCGGACCTGGAGGAGGTCGATGATGCAGAGCTTGTGTGTGAAGGGAGTGAAGAGGAGATGGTGGTCTGGCAGGAACGAGGAGAGCAAGCGAAGAGGTCATCATCTCGTGTTTCCTCGGATGCCGAAGTAAACAGAACATATTCCTTCCTGAAGGACGCGAAGACAAAGGGTGATAATTGGCTCTGAGACAACTTCTGAAGAAATGCACATATGTGCACCTTTCCCTATGAGTAGAGAATCAGCTCCCACAACCTGACCGTGTTCCTTTATTCATTAGAGCCTGAAACAGAAACGTGACATCCTGCATGCTCCTTAATCGCAGAAAGTTTGAAGTGGAGGAACTACCTTGCTGACTTTGTCAGCACACTTTTTACTCTGCTACTTCCAGAACTGCTTTATGCTTTCTAGTGAAGTGTAACAATATAGTATGTTTATGTCTTTTCAGTTCCCCCATAACAGCATGCTTTGCAGTACACAAGACATACACGTGCCAGTGCTGTACTCATGTACTCATGTACTCCAATCTAGACATACAAATCAAAGCTATGCATGCTCTGAAGATCAGAGGCCTTGCTCTTAACTGCACAAAATATGATTGTTAGCAAGTGCACATGTGCATAGATTGCAAGTGCTCTTTATGCAACCTCTCAGAGTGCCATGTTGCAGCCATAATTCCAGAGCCCTTAAAACCAGTTGTGCCCCAGAGCATACGGTAAGTCATTCCCAGAGAGATTTCTGTAGTTGAGATTTGTTTCCACTCGAATCTCATTTCTAAGTTTTAGTTCCTCGAGTCTCTTTTCATCCACTTGCGCTTAGTGCAGGGACTGGCCACTGGGTTCGTCTTCCCTCTGCCCCTGACCTTGCAGCAGTCATTGTACAAGTCACTTAATTTTTCCACCTGCTGAGGTTTTAAGACCCTTTACGCTCTTCTGCCAGAAGATATAACAGGATATCTTCTAACAGGTGGTGGGGGTGATTTCTGTTTGTTGTCAGGCTTTTTTTAAAAAAGGCTGAAGGCTCATATAAAGAAAGAAGGGGGTTCCTACTGCACAGTAGCTAGGACATGTCGTGGGCTTCTGTTACCGGATCTCTCTGGAGAGTACTGTTGGGGACTTTCACATTTGATACTACAATTGAGCATTGTAAACCACAAGATACTGTTCACATTTCCACACTGGAACAATATCTTTTAGGGAAACAATATCTTGTAGGGAAATCTGAGATCATGTTTATCATTTCCCACTATCCAGTGTCTGAAAATAAAAGCATGTTTTCTCCCAGCAGAGAAGCTATCCCTCCAAAGCTTATGGGGCTGTACTTGAATGAGTGTGAGGAAAGCAGGGGGGCAGAGCCCAATAGTTGTGGGGTTGTTCTGCCCAGGCGAGGAGGATAAACTCCCTCTCACCATAATCACAGAATCATGGAACTGTAGGGGTTGGAAGGGACCTCTTAGAGATCATAGAGGTCAACCCTCTTGCCAAAGCAGGCTCCCTATAGCAGGTGCACAGGTAGGCATCCAGACAGGCCTTGAATATCTTCAGAGAATGAGAATCCACAGCCTCCCTGGGCAGCCTGATGGTGCTTCGTCACCATCATTGTGAAGTTCGGATACTTGCCAGGTGCAAGATTCTACACTTGCTTTTGTTACACCTTATCTGGTTTCTTATTGCCCCTAATCTGGTAACTTAACTTCAGATGACATTTCTGTTCTTTATCAAGTGTTACCGTCCTTGCTGTCCCAAAGATACGGAGAGAGAAAGGAACTCACCATTTTTTCCATGGATGTGAATGACTGAGTTGAAGATGAGCTGGAGAATCCTCACAAGCAACACAAATGCTTTCTAGAAGAAATTTGAAGTTGTTCACATTTCAAACCTTGAAAAAAATACATTCTACTAACACAGGCTAACCTAAGGACAAAGTAATCCACTGGTATTCATGTACCAAGGATTTATAGAGGTGCCTTAGGTGTAGAAAGACTTTGGTTAACCTAAATAACAGAAACAGATCCTAGAACCAGGCAAGTTGAAGATTGTTTTCCAATGAGGTTCCATAGCTGAATAGCTGTGAAAATTACAATATTTCAGCAACTAAATAAAGGACTGTAAACATTATTAATACTATAAATGATTTATGATCTCAGCAGCTTATCTGAATCGTTAGTTTTGCTCTGAGAAGCTTATCTGAAAATAGTAGAAGATAACAATCACCTTGTGCAGGCTGAGAGCCAAGAGTCTTCAGGTGCTTAGCATAACTGACAGGCAACTTTTCTGTTCTTGGCACCAGAGATTGTCACAGCACCACAATAATGATGGTAGGGAAATAACAGAGTGTGCGCACTAAGCGTACGTCTGCAGATAAATGGGCAGGTGTAACTTACAGACATCAAAAAGAGCAGCCGTTCCCTGTTCCTACAAGGTGTTTCAGCACTTCTTTTTGCCATATTCACTCACTACAAAAAGCACTAGCAGAGCTAACAGTCTCTACAACACACTGGGGTGCCGAGCCCTGTCAAGGATAATGTTTAAGAGACAGCAGTTGCTGCCATGGTTGCAAACTTTGTTTTCTCAATAGTGATCTCAGATAACATTGAGGCTCAGTCATCTTCTCAGCAAATTGCTGTCCGATCACGTGTCTGACAGCATTCCATGGGCAGTTCTAATTCTTTCCAGATCAAACGTCTAGCTTTTCATGGCAGTAGGCAACATGATACCCTGGCCCAGCACCAGCTTATGCAGGGCTGCCAGGCAAGGGAAAGGCCTCAGCAATGGGACATGTTTTGAATGCACCTGTCCCAGAGCGCTCTGTTACAGAAGAGGTGGAAAAAGTCTTCTGTCACTTCACCAAAACCAGTTCCTTAATCACATCTCCTACTTAGCACCTGCTTCATCATGCGCTGCATCTTAAAACGTGGCTTATCATTAGCTATTATTTTCCACAGCACTCAGCCTACCCTGGGGCACAGAGGTGAGATATCACTGAAAAATCCAAGGCTGGGTACAAGTGAGCAAAAAGTAGAAATAACCAAAAGCCTCGTGGGTCCCATCATACTGTGAAAGTTACCCAGGCTGAGGATCTCACAAGCAAATCCCTGGGAGGAAGGATGAAAAATTACTAGCACAGTCATTGATTGACCTTTGAATTTCACATGCGAAAGGAGCAGAGCCACCCAACACTACAGGAAGCAACAGGTCTGCAGTCAGCACCTTGATATCCTTTGAAGACAGAACACACTTGCGCACTCCCAGGGCCATAAAGTTGCCAAAAAGACACGCAGAACTCCCAAATGGCTGGCGTTTTTGTTCCCCCAGTCAGCTTGTTGTCTGCTTGTCTTTGCTCTAAGAAATACCTCTGCCAAACCTTCGGAGAATTTCAGGAATGTTAAGAGACCAGCAGCACGCTGCTCTTCCTCATGCTTTGGGTGTAATGTGCTGCCAGGTGCCCCACTATCTCGCCTTGCATTCCCCAGCACTTCAGAAGCTACTCTAACTTTGACTGTGGAATTATCCAGGGCTCTTCAGCCATTTCTCGGGCAAGGGACTTTTAGCAGCTTTCCTGAGTGATAATGCTGGCTCATGAGCTCCTCACGTATCCTTACCAAATTATTCAACGTATGCCTGTGTACAACATAAAGATCCCCGCCGTTTGATCACGGCCCATCAATATGTATGTTTGTCTGTTCTTCTGACTGGAGTTTTTTCCCCCCACACACACTCACACCCTCAGAATTATTTGCTTTTCCAGCTCCACATCCCTCCCAGCTTCCTACAACCTGTCCTGTTGTTTTGCATTGTTTTGGAGGGAAAACATAAGTTTTAACATGTTAAAACTTGCTAACAGCCTATTTAACCCTTGCCTACTGTGCATTTTTGGCCTATATGACATAGGTGACATATTTAAGCTTTCATTAAACCTGTGACTGTAAAAGCAATTGGCAATAGAGTCAAACATTTACTAAGGGCTGTCACTTTACATTAACCGTAAGACTCCTGAAGGGTTGGAAGAGACTTTACTGAAGACAGAACCCAGGCCTTGCATATCCACATTAAACACAACGGCAGGAAGGACCTGAGGCTTTTATTAGAGGTAAATATGTATGTGCTGTACCAGTAATTTGAAGATTATGACAGTAAACATTCCAGTTTCAGCTTTAACAGCAGAAAATAAATCTGTGGTTATTTAACTAGTTCCTGCAGTAATGAGATTTATAGCCATGCTGCTAAGATCTGAATGCAGGCTTCAGACTTGATTTTGAAAATTGTGTATCGACTGCACAGAACTTTGCTCCGAGAAACGGAAGCTCCTGGAAACCACTTCCCTCTTCCTCACACAACTGTGTTAACAACAGTTACCGGGCTGCTGCCCAATCTTTGAACGTTTCACCAGAGGAAGCAGTCATGCTTTTGCTTTAGTAGGCCAGCGTGACCCACAGCTCAACAACTTAATTTAAACTTGTTACCTTCAGCAAAGGTAACGAGCCTTGCTCAAGGCTGAAAGCAGCTGAGTAACAAAGACTTGTGTTGCTTATCTAGACTAACTGTGTTATTCTTCTACGCTTATAAGATGTTCACAGAAAGAGGCGGATAAAACCATTCCCTTCTCGCTTTCGTTTGGCTTCATCAGAAACCTTTAATCACAGCTGACACTAAGCATTTTTTAAACATTTCCTAAGTGCCAGTGTGAGGAACTGAAAGCCACTAGTCTACGAACAAGGGACACACTGGACCCAGCCAAGGAATGAGCATTAGGATAATGAACACTGATATCTGCAGCGCAGCACTGTGCTTCCCAAAACCTCGTTTCGGTCTGTTTTATGTAGAATCAGTTTAACCCCAATTACTTAAGATAACTTATATACCTTCCCACAGTTTGATTAGCAACTCCCTTAAGAATAGCAAGATCTTCATCCTCATTTTAGAGGCAGCAGAGTAAGCTATGTATTTGCTGGACTGATCTTTCTACAGCACCAGAAACTAAGTTGCTGGGTGGGAATTTCAGCTTTTCTTTGCCCCCCTTTAGTCTTCTAGCATCAAAACTGTTGCCTTTGTGCTGCTTCAGCTTTCCCCCCTACTGCTCTGAAAGACAACAGCTAGGAGAGCGTCCCCCCATGATGCAATCCTTAGCAAAGAAACATTTAAGATTTCTCCAATGCAGTTTAGCTAATATGGCTTCATCATCCTTCATTCTGAAAAATGCAGGGAATTTCCATATGCTTCTGGTTTTGAAATTTCCTGTCAAATCTTTCGCAGGACTCTTTCTTCTCCACTGTGTTTGGAAAGATGGGGTTTTCTTATGTGATCTGCAGGACTGTGGAACTGGCAGTTCCTTTACCTCTATCTTGTACTGAAGAAGCAGCTTGAGGTCTTAGCTCTGAACTAGCATGGACAAGTAATACCCAGAATAGTTGAGATGCAGAACAGAATCACAGGCGTTCAGCAACTGTTATCCTGGAGCCACTGGAATAAGTAATGCCTTTCTTTCTTCTCACTATTGCATTCCTAACCAGGACCTTACAGTGCAGACCAGCACTGGGCTACGCCACCAGCAGTTCCTCTCAGTGAAGCAGGCTGTGCTGGCCAGCAGTATGCCTACACAGAAACATACAGGCAGACGTAAACTTGCTCTTCTGTTAAAAGCACACTGTAAGCTACGTTGACACAATTCACCATAACCAATTGCTAAAGGAGGAAGAACGGACATTATCTCAGTGCTGCTTGGCAAGGTCTGAAGCTCAGCTTTCCTTAGAGTATACACTTGATAAACTGAGTACTTATTTGACGTCTCTCATGCTGTCATTACAGGCATGCTAAGATTTGGAGAACTAGCAATCAGATAAGAGTCTGGCTTGCACCCCTAAGAAACACGTAACTTTGTTCTGAATGTTTTCAGCAGTCAACAGAAATAGCACTTGCAAAAGGTCAGCAACTCATTTTTCTGGACCCAGTAACAATTACAAGGCCAGCAGGGTTGTTCTGTGATGATACGCACAGTAAATTATGACTTGCAGGAGCCGCATGACAGCATTAGTAAATTAAATGCAGTAATATGAGTTGCAGCTTAGATGTTGTGCTCTTTCTGGTGAAGGGATATTATTTTCCACCAAATAAAAACATACAGAATATATAGCCGAGAAGAGGAAAATGATGATGCAGCATGATGATTCTGTGTATTTATGAAGCACCAGGCTTTGTAACAAGATGCCCAGTGTCACTTAGAACCACTATATCACCCACCACGTGTGTTTTCAGCAATGGTAAGTGAACACTGAGGTCAGAAGGCCAGTGACTAGGAGGGTTTGCTTTGAACGCATGTGCCTAAGCAAAGAGATTTCAGTAAATATAATAACCGCAGAAGTCTCCTATTCCAAACTTCTGAGCTGCACAACACCTCACTAAAACACTGAGATGGATGGCTAAATCCTCAGGATAAAGACAATGCAGAAAAAAAATATAGTTTTGATTCCTGTTCTCCTCTGATTCTGCTGTGGGTTTCCCGTGCAATGGAACACAAACACCTGACAGCAGAGCATTTGAGAACAACACAGCAGGATGAATATGACCTTCAGACAACAAAGCGACCAGAGGAAAGCGAGGCCTGCAATTTTGGCTACGGTAATTCAGCCACATGCAAGAATGACAATCAAACCAGGTAGTTAAAAACCAGAAAGCAGTCTGTTTGTCAGGAAAGAAAGCTCAATTAACAGTTTGGTTTTTGTGAGTGACATTCTAACTCCAGGATATCAAGCTCTTCACAGCATTGGCTAAAAAAGGAAGGCAATGCCTATTACACAATGATTAGCTAAATGAGAAGGAAACTGGACTTTAGGAAACAGATATTTTACACATCAGATCAGAAAGCAGACAGGCTGTGATGTTCACTTATGGAAAATATTTCTCTGGAGAAAACCCACCTCTCAGGTTTCTTTAAGGAATATGTAAGAGAAGAAAGATCCTGTGGACTATGGTGTCACATCCTTCTCAGGTGTTATGGATGCAGAACTGCTCCTGGACTGCTTAGGCTCTGCCTCTGAGCTGGATATCACTGAAAGGCAAAGATAAGGGAAGCTACATGACAGAAATAAAATCTAGGAAACAAAAAAAAAGAATTACTTACTAAGACACTGGGAGTGACCCTGTATTTCAGAGAGCAGAAGCAAAACTCACATCTTGGGAAGATGAAAATTACTGCCCAGGTGAAGTGATCTTCCTCGGCTTCCTTTTCTCCCCTGTTCCTTATCACGTACAGAGAACTACAGCCTAAGAGCCAGAAATCTCTAAATTCTGTCATGATGAAGAGTGGAAATGATTCCTTTCTGAAGGTACCTACTGATCCGATTGGGAGTGCAATCAGAACAACAAAAAGCCAACCTGAAAACAACATCAAACCAAGCTCCATAGCAAACAGTGGCTACTCTGGTATCACGCTCCTCCCTGTGAACAGCCCCTGATCGATCTGCTGTACGTTTGAGAAGATTATGCCAACAGAGGCACCACTGTGTGAACAAAACAGAAATGAGGAGCTTGTGCCAATACTTTCAGAATGCGGCCACTGCCTCTATTTATGCCCACGTGCCACTTGGGAGTGCATCTCTTTAACGGGATGCAATTTCCATTACTCTCTATCTTTGTACACATTATCCCTTAGAAATGGCCTTGAATTATCGTAACTGTAGACTCCAATAGTCTGTTAAATATTTGCCGCCCTTCATCCCAGGTACAGCTGTATCTCAGTGAGAGGCAGGAATACTTCTCCCCTATTAAAACTTCAAGAACTGTGGGAGAAAATACACATTCTTCAAATATTATCATTCCACGTTATTTACTGTATTCTTCTTCCGTAATTGCCAGGCCGCAGACATCTTGAAGGCACTTAGAAATAGCCTCTGCACTGCTTAAGCGTGTTTGGACTGACTGAAAATTGCAGTGTTGCTATAAGTTTCACTCACTAGATTTTAAGGTCAGGCGGAACAATGAGATTGCCTCATTTGCATTCCCAAACACTCTCCATAGCCCATGAGCAGCCAGAGGAGTGCCGGTAAATAATTCATAATGGGGATACAGTTTTAAGTCCAAATTTAAGAGGAACATTAGATGCCTGTCTGAAAGAGAATATGTTCATGCATGATCCAGAATACCTGGGAACATCAGTTCCAAACTAACTTCCTGCAGAACATTTGCTAATGAATCAAACCAAGACAGTAAGAGAATTCAATCAAGCATCAAATCTCAAACATACTTACTGTAATGAGAGCATGGGGACAGTCCTCATCCTCGGGAACATTCCAGCTGTATGAAGTGAGAGCTGTGTGCACTCAACAAACACAATTAGCAGAGTGGCATGGCTAGGCTAGTATTTTTCAGGCTGTATAACTAGAAAGATCATTGTGGTGGAAAGCGATAATCAAAAATAAATGAAATACTCACCTACATCCTAGGCTTACAGTAAAAACTCCAAAGATTGCTATCTCCAAACAGAGATGCTTCTCTAGTGGCAGTCAGCCCTTAAGTGGGGTCTGGGAGAGGTGCAGCCAGGTGGTGCATTGCCTTCGCCTGCGCTCCTGGGGCTCTCACTGCTTGCCTCAGGTGATCAAGCAGTGGTTCAGGCTGTGATTCAACAGTTCCCATACAAGTTGAGAGATGGAAAGCGTAGTGGGCAGGGATCAAGATCAAAAGAGAGTTTTACATTTAATAATCTGTGAAATGGGAATAAAAGATGGCACCAGGTTTCATGCTGACAGGGTTGTGAGACCTGCAGTTGGCTGACTCTTAAGAAGTCTGTCCTTCAGCAGAACAACTGGAAGATCCTTTATTAGCAGAGACCTGTGAAAGAACAACAGGAAAAAATATGAGTAGAGAGCTCTGTCTGGTCCCCATACCTACGTTTTTTTTTAACCAAAACTATACAACAAAACAGTGTTAGTAACCTGCTCAAGGAGAAGAGTTGCCCAAAGTTAGTCAATTCTATCCATTTGTGGCAGCCAAGACTTGATCAAAACAGCAGGGTTGCACATCCCTGCATGCCGAAGAGGGACAGCCTGTACCTGAAGTACACCACAGAGGCAGACTAAGCTTGAAAGGGAGAGGAGCTTGATTACCTTGGAAATACAAGGGGCCCAGATTAACCAAGGCTTCAGAAAAGCAGCAGCAAAAAAGGCCTGGAAAAAAAAACTGCTGTCATCCGCAGTGACTTCAGTAGTTTGACGTAACTGCTCCCATCCTGCTTTCAGTCCTGAGCTGACTTTCTCCACGACTGCACATGCCAAAGAGGGGGTAACAAAACCCACAGCTGAGGAGAAGGTAGGTTATCCAGCTCTTGTCAGGTAATGTTTTTTTGTGACTTTGTCAGGCTTCTTTTCACATAGAAAGCCAGGGAGACATAGCAGTTTATCAAGGAAACCGTCAGAAGCCTGGGAAACTCAGCTCAGCTTTCACCTGGTACCTCAATTCAGTCTGTGTAGCCTACAGACAGTCCTTTTTCACATGTGTTTCAATGGTTGGGAAGAACAGTTATGAAGACAACAACTACAGTTTTGATACTGAGTAAAACAACTCACGTAGGAAAAATGCAGAGTAGAGCGGAGTGTTGGTTGGACAGCTTTCTAATCCTGTGCTGCAACACAGCTGGACGGTTAGAAACTAATCCTGATAGCTGTACGCAACGCAACCATTGCTGGCAGCTCGTCCTGCTAAGCACAGTACTAAAGATTCAATAAGAGTTAAAATTAAGTTGTTGAACTACCACAGTCAAATCAGAAAAGGGTGAGCAAAACAAATGAACATTTAAAGCTCAAACAAACTCCTCACATGTCTCTGCTGGGTAGACCTACAGACAGGACCCTACGCATGGCTGAAATAACAAGAGAACAAATTCGTTCTCAGAGCTTAATCAACACAGCTGCAGCACTGACATGCATGAAGATGGAACCAAGGGAAGAACAGAAGCACAGACAACCATGATGGTAAAAACATCAACTCACCAGCTGTCATCATCTGTCTTCTTACAATCCAAGTAACTGTCACTGAATCTCTTCTCTGCAGATCACCTTATTAGTCGTGCTGTGTTTCAAAGGCTACGCTCAGCCTTTGATCACATTACAATTTTTCTAAGAAGGGCAACAACTGGCTCCAAATAAGGTTTATACATAGTCACAAACCCTACATCTTCTGAGAGGAGGCTGTCCAAGTGTCCTTCTCACAAAGAATTTCCTTCTCACAGAGAAGCTCTGTATATAATTTACTTCTCTTTGTTATTATACGAACTCCATGTTGAATATATGTTGTTATTATACTTCTCTTTGTTGTTATACGAACAATAAATGCTCCTCAAGCAGAGCCGCAGAGAGTAAA
The DNA here is from genome assembly GCF_019232065.1 of Centrocercus urophasianus. NCBI lineage: Eukaryota > Metazoa > Chordata > Aves > Galliformes > Phasianidae > Centrocercus > Centrocercus urophasianus. The sequence continues at coordinate 5,182 of NW_024884900.1, read as the reverse complement.
AACAGTGTTTGAGAAAACTTCACCTATCGTTTTATCATCTGATTGTGTGTTTTGGAAATAGGATGATATGAATGACAGCATCACAGGATTGTAGGGGTTGGAAGGACCTCCAGAGCTCATGGAGTCCAACCCCCTGCCAAAGCAGCTCCTACAGCAGGTCGCACAGGTCGGCATCCAGGCAGGTCTTGAACATCTCCAGAGCAGGAGACTCCCCCACCTCCCTGCAGCCTGTTCAGTGCTCCTCACCTCACTGTACAGAAGTTCTTGCACACATTGCTGCAGAACTTCCTATGCTGCAGTTTCTGGCCGTTTCCCCTTGTCCTGTCACCATTCATCACTGAAAACAGTCCAGCCTCGCCATTCTGCCCCCCACACCTCAGATATTTATAGACCTGGATCAGGTCCCCTCTCAGTCGTCTTTTCTCAAGGCTGAACAGACCCAGTTCACTCAGCCTTTCCCCATAGCAGAGATGCTCCAGGCCCTTCACCATCTTGGTGGCCCTCCGCTGGACTCTTTCCAAGAGATCCCTGTCCTTTTTGTACTGGGGAGCCCAGAACTGGACGCAGTGCTCCAGATGAGGCCTCAGCAGGGCAGAGCAGAGGGGGAGGATCACCTCCCTCGACCTGCTGGCCACACTCTTTTAATGCACCCCAGGATGCCATTGGCCCTCTTGGCCACAAGGGCACACTGCTGGCTCATGGCAACCTGTCGTCCACCAGGACACCCAGGTCCCTCTCCGCAGAGCTCCCCTCCAGCAGCTCATCCCCCATCCTGTACTGGTGCATGCAATTATTCCTCCCCAGATGCAAGACTCTATGCTTGCTTTTGTTAAACCTCATCCGTTTTTTTCTGCCCAGCTCTCCAGCCTGTCCAGCTCTCGCTGAATGGCAGCACGGCCTTCAGGCTGTCAGCCAATCCTCCCAACTTCGTATCATCACAAACTTGCTGAGGGTGGCCACCATCCCCTCATCCAGGTCATTGATGAAGATGTTGAACAAGACCGGACCCAGCACCGAGCCCTGAGGAACAGCGCTGCTCACAGGCCTCCAACCGGACTCTGCACCGCCAACAACGGCCCTCTGCGCTCTGCCAGTCAGCCAGTTCTCAACCCACCTCACTGCCCACTCATCTATCGCACACTTCCTCAGCTTAGTTATAAGGATGTCTTAGGGGACAGTATCAAATGAAGCATGTCGTATGTCTTTATGTTAGTAATTTATCATCATGTGGTGTTATCACTGCAGTTTTTCATGAACTGAAGAGAGGCAGCATGTCTTCTAGTGTACCTGAGTCTCTTTCTCTTCTCTTTTGTCCAGGGATTCGGAGAGTTGAGGACGTGGAACGGATGGTGTGATTATTCAACATAAGGTTGGGCACATTTATAGGAGAGTAATGAAAAGAATCTTTCCCAGTGTTGCAATTGAAACGTTTGCAAGTGAAATACGTGCTTTGCACTCTGATACCACTTTATTTGGCCTGTGTATCCATGTTTGTTCCCGCCTCAGTAGCACATGCTCTGCCTGCAACAAAGAAAACAAACAAAAAACCGCGATCACAACACCAACTCATATAAACAGCACTCTGTCAATAAACGTAGTCCAGCTCCTTGTCTGATTTCTGTTCTGAGAATCAGGAGGAGAGAATCCACTCTGAAGGCTTAAAATTTTGCGTCCCTTTTCTCTCCAGCAGGAGCATCTGCCACGGGACCTTGGTGTGTTCCTGTGCATCTGATTGTTCAGTTCCGCATTTGTTCCCTAGTTCTGTTTCTGAGGGCCCACGCTCTTCATGAAGATAATTTCAAGTCTCACACGCTGACGACTGGTGGAATAAATAGCTGACGCTTCACTGTATCTCTCCTGCTGTGCGTATCTTGTAAGATGAGCATGTTCCCGTTACACTTCATTTAGCTGAAGCTGAGCAGCAGAAGGAAGCTTAGAATTGTAATTACTTCTCTTTAATTTGAAAAGTAAACACTTATTTTCTGGTTTTGGTCTCATTGGTGTGGCTATAAACAGAGGAAAGCATATCAAATTCATTTGGATTACCTACGAGCATATAAGGATGAAGTAGTGGAGGCTTCCTGATTTATTCTTTTAATTTTTTTTGGTAAACATTTTGTGTAGCCGTATCTGTGGAAAAGTCTTCTATTTGACCTGCTTTGGGATTCTTTCCTGTAGATTCAGTCAACAACCAGGATGTATCAAGCCAGAAAGTGTTACAGAGATCACCTGCAGTATTTCAGAGACCAATGTAAGAGGCTGTTAAGTGAGCTCAATATCTGACTGTTTACTCCTCCCTCAATGAGTTTAAGTGGCTGTTTCATTGTTGTTCTTCAATCCTAAATAAATGACATAAAAATTGAAGCTTTTCTCTGACCAAACATTACTCAAGAAAATTACAAAGCCCTCAGTAAGTATTGCTGAAAGAATAGAACTAGTATGCCTTGAATTTCTGCTTGCAAGAGGTATTCTAGTGTGATGTACAACATCAAGACAGCTGTGAGGATCAATTGGCATGACATTGGTAAAGTGGTGCAAAGTAGATATTTGCTGAAGCTGAAGAAAAACTTGATTCCTGATAGCACCTCTGCTGCTGAGAAATAGACCCACAGATTTTGATGTAAATTCAACAGTGTGGACTACCCTAGGCTGATACTTTGCTCTTTAATTTCAACTTCTGTCATGATTTATTCCATACAAGAAGTCCCAAAAGAGGCTCCAATTCTTGGGCTGATGCTGGCAGCAAAAAGTGCCGTCATTCTCAGAGCATGTGGACGCAGTGAGGCCTCTACATGTATAAGTAAAAATAAGGGGGTTGGGGCTTTAAGCTCAGTTTAGAAAGAAAGGCATTTTCAAGCATCTTCAGGATGCTACCAGCTCTGATAGTAATCGCTGCTCAGAGCGATTAGTCCCAGAGCTCTGAACGAACTCAGGAATCCGGGGACAAAACGGAGAACTCACTGCTCCCTTCATCAGCCCCACACAAACCTCACCTCTGGCTTTTCCACATGCAAGAAAGCAGCTTCTCAGTTGCAACTTTTTCCAACATTGTTTGTTTTGGACTATGGAAATGTGGAATCTGTCTGTCACTGTTCCTTCCAGGATGTCATTTCTTATAGCGAAAAGCTTTCTAAGGAGAACAAGAATCAGTTCTCTGACACGATCGTGCTGAACAAGAGAAGAGGGAAATAAAAGGAGGAAGTCTGTTGGCATCTTTTCTACTTCTTTCAGGTATGCAGCTTCTTGTGCTGCTCCTAGAGCACTCCTCTCTTGTCATAGAGGCTTCTGTGCATCACTGCAGTCTTTGTGATGCGCTGTAGTGTTCAGGCATCATAGTTCTTTGTGGCGCTGGCTTTGTGGACAAATGCACTGTAAAACAAACAAAGGCAATGTTTGTTTGAACATTTTTTTGTTAAAACATGTTTTTTTGTTAAAACATTTATTTGAGACGCAGGCGTACACACAGAACAAGATATCGAGGAAAGAGGACCAGCTCACTGGCAACAGCCTGGAAAAGTGAACGAGTGAGGAACGCAGCCCTCAGCCGTGGTGCCCGTGGTCAGAACGCCTTGAGGCAGATGCTGGTGAAAGTTGCAAATGAAAGAACTGATGACAAATCACTCAGTAGCAAAATGTTGCTTGGCTGTTTTACATTGCTCTGTTTGTCATTGCAAACCATCCTTGGCTTCAGTGCACGCATCTGTCCAATTGGTAACAACTTTGTTCATCATCCCAGACACTGTGAGGAAAAAAAAAAAAGCATGACATCAATTTGATGATTATTTATTTACAGATATTCAAAAGTACTTAGGAAAGGTTCGCTGGGTTGGAGAAGTTTTCCTTGCTTTTCTTAGTGTTTTTGTTTTGTTTTTTTCCTACACTTCCCACTGTAACTTAGCGCTTTTACTTAGCGAGAGAACAGCGACAGGAGGGGAGGCGACTCGACGCCGAGCCCAATAAGATCTTTACGCAGTCTCTGCTGCCACCGCGTGGCCAACATGAAGAACTGCGTCCGTGACAATTTGCAGTAGCAGAAACCAAGACGCGCGCGTTCGCCGAGACTGACGCACGCGTACTGCTATGCCATAAAAAGCGCATGCGCAGCGCGGAATCCTGGCAAGCGCATGCGCATTGTTGCTCTGGGACGGGCGCATGCGTAGCGCAGTGCCGGAATAAGCGCATGTGTAATATAGCGCTGAAATTGTGCATGCGTAATGTTGCGCAGGAACTGAGGCAGGGGAACTATTCTGCCGGATGAAGCGTATGGGTATTGCTCTGCTGGATGTGCTGCGCGCGTACTGACGAACCAGAAGCAGTACGTCCATAGCGCTGCATCGGAACCAGCGCATGCACACCTACGCGCCACAGCTGGCGCAAGCGTAGTGCTCTGCCGAAATTCACGCATGCGTAGTTATGGCACAGAACTGGCACATGCGTGGTGATGCACTGGATGTGGCGCATGCGTAGTGATGTGCCAAAGCTTACGCGTGCGTAGTGCACTGCCAGAATTGGCACATGCGCATTGCTGTGCCTGATCCGGCGCATGCTTACCGAGGTGCCCCAATCGGCGCATGCGTAGTACAGTGCCCCTAATGGCACATGCGTAGTGCACGGCCCCAATTCGCGCATGCGTACTTGCGTATCTCAATTGGTGCGTGCGTAGTTACGTGCCTGAAATGGAGCATGCGTAGTGGTGAGCCTAAACTGGCGCTCTTTATGATCAAGCGCATGCATAGAACAGTGACAAAACTGGCGCATGAGAAGTGATGATCCTGAACTGGCGCATGCGTAGTGGGGTCCTTCCACTGCCGCATGCGTAGTGTAGGTCCAAACCTGGCGCATGCGTAGAAACGATACAGAGCGCCGCATGCGTAGTGCGGAGCCGAAACAGGCGCATGCGTAGTGCAGTGACAAAATTGGGGCATGCGTAGTGTGGTGCAGGAACTGGCGCATGCGTACTCATGTTACAGATCAGACGCATGCGTATTGCACTGCCAGAAATGGCGCATGCGTAGTGTACTGGAACGGGGAGAATCATAGAATGACAGCATCACAGGATTGTAGGGGTTGGAAGGACCTCCAGAGCTCATGGAGTCCAACCCCCTGCCAAAGCAGCTCCTACAGCAGGTCGCACAGGTCGGCATCCAGGCAGGTCTTGAACATCTCCAGAGCAGGAGACTCC
>NW_024884899.1:0-30417 GCF_019232065.1 Centrocercus urophasianus | reverse complement strand
TGTAGTCCGGCGGCACCGCGCTCCGCCCGTGCGGGCGGGCCCGCCGGGCGCAGCGCGGTACCTGGCGGCGCGGAGGAGCTCGGCACCTCTCCGCGGCGCCCGCCGCTCGCTGGGACTTGTAGTCCGGCGCCGCCCCGCCCGCCCCGCGGCGCTCCGTCCCTCCTCCTCTCCCTCCTCTCCTCCCTCCCGACTCCGGGCGGCCCGACGGGGACCCGCCGAACCTCAGGGCTTCGGGACGCTGGGGCGGCGGGTCCCCGACGGAGCACCCCGGGGCGGCCGAGAGGGCGGGGGTCTCTCCGGTGGGCGGAGTCCGCCGCGGGACTACGGCACCCACAGTGCCCGGCGGCGGGGCGGCTTCCGGGTGGCGGCGGGGCCGCGCCCGGTGCATGGCGGTGGCGCGGAGGATGGGGCCGGAGCGGGTGTGTCCCGAGGAGCCGGGGCCGCCGGAGGCCCCCGAGGGAGCGGCGGGATGGAGCGGCGACGAGGAGGATGAAGAGGAGGAGGAGGAAGAAGAGGAGGAGGAAGAGGAGGGGGCCGGCGGGTACCTGTACCAGCCGCTGAGCCAGGAGCCGGAGCAGGGCCCCGCCGAGCCGGGCCCTCCCGCGGGCGGCGCCGAGCCTGGCCCCGGCCTCCAGGAGCGGCTGCAGGTAGCGGGGCGGCGCGGGGCAGCGCGGGGGGAGGGGAGCCGGCGGCGGAGGGAGCGCGGCCCCGGCCCACCGCCGCCCCATTTTGTCTCAGATGCTGAGGCTGCACCTGCCCGAGCCGCCCGCGGACAGCGAGGACGAGGAGGAGGAAGGCGCGGCGGCGCAGGGCGGCCGCGGCTCCATCCCCATGGACCCAGGTAACGGAGGCTCCTCGGGGGCTTCGCGGCTCCGCGCCGGCCCGCTTCGCTCACGGCTTTCTGCCCGCAGAGCACGTGGAGCTGGTGAAGAGGACGATGGCGGGCGTGAAGCTGCCCACGCTGGGCATCCCCGCCTGGGCCAGCCAGATCTCGGACGAGCAATGGCAGGCGGTGGTGCAGCGCGCGCTGCAGGCCCGGCACGGCGCGGGCAGCTCCGGGCCCGAGTGGAAGTGAAGGCCGAGCCCGGCCCCGCGGCTCGTCCTCCGTCCGTCCTCCTGCCCGCAGACGGCGCTCACCCCCGTTCTGCCCGTTGACGCGGTCCGACCTCCCCCCCTCTCCCGCCCGGCTCCGGCCGCGCCGTCCCGGTGCTGCAGAACCGCTTCTGACCCCGCGTGCGCGGGCAGGACGGGTCGTGCCCGGCCGTGGCTGGGTCAGCACGGGACAAACGCCATCCCGGTGACCCTTCCCCGCGCACGGTGCACGTCAGCCACCGCAGGTCGAGCCCAACGTGTCTTTCCAAGAGATTGGTTTTATTTAGTACTGTACATACAGGGACATCTGTACAAAATCCAACACTTTCATACTATGTAATGCTCTACTGAAAATAAAGTACACCATATGTACATATGAACTGTAAGCAGCTTAATACTTGTGTCCAGGGGGTGAACGCAGTAGTTAGTTTTGCTCGTTCCCTCCGAGGAGGGGCCACGTGACGTGGAAGAGGCAGCTCCAGTTCTGTCCGTTTGGCTGATGTGGGGAAAGGCAAAGGCAGAGATGAGCATTAACGCTACCGACCGGGTGTGGAGTGAGGGGCAGCTGTAGTGTGGCAGATGCAGGCCTGCGGGCGGCAGAGAGCACAAATGTGCTCCCCCCACCTCCCGTGGTCCCCTTCTTCAAAGTCCAGGACTGGAATGAGGAGGCAGTAAACTAATGGCAATGTAAGGTACCGAGCGTGAGGTCCCTGATCCGGAACGCGACACACAAAGCTATGAGAACGTGGCAGCCGCACAGCACGTAGGCACCACGCATCACCACCCTGCCCTGCGCACGGCCTGCTCCCAGCAGTGCTGCTCCAGCCCCGGGACGAGGAAGGAGCATCCCCAGCCCAGCTGCAGGTAGCAACCCTCAGCTGCAGCCCCGCCGCCTGCCGCTCCTGCCCGCCTCCGGCGCGTGTCTACGTGCTGTGCCAGGCTCACGTGAGGTAATCGACTGGCAGCTGACCATGAGCTCAGAGTCATGTTCTAAATAAGCAATAACCTCCCTGAGGTGTTTGTAAGTCTCCTGATGAACCGGCCCGGCGCACGGAGCCAGGGGAGGCGGGGTCCTGCGCGGTGTGGGTGATCCGTCCCGTACTCACGCTTGGCAGCTGCTCCCAAGAGATGATGGCATGCCTAAAGGGAGCAGGGGGCACTGGATACACAGGGAGGGATCAGCTTGGTTTGGGGGGGAGGAAAGGAGATGCGCTGCACACCAGCTCCGACCTGGAAGGGGTCTGCTGGTGGGGACAAAACAGATACACCAGGACCTTCTGCAATGACCTATGGATGCTGCAAAGCAGTGTCCGACCGGCACCGACTCCGTAAGCTCCCTGCACTACTGCCATCCCACTCAAGCTTATGTGTCAAGCAAGCAAGCGCAGCAGTAAGCAGCAAAGACCACTCCCTTACTTATCGCCTTGGTCTGGGATTGAATCTGCACCACAAGAAGGTAGGAGACAGAGCTCCGAGAGCTGGATCACAGTAGCAGCCAAGTGCTGCACGAGCCCCTGGGCTATCGAGTGCGCTCTAAATGCTAAATGAGCACAGCACAGCACTTCCCTGCTGCGCCACGCAGCAAACGAGGGCCTCGGGCCACAGCAGGTGCTGAAGGAAGAGGCGAGGCAAACTGCTCAGAGCACCTACAGAAGCAATTCGATGGTGGCATCTCGCCACTGGTCATAAAGAGGAGACAACTGAACACGCACAAACTTGGCCTGGCCCCGTAAACGTGTATCCATTGCTTCCACTAATTTGCAGAAATGACTTTAGCAGCACAAGCTTCCTAGAAACCCCAGCCACTGCAGAGCTAAGGATGGGAACAACAGAGGGAAAGCTGCGGGAGTATTTTAATTGAGCAGGAGGAGGAGGAAGAAAGCAGAAGTCAGTGGCTGACACCTGCTACAAAGCAGAAGTTAACTCTGGGCCCACAACTACCCAAGACATTGGAATGGAGACGACTTAGCGAGGACCAACACAAAGAGCCGAAGGAATTTACTTTCCCACAAGAGAGCTTCTAAGGATGCTCTAAAAGGAGGGAAGCAATAAGATGCAGTGCTTGCACCCAGCTATACTGGGGGTGGCGAAGCACTGAACCCCCACTCCACCAACAGGGGAACAGAACGGAGGGCTAGAGGCAAAAGAAAGGCGGAAGCAAACATCTCCTGCTATACGTGAGCCCTCCCACTGCTGAGCTGCACCCTGAGGCAGGGTGGAGAGCTGGCAGAGCCCCCACAAACTCTGCCAGCCGCTCCCACCACGCGCTCAGCCTCTGGTCACCGCAAGCAGCACTGGGGCAGGCACACGGAGGCGGGCACCTGGGATGGCTGCAGCATGCTGAGCCACGCACAGCAGTCTCCAGCCAACACACCTGGCTCAGGCTGGGTTGAACTGGGCAGCTCAGGCTGATCCTGAGAGGTCAACTGCTCTGCACCGCTGCCCGGCTCAGCCGCCCCGCAGAGGTGAGCCGCGGAGGGGCTCGGTTCTCTCTATGCTTACAGAGAGCCCGGAGCAGCTCCCTTCAGCCCTCCTTCTAGCAGAGCCACAGGAAGCGCCTGCCTGCCCTGCAAGGCTCCCAGGAAGAGCAAAAACCAGGCAGCAACTGGAAATGAAGCAACCCCTGCCTGGACCGGCAGGGCAGACAGGTTCCCTTCGCACACACACACTGCGTGTGTGGGAGGAGGAGAAGCAGGAGGAGATGGCAGTGGTGAGATAGAAGGTACAACATAAAAACAGATCTATCCTGCAGGGATGTGGATGGAGTGGAGGACAGGCACGGCTCACCATGTTCATTCCTTATTACACATGAGAACCGAGTGCATTTCTGTGACCCCTGGGGGAAAGGGATGGGACATAGCTTCTTGGGCCAGCTTCTGAGCCCGTCAGAGAGCCTCCTGGTTTGAGGTGAGAAACTCTTCTGCTCTCTTGTGGGCCTCCAGGGCTTTTATAGTGTAGACGTCCTGAGGAAGCTCAGATTTCCGGCGCAGCAAAACCTTCTCCTTCTTAATGTCTTTCAGCATCTACAGACAAACCAAAGAAGTCAGGTATCTGCAGCACACCCATTCAACCCTGTACAGCCTAAACCTTCCCCTCTGATACCAACTGCTTTGCTGGCTGACACAGTGACACAGTGACGTGCTACAGAACAGGCTGAGAGCCACAGACCACAAGGACGCAGAGAAGCCCCACTTGCACAGGCTGATGTCTAAGAACCAGGAATTAGAGCAGGGGGCATTTACCCTCAGGACGTTTTGAACGAGCTGTTCTGCCTGCTGGACCCTGCACTAACTGGTCATGCCCTGAGCAGAATCTGGAAGGCCCCTCGTCACTTACACACCTGCACAGCCTCTGTCTCCACTGTTTTCTTCAGTAGCTGAATATCCTCTGCAGTCGGGGTCTCTGTTTCCATGCAGCAGACCAGAGGCAATGATGGAGGTGCATAATACATGGGATACTGCAGATAACACAGAACACTGGGGAATGAGCACATCATCCAACACCAAATTTCCTCCCCTCAGCATCCTAACAGCGTGGCACACTTCCTCCAGTCACCCTTTCTGGCACTCTCAAAGTCACAGCATGTGCACGGTCAGGAGAGGAGCATTTTCTCTCATCCATTTTTGCCTGTGGCACCCAAATGAGCCACAGCAAACTGCACGTGTAGCCACAGCCAAGAGAGGAGTCCACAAATACACACACCCTGACCAGCATAATCCAGAGTCAATACTGCTGAAGCCCAGACTGGTAAAACATAGCCTGAAAGGGACAGATCAGCACTGTGTGCACAAGACTGAGGTGCTACAGCCTGCCCTCATGAGCTCAGGAAGCAAGCCTAGCTCCCCCAGCACATTCTTGTTCTGTCTGTCCCACATCCTGCTGTTACACACCTGAGGGTTCAGCCGGGCCAGCTCCTCTATTTTCTGCCACATTTCTTCTCGTTCCTTCATCCTGAACCTCCCCCTGCAGACAGAGAGAGCACAATGTGAACTCCCGGGGGCAGCACAGCTTTCACCAACAGGAAGACAAGAATAGGGACAGCAGAAGTGCACAGGTAAGGGAAGAGCTGCTCAGCCCTTCAGAGAGCCCGGTTTTCAATCCAGAGGTGAGACGGGGCAAGAAGAATAGATGTGCTGCAGCCAGCCCAGGGAGGCAGGCAGGCAGGCAGGCAGGCAGGCGTGCTCCTCGCTCAGCCCAGAGCACAGTGGGGCAGCAGCAGCAGCAGCAGGTGGCACAGGAACCTTCTCCTCGCCTCTGTGATGCATGAGCACAGTTGAGAGCCTGGGTTCTGGGGTAAACAGCTCTTCAGCTTGGCACAGACTTTGCTGCAGTCCTCATGTGACCGTTCAAACTTGGCTGCTCGTAAATCCCAGCGCAGTGAACTTTCCCCCACAGAGGTGACTTTCCACCACCCCTTGCTAGTATTCCCTTTTACATTTTAAACCTCTGCACTAAAATCTCTGCTTCATTTCTGCTTTTCAACTTCTCTGGCTCTTATCCTAGCTACTGGTCTATCAGGAGTCCTGCTTGTCCACATCAAGGAAGTCCTTACTCTGTAATTGCCTCCAGCTGCACACGATAACGTGGTCTTTGCCACATTTGCTTTTTCTCAGTTGGTAGTACAAGGCCTCTAGGGGCCCCCATGGAAAACATTTTATATGCCTACTCCTTTTTCTGGCTACAAAGAAGCTGCCTCGTCTTCTTTAGCTTTTCAAACTCGTCAGTCTCCCTGGACAAGGCAGAGATCCTGCAGAAATCATCAGGTATCGTGCAGTTAAGGATTGATCCTGCATTACAGCAATCCAGTCAGCACTCTCTCAGCAGCCTCAGGAACACTACTTTACTCCTAAAACAATAAACTTCATAACATTAAGATTGTATTTTAGAAAACAAGCGCAACTACTACTCCATTTAAGTCTCACATTTGCAAAGAGAACAGCAGTTGATTGCAACCTCACATCCCTGTGCACCAGCAGGCCCTGGTCTGCAGTGACCTCTGCCAGTGAGACAGCAGAAATGAGCTGTGGAGGCAGCTGCTGGGACTGCTGTTCATTGGACCAGGCTGAAAGAAGAGCAAGCAAGGGGCAGGGCAGGAATGGCCCTGCAGCCTCCAAGACACTCTTTCATGACAAAACTGTCTCCTTCCACAGGGGAGATACAACTAAACAACACTGCTTCCTGTAAGAGAAACAAGTTATTCCTGATATGACTTATTTTCTATTACAGTTCAGAATGTGCAGCCGAAGTGTTAAGGGTACATGCATTTGCTTGTGTATGGCTGAAGTTTTAAAGACACAGAGGGAGAAGAGGGCATTTCCACAATGGCCTTCAGCAAAGAACTGAGGCATACTTCTCAGGTAAACTCATATTCCCAAGCACATGCTTGATTTTCTGAGGGTTGCCTCTGAAGTGACCCTAAGAAACAGGTAAGAGTCATGTTGACTACATCAGTGAAGGACACTTGGTGCTCCAGGTCCACTACAGGCTGCCTGATGAAGGGGAGCCTGTTAGCGAGGCTTTCTTACTTCAGCTGCAAAGGCACTGTGCTCACAGGTCTCATCTTAGGTCTCATCTTGATAGAGGATTTCAACTGCCTGTGTGTCTGATGGGAAAGCAACACAGTGGGCTGCAAGTCATCCCAAAGTGCACTGAGCATAACTTCCTGGTCTGAGTACTGAACAGAACAACCAGAGGTGAAACGTTACAAGATTTGGTGCTCATCAGTGCAGAGCAGACCATGAAGGAGCTCAATAACTGAGGCAGTCTGGATCGTAGCAAGCGTGCTACAAGGTTGTGATCTCGAGGAATATGGGCATGATGAAGAGCAGAGTCAGAACCTTGAATTTTAGGAGAACACAGCAGTTCCAGCTGTTTAAGGAACTGTTAGTTAGGAGCCCTTGGAAAACTGCCCTTAGAAACATATGAATGGAACAGAGGAGGCAACTCCTTAAGGACACCTTTCTGAGAGCACAAGAGCTCTCCATCCCCCTAGTAGGAGAAATACACAGAGAGAGCAGGAAACTAGCAAGGCTGAGCAAGAACCTGCTGGTCACACTGAGGGATAAGAAGGAGAAGGAAAAGTATAGGCAGCAGAAACAGCGATGGGTGGCCAGGGAAAAATATAGGGATGCTGTCTGAACATGGAGAGTTGGGATCAGGAAGGCCAAGATGCAGATGGAACTAGGCAAGGGAAGTGAAAAATAACAAGGGGTTCTACAGGTTAGAAGAGACAAACCATGGAGAGTGAACCCCTGATAAATGAGAATGGTTCTGCCCCTTCATCATTTGCACTGGCAACAATGGACACAGAAGACTGATGTACTGTCATAGTCTTCACTGCTAGTCAGGCTTCTCGTATCTCCCACATCCCCAGACCTCTAAGTGGAAGTTGGGGGAGCAAAATCCCTCCCACTGTAACCAAAGAATAAGTCCAGATGAAGACCATGGTAGCTGGAAAAAGGAAAACTCGCTCCTGTTTTAAAGAAAGGAAGATCAAGAGAACTACAGGCCAGTGAGCCTCACCAAATGTCCATGCTTGAGAAGATTATGGAACAGATTCTCCTGGAAGAGATGTTACAGCATGTGAGAGACGAGGAGGTGATTCACACCAGCACAGCTTCACCAAGGGCACATCATGCCTCACCAATCTGGTGGCTTTCTGTGATGAAGCGATGGCAGCAGTGGACAAAGAAAAGGCAACTGATGTCATCCACCTGTACTTCTACAAGGCCTGTGACACAGTCCTACACCGTGTTCTTGTCTCTAAGCTGGAGAGATATGGATTTGAAGGCTGACTAGTTGGTGGATAAAGAATTGGTTGAATGGTCACAGCCAGAGGGCTGAGGTCAACAGATAAACACCCAGATAGAAGCTGGTGATTAGTGGTGTGCCCCAGGGGTCCATCTTGTGACCAGTGTTCTTCAGCATCCTTATTTCTGACAAACAGTGGGACTGAGGGCACACTCAGCAAGTGTGCTGCTGACATTAAGCTGAGTGGTGCAAAATGGATGCCACCCAAAGGAACCTGGGCAAACTTGAGAAGTGGACGCGTGAACATATTGAGGTTTAACAAGATGTTGCACTTGTGTCAGGGGAATCCCAGATATGTGTACAGACTGGGAAAAGATCTCCGTGAGAGCAGCCCACTGGAGAAGGACTTGGGGGTCCTGGTGGATAAAAAGTGGAAAATGAGCAAGCAGTGTGCATTTGCAGCCTGGAAGAACGACAGCATCCTGGGCTGCATCAAAAGAGAGGTGGTAGAAAAGCAAGAAGGAAAGGATTGTTCTCCTCTGCTCTGCCCTTGTCAGGCCCTACCTGCAGTACTGTGTCCAGACCTGGAGCCCTAAGCACAAAAAAGATGTGGAGCTGTTGGAGAGGGTTATGAAGATGCTCAGAGGGCTGCAGCTCCTCTCCTGTGAAGAAAGGCTGAGGGAGCTGGGCTTGTTCAGTCTGAAGAAGAGAAGGCTGTGGAGAGACCTCACAGTGACCTTCCAGTACTTGAAGGGAGCTTATAAGCAGGAGGGGGACTGACTGCGTCCACGGTCTGATAGTGATCAGACAAGGAGGGATAGCTTTTAACTAAAAGAGGGGAGATTTAGATTAGACATTAGGGAAAGAAATTTCACTCAGAGGGTGATGAGGCACTGGAACAGGTTGCCCAGAAAAGTTGTGCCCACCCCTGCAGGTATGTACCCCCAAGGCCCTGGGCAGCCTGATCTGGTGGGTGGCAACCCAGCCCACCCAGAGGGATTGGGACTGGATGGTCTTCCTTCCAGCCCAAGCAATTCTATGATTTTACACTTTGTGGATCTTTTGCAGAATAATCCTCCATAAGCTGCACACTGGTACTGCTCACTGTCACCTGCAACAGCAGAGAGCAGGAATAAGCTGTAGGAGATAGAAAAAGCCTGATGGAAATGGCAGATAGACCTCAGCATAAATATGCTTTGATTGTGACTTAAAATGTATGGAGGGATCCAGAACGGGCTTCACAAATGCCCTAGAACAGGGAAAATACTAAAGAATCACAGAATCTCCTAAGTTGGAAGGGATCCATGAGGATCACTGAATCCAACTCCACACAGGACCAGCCAAAATTCAAACCCCTATGTCAGATAGCATTGTGCATTCCTTTAACTCCAGCAGCTCGGGGCTGTGACCACTGCCTTGCAGAGCCTGCTCCATGCCTGAGCAGAACCTTTGCTGCCAATCCACTGCTGTGGTAGCAACTGGCACTTACAGTTCTTCAACTCCTAGCAACCCTCACATCAGAAGGGTCCTCTGGAAGACTAGGCAAGGCAGATAGATGTTTAATATTCCTCTGTCTCCACAGAAGCTATACCAATAGGCCACTGGTACCCTTTTGGGTCCTCAAAGTCCCCCCTCCTGAGGCAGTCTGCACTAAGCATGCACAGAGTCTCTGGGCAAGTCACAACGGGGTGCATGTGCTACTTGTTCCCAGCTAGGCCCAGTATGACTTCATGTACTGTTGGGATACATCTGTCATTCCAGAGACACAGGTGACTTCTGTCCCTTCATAACTGGGCAGCAAAAAAAGTTATTAACGCCGTCAGCTTAGAAACTGCAAACTACTCATTTCTCCATATGTTACCCACCCCCAAACTCCACATCTCACCTTTGCTATTTATTGCTCTTCTGCAAAACAAAGCCAGCAGAAATCTGACTTGGGAAAGAAAAAGTTTCTTTCTATCTTAATGAACTGACTGGACTCACCAATCACTCTGAACACAAGGCAGCAGAAAGAGCAGTGTTTTCTCTTTGCATCACGGCACAGATACTTGCTGAGCTAAGATTTTTATCCCCACCATTTGCTCTTCGAAGTTCCAGATATTATTCCATCTTTATTACTGGAAAACTGAAAGCATCCTGTGGTGCAAAAGATTCATTACGCTCTCCACAGCAAAATTATTCAGAAAACACTTTCTAAAGCAGCAGGATTCTACAAGCATTACCAAGACATATAAGAACTGCTAAATATTTTCAAGGCAGACCAAAAGCTTCTCTGTAAAGCTAAGCAGACTTTTCACACTGCAGTTTACTTCCTCATGACCCAGAAAACTCTGTCGCTCTTTTCCAAGCTAACTGCTTCAGCAGAAGTGGAAGGATTACCTGACCACATGTTTACTAACTCTTCTCACCCCCACATACAGTTACTGCTGAGCAGCCCTCTACTTTCTGATAAAATGATTTGCACCAGCCTTTCATTCCCCCTCTGTCTACTGGGATCTACCAGCTGTTAGCATATTCAAAGAGACTCCACAACGAGCTCAAGCCACTGGGCAAGCAGCTCTTACTCACTTCTGCTTCTCTGCCTTGTATTGCTGTGTGCAGTCATCAAAAAGCTTTTGGTTCATCTCCATGAACAGCTTTAGTGCATTGTAGATCAGTCCATGGATCGTCCTGCAAAGAAAACAGGAAAGGAGAACAAGTCATGGTGGTGTCCTCCAGAATCTCAGCCCTGAGTTAGCCCCAGCAGCAGAGAGACAAGAGCAAACGGTCACAGCAACTCATACATCACAGCATTGGTACAGATCCTCACACAGCCCCTCCTCTTAGAGTGGAAAAACCCCTCCGCACAGAGAGCATCTGAGACCATCATACAGAGAAAGAGATGGAGTGAAAAGAGAGAAGCCCATTGGGATAGCCCTGCTCTGACTGCTCTTTGCAAGTGCAAAAACAATCGCACTCAATTCCTAAAGTCACAAACTGGAGAGAAGGGACTCTAAGGACCTTCTCAGAGTTGTTCAGAAGAGGGATTTCCCTAATCTAGCTCTACTGCCTTCCACAATTAACCTCAAGATGCACAACATGACTTTTTTGGGCTGCCCACTCATGAGTTTTGCTACTAAGCTGCCCAAAACACAGACATCCAGCAGTCCTGGAAACAGAAAAGAGCAGAGGGAAAAAAACCTGCCTTTGTGTCAGTAATCTACATATAGGTTACAATGTGCCTGAGCAGGCTCAGTGACAAAGACCCTCCCCAAGGAATAAAAACAAGTATTCAAGCTGACTGTGAGATATCTGAGCTGTGGGAAATGAGGAGACTGTAGATGTGAGCCCTGGTGCATCTCCAGCTCTACAGATGGAATAAGGAAGAGATCTACAGCCCTGCTGGATTTATGCAGTCTGACTGACAAAACAGGGAGGAAATGAGCTATGGGAAGGAAGAGGAGAAACTGAGGCACTCAGCCTGTGCTGAGGCAAAGTGATCAATGCTAAAATAGAGATAAAAGAGGAAAACACCTTTAGGACCTCCTCTGCCATACCAACAGAGACAAGTAAGAAAAGTAGAAAGAGCAGAATCAGGAACGTTGACTGCAAAAGGAGGAAAGAGAACTGGCAGAGCATTTCAGACAGGAACATGAAGTCCTCTTCTGAACTCTGATAGGTGCAGTAACACTGAGTGGGAGAGCAGCTATACACATGTCTGTATGTGTGTGTGCCTGTCTGCACATGCATGTGTCTGTCTTCTGGTAAACGTATGCACGGAGTGTGATGCTTTGGTGCCTGCATGTGTAGACTGACAGACACCGAATGGAAAAGAGAGCAGGACAGCTCAGCATGGAGATGTTCACACATTCAGACCAGCCCTGCCTGATGGCTCAAGTCTGTGCTTCCTGCTACAACTAAGAGAAACAGCAGGCCAGTAAGGAGCAATTCTACCTCACAACCCCGTCTTTACTACCACAGCATACACTTAAGTCCTGGTCTTGTCCAGTCTCCCCAGAATTAATTACTTTGATACTTCCATACTCTGGAATAGGAGAAGATGACTTTTTCCCCCCCCATCTCCCTGTATTTCATTTATTTATTTATTTATTTACAAGAAAGCTTCAGGATCTCAGCTGTGGACTAAGCACTTTCAGCTAATGCATTAGAAGCAAGTTCTGCAGTTTGATTTAAATGGGTAAGAAATCAGTAAGAAGTAGTTGGAAGACAGGCTAGAAGGAAGTTTAGGGCAGGACCACAACACAGACAAGTATTGAGGGTGCAGACACAGGAGGCAATCTGACATCTGCCCAGCTGTTTCTGCTTTCTCTATTCTTTCTGTACTCAAGGGCAGCCAGGTACGTGCATCAGACGAGGTATCCCATCACAAGTGGGTGATCATCAGTTAACAAGCAGTCAAGAATCCGCTGGAAAACCTACAGCACACCTCCAAGAGAGCTAGGGAGACGCAGGTATCAAACTCTGGGTGGACTCGACAGCCACGGTGCCGACCCCTGCAAGATGTCTGAGACCTTACAGGCCACCGTGGTCTGCTGTGGCACCTTCCCATGCCAACACTAACAACACCCCCTCTGTCTCAGCACCTGGTGTCACCCAGTGCCATGCACCATTGCACTGTAGCAGCATGCCCCAAGATCGCTAGTAGGTCAAGCAATCCTGCATGCACAGCAAGTGCCAGGGCATGCGGAAAGACCTACTTGTTCCAGTGACTCTTGGAGTTCTTGTAGAGCGCTGGAAACATGATCGGGAGAATTTTGGCTGCGTTATCGCTGATCAGGCTCATGATATATTCGTTGTTCCAATAGTACAGCGCTCGCTCTGCCACCTGCAGTGGGAGAGAAACCCATTCTTGGAGAGGCTCCTTCCAGTAACACCTGTGGTGCACGTGGAAACCGTGCAGTGCTGAGACCAGAGCTTACCACCGCCCAGCTGAGGAGCAAACACTTCCCCGCAGCACAGGCAGCAGGGCTGACCTTTGCCAACGTCTGCATGGCCATTTTTTTTTTCCCTTTGCCTAGAGTTCCTTCTCTTATGGCATTTAACCAGACACTTCTCACTTCCCTGAGGGGAAAACGTTGCATTCTTAAGCAGGCAAGTCCAACATTAACTCCAATGCTCTCTACACAACACTTGAGCACAGTAACATCATCCTCTTCAGGTCACGGCACAGACTAACTCCAGGACTCCTTCATTTCCTCAGATTGTAAAGCTCCACAGCCACCATCCCTCCCTGGCCTTCTCTCTAACACAGTCTCCCCAGGCATTTGAGCATGCTTCAAATACCAGGATCACAATCCATCTTCCTGATTTAGCATGGGTGAAAACATGGAAAGACTCGGGGCACCAACTCTCCTCCAACACGTCAAACAAATCTGGCAAGTTTCAAGAGAGATTCAACCACACTTCTTCATATTTAGCTACAAATTTCAGCAACACAGTAACCAAGCTGATGTGTGAATTTCTGCACTTAGCACTGGCTTGAGCATGAGCTAAACACCTGGGAAAAGAGGCATCTAAGTCTGTTCTACATTTTGTCTGACAGAACTCACTATATCCTCTTAATATATCATTTCACATGAGTAAATGAAGTGAAACTCATCTCGTGCTCACTTACCTAGCCTTGGTTTCCACTTATTGTATCTTGTTAAGCCTTTGACTGCTGATTAGTGCACAATCCACTTGGAGAAAACTCTCCCACACCAAGGTGTTTAGACTTACGAAGACGATGATTCTCACTTTTGCTCTCTGACAAGTTGCAGTCACTGAAACTGTTGACTTCCTGTTTGGAACACCTTTGAGGTTTATTCCCCTAGACTGTGAAGTGTTCACAAGTTGTCCATGTTTTTCAGTCCTGTTTTGCAAAGAGCTGGTAGCAGAAGAGGACTGGTATGAAGTACAGGACGCCTCTTCTCCAGCCTTTCCCTTCTTCCATTCAAGTTCCTTTTCCCACTGTGCTGTACTGTTCCAGTTTCCTACTGTAGCTACTTCCAGGTGTAAAGGTCTCATTAGCCCTTTGGTTCCCATCAACCAAACAAGCAGTTCACGTCCAATTAATTTTGATCAAGCTCCCCGAGTCCTTTCCAGAGTCACTCCCTTCTGGGAAATTTTTACACACAACCTATCTTGATCCCATTTTTGGCTTCTGAACACAGCTTTGTTCATCACTGTATTAAAGTACACCGGATGCAGTCTGCCTCACTGTGCAGTCACACCCACCCCGGGGATGGGCTACATCACCATTTCACCCCACTCCCACATCTGGGCAAGCCACGTTTCATGGAACAAGGAAGAAGCACACTTTCCACTTTCAGTATAACTATCATCAATGCTGGAATAATACAAAGAACCTCATCTGAAGCCACTCGTGTTCCACAAGCCTCTTTCATCAGCCTCAACCTAGTACTGCAGCCAGCTTGGACCTACTGTGAGAGGGTGACACTGGATGGATCTCCTCTATACTGCATCTGCCAGCTAAAACAGGAGGTAGCAGAGTACCTCTGCTCCAGCTGCTGCACAGCACAGCACAGCAGGAGGGGATCCACTGATCAGCTTAGTTACCCCTCTGCATGAGATTGCTCTGTGGCTGGGCAAGGACTCTCACTGCCTCCCACCACATGGAACCCCAGTACTCTCTCTGGTGGCAACACCACGTGCCACTGGTCCACAAAGACAAGCTCAAGAGCTGTGGCATAACCCTCACGTGCCAAGTGGGTTACAAGTCAGACCCCTACCCACTCCCTGAGCTGGGACCCACCTGGAAATGTGGGCTGGAGACGCACTTGGCCAACTGCCTGAACAAGGGCTCCATAACTTTCACAAATTCAGATGGCTCAATCACATCCAGGATCTCTTCCAGCTCATTTAAAAACATCACCTCCTTGGGACTGTGTGTTTTCGGCCAGAACTTCAGCAAGCCCACAATCACCTGAGTAGGAAGGGTACAGACACAGTGTTAGAGACTGAAAGTTAACACAGAGTGTGAAATAGGATTTTAAAAGTCTGGTCACAACAGCAAAGGAGAGGAAGCAACAGAAATAACGACACTCTCAGAGAGTGAGGGTGAGTTACTAGGGAAGAAGGAAGAGAAAAGCACAAACTCTGCCAAGTTGCATACAAGACAGCAGTGCTGCCCAGGATGCTAACATTTGGTACTACCAGCACAAAGCTTAGAACTACTTCTTCCTCCAGCTCACTTTAACAAGGAAGGATCGACTCAGAGTGGGCAGGGGATGCCAGATGGCGCAGAGCAACAATGAAAGATCTACCAGTAAAATCAGAAATGCTACGGGGAAGGTGATGAAGGAATTGTTATTTAATATACCACAGAGCTTGAACACTAGAAAGTACCCAACAAATAATGCAATGGCCACATTGAGGGCGAGCAAAAGGAAATACCATTACATACAAAGGTAGCTGGATTACAGAGCTCGTTCTTGAGGACTTTTGTCTAGAGTCCAGACTGTTCCAGAAAGGAGCAGATAAGTTTATGGAGGCTAAACCTAATGATGATGATGAAATATGACAATATAGATGCAACTTCTGTCTGAGAAAACTATTGCTTACAAGATGGTGGAGGAATACACTAGGGGAATATAGAGCTATATCCCACTTCATTTATTAATATCACTTCCTTGCCTAACCACCCACTTCTACGTACTGTCAAAGACAGAATCCATGATCTTGCAGACCTTCACTCAGCTGGAGCCATCAGTATGGGGTTTACAGGAATGCTAACTGTGCACTAACTCTACAGACAACAGAAACAGCCATTTCCTGGTAAGAGCTACTATTCTAAACTCTGTACTTCAGCAATCTGATCCTGAAGCAAACGCATGAGGGAAATTTCACCCCAGCACAAGGACAGCAGTAGGCAAAGCAACAGCAAGATGAGGAACATCTGAGCCACCAACTCAAGGCTCAAGTAGCAGCTTGGTATCCTCAGCATTTGTTGTCACTCAGGTCTGCTATTGAGGCAAAAGTCAGCTCCAGTGACTCAGAGAGTTTCTCCTACAGCTAAGGTGGTGCAAGGTGTGCTGAGTCTGTGTTCACTATTACTTAGCACACCTGAAGTCTTGCTCACCTGGCAATCATTCAGGCTGCTGTAATGTAAGAGCTACCACGCTCAGCCTTACTGAGCACAGTTTGGGTGGCACACATTAAGTGACTGCAGACCTAGTAAGACCTGGGCTCCTTTCAGCACTGATGGCAACATCTTCTACTGCAGTCAGGGCCTTGCTGGGGCACAACCCCAGACTTCAATAACCCCAGTAACACCAGGAGACTATTAAAAACATTCACAAGGAGGATGTTTCAGCAAGTCTGTATGGTAAGGACCCTATGCAATGGCCCACTGACAACAAACCAGAGCTGTGTCTCTAATCCACGGATCACCAGTTAAGCAAGCAGTGATGAGCTTTATTATTTGAATAAGCTTCAGAATGAATCTTGGAATTATTGACAGACTTTCCCATTTCTCTCTTATCCCTCACCCTACAGTGAGTGCTTTGACAGGAGGCTGCTAGGCTGGATTTAAGCTACAGGAAGTATTCAGCATGATCAGGAAGCTACTTTACACAATTTGTTTCAGAGCAGGCTTTTAGGAACACAGAAAACTGAGGTCCTACATTTAAAAAGGAAGAAAAGAAAAAAGCAAGATCTGTTTCAGCATTCCAGCATCAGAACTGCAGAGCCAGAAAGCTGACCAGCTTCCATTGAGCACCAAAAACACACACATTTCAGCCAAAGAACAGAACGACCTCAAGCTAGTGTTACTCATTAAAATGCTCACACTTTCTGGTGCTCCCTGCTACAATGACACAAGCACATGGCCATCTGCTGTTTTGAGGTTGCAAAGCTCAGCTCCGTAGAAGACATTTCCTGGCCTGCAGTAGGTGGAGAAACATTTGTCTCTTGCCAACCCCCTGCCAAACCAGCATACAGTCTGGCTAACACTGCATGCCTGCGTAGCCAGTAACTGGAATACATGAGGGACCCTCTGCTCACACATTTTAGAACTTGCTGTCTCAACAGCACTACATCCTGAAGGCATATGTCTCTGCACTGTGGCTTAATGCTGTGGAGTTAGCATATTGATGCTAGAGCAGGAAGAATACTTTCATCAAGAAACAGGGGCTTGCCTAAATAGTCTTCTGGGTTCCAGGTTTATAACCTCATTCTGACAGTTTTTCAGCCAACTCTGGCAGACTGAACTCTTACTATTTCAAAGTCTTTGCGAGTTCACGCTGGCTCCACCAGGTGTCAGAAAGCTATTTGTTTTGTCTCTGCAGAATCTATCACTGGCTCTGCCCTGAAAGGATGCTTGGTATAGATCTGAAGCACAAAGGCAAACTTCAGCCATGTTCCTGAAGCTTTCAGAAAGGCCTGCACACGAGCAGCACCGTCCATTTTGCCCATAAGGTGCCAAGCAAGTTCGGTAAATAATCTACATCCTCCCTGGTCTCTGCAGCCTCTTTTCACACTTTCTGAGCCCTAAGGAAGCTGTGAAGCTTTGGGGACTTGACTGTCATGCAGAGGTTAAGAAAGGTTACTCACCGGCTCTGTCAAGCTGCTGTCTTTCTCCAAGAACTGTACAACACAGTATGCCAACTGCAGGAGAACACATGGCAAAGTCAGAGCTTCCTCAAGTCTACTGGAGATACAAGCAACACCACCACCCACAACTGGAAGTAACGTTGGGCCCTCCACAGTGTGTGTGACAAGCAGACAGCTGCAGCTCCAAATGAATCCAGTTGTAATCACATAACGACTTATGTTGGAGGGGACCTCAAAGATCATTTAATTCCAACTCTCGTGCTGCGGGCAGGTTTGTCAACCACTAAATTAGGCTGCCCAGGATCCCATCCAACCCAACCTTGAATGTCTCCACCCATAACCTCTCTGGACAACCTGTTCCAGTGCCCCATCATCCTCTGAGTAAAAAACTTCTTCATATCTAACCTAAGCCTTGCCTCTTTTAGGTTAAAGACATCCCCCCTCGTCCTAACGCTATCAGACTGCATTAAGTCAGTCCCAATTCTTCTGATGGCAAGTGGGCCTTAAGACTAGATAGGGCCTGAGCTTAGTGAGTGCATGCAACCTTACAGAATAACACGAGTCACCTAGAGCAGCCCACAGCTAATGCACTCTAATGCAAGCACAGCCACACACATGACAAGGAGCAAACCAGTAAAAACAAGGCTGGGAGAACAGACATCACTGTTCAGCATCCATTTTTTGCTTCCAAGCTCAAGTCCTAATCTCCATGCTTCTCTTCTCTTATGACTTCTAAATGGCAAGAAATTAATCTCTATGCCAGTCTAGCAGTCCAGCACTCCAAACCACCTGCATATCTCAGCAATGACTAACAGCTGACACATCACATACAGAGGCTGATGAATGGAGCTCTGAATTTTACCCCTCCTTTCAGTAATGCACCAATATTTCACAATCTTCCATAACAGAGAGGCAAAGCAGGTCAGAGCATTAAGTCAGCAGGAAGTGGAGGATACCTTCCTATCAGCCAGTGCCAAAAAAGCACACTCATAATGCACACAGGCCCAGACACTGCAAGGCTGGGACAAATCACCACAGTAAAGAGCCAGTGAAAAGCCCCAAACATCTTACAGCAAGAAGGTCATGTAATAGAGTAATGCAGCCTGAAGAATAGCTACAAGCAAACCTGCATAAGCACTACTGCAAGAACTGCATTCTGCCCTGAAGACTTGAAGCACTTCTCACCTGTGGGTGGTACACGCTGAGAGATTTCACTTTGTGCAGTGGTAACAAGACCCTGATGAGGAACATTTTGTGCTCTTCCTTCAGAGGCAGAGCAAACCCATTGATTATGCTGAAAAGAAACAAGAATCTCATTAATTTCTTTATCCAGCAGAAACACAGTATGTCTCACCACAGAAGAATAAGTGAGATGCCTTAGCTTTCATTAATAACTGGAGAGAACACCTACCACTGGAAGTACAGTTGCTGGGGCCCCACCTTGCAAAACATATCCAGTGAAAGCATGCTTCCTTATCAGGCATGGCAGGGAAAAGCCTCTAAAGGAGCCAAGGCTCCACAGGAACCTTCAGACACAATTTAACAGAACCTCTGGGGAAGTCCAGCACAGAGGTAGCCCAGACATCAAGGCTCAGTTTCAACAGAACAGAATAACAGCAGCGTAAGAGAGGGCTGCTTCTGCTGAAGGGCAGTGAAAGCCATGGAGGAGGCTGCCCACTGCTACAGTTTCTCAAGGCTGTGAGAAGCTCTTTTGCCTCAGCAGGCAGTAAGTGTGGCTGGACTCAAACTCAAAAGAAGAGCAGACGGATGTGGGGAAAACTATCACTGCATTTGTCAGCAGGATGGAAAGCACTGTGTGCTTCACCAGAGATTCTCTGAAGATAGCACCTGCAACACCAGCTGGCAGAGGGCACTACTAGCTCACACAGCACACTGAGCTAGGACATGTCATGCACTGCGAATCCTCTGGGACTTACAAGACCATCTTTACCTTCCTAGGATCTCCAGCAGTTCTGCAATCCCATTGTGATGCTCTGTTTCATAGATGAACCTGAAGAGAGAAGAATGTCATTGCCAAACACTGGATCCAGTCTGATAAAGAAAAGGAAGGAAAAACAGTGGAGAAGGATATTCTTCTAGAAAACAGAACTTTGAGAAAACAGTTCAAGATGTGAAAGATGGAGGCAAATAGTCTATTCACTGCTCCCTGATCAACACAACTTCAGAGAAGCTAACATTCACCAATCCCAACGTTTGCTATGTATGCTGAAGACAGCACTACCAAACCTCTGCTGCTCTTAGGCACAGGCCAGTGCTGTCCATACCAAAACAGAATGATATAACCAAGTTACTTGGCTAATTCAAACCTACATTAGGGACAGTCCAATGCTCAGAATCGCTCTCACTGTGTTGTACCAACCATTCATCAAGCCAGTGGCACTAGGAAACACCTCACCTGTAAAATATATTGTTGATCTGCCGTCTCACATACGCTCGCAGACCCAGGAACTTCCCATAGATCCTATGCAGAATAGTCTTTAGGAAGTCACGTTCTCTGGGGTCTTCACTGTCAAAGAGATCCAGCAGCTGTGGGGACAGAAATTCAGTGTCTGGACTGCCTGGATGAGGCTATGAGCAACACTAGGCACTGCTCCTACTCAGCAAAAGCGGCTCCTCCAGCCAAGAGATGCCTTCAGCACCTTGAGCACAGTGGTCACCCCCCTAGCCACAAGTTGGTACCATCAGCATTCATCTTCTAAAGCACAGCAATGGCCTGGACACTCTCCAAAGCAGTGTGTTCCCATGCTCCTCCTGCAAGGCCCCCACTGCCCCTCTCCCACCAATGATAACAAATTCCAGAGACTACAGCTTGCATGCCCTCTCGCCCAGCTCTAATAGTTCTAGCTGCTCTTATGTCTAGAAAAGACATAAGAAGAAAGAAAACTTTAATTATCTAATATTTCCTGATTAAACTGGACTGTTTGCATAAAACTTCGGCCAAAGTCTACTGCATGTCCTTCACAAAGGTGCTGCACAGTGGCAGGGGCTATGATTACTTACAGACAGTACAAACTTCTGGTCAATGTATTTCTTCGCTATATTTGGTTGAAAATCAGGGGACTCCAAGAACCTGAGGAAGAACTCGTACACCAGCTGCAGGAGGAAAAAGAGATCGCTTAGAAATCCTCCTCATTTCCTCATCACTGTTTATTTCACGTTTTACATGTTTTCCATCTCCTTAGGGGCTTGAAAGAAGGCTGGAAAGCCTAAGTGGGGGCACAGAAAACACAGGAATACACATTTCCTCACCCACTGACACCGATTCAGCTGCCCTCACTATAATGGGCTATGGAGCAGTGGCACATAACTGCCCAAGTCTGCATGAGACCTCATCATTTCAGGTCCTGCCAAAGACAAAAGCCACCTACTCAGATCAAGACACTAAGCCTGGGAAAATCTCCTAGCTTCAGTCCCCACCTCTACAGAGAACAGAAACCTCCAGAAGAGAAGACAGAGGCTTAGGTTTATTAGCATCATAGAATAGAATGGTTTGGGTTGGAAGGGACTTTTAAGATCATCTACTTCCAACTCCCTGCTATAGGCAAGGACACCTCCCACTAGACCAGGCTGCTCACAGCCCTATCCAGTCTGGCACTGAATGCCTCTGAGCAACCTGTTCCAGGGTCTCACCAACCTCAGAGTAAAAAATTTCTTCCCAGTATCTAGCCTAAATCTACCCCTTCCAGTTTAAAGACACCTCCCCTTGTCCTGTTGCTACATGCCCCCACAGAAAGTCCTTTCCCAGCACGCCTGTAGGCATGCTTTGGGTACTAGAAGGCCACACTATAAGGTCCCTCCAGAGCCTTCTCTTCTTGGAAGCCATTGAGACACACCGAGGAAGAACAAAAGAGCAGACATGAAATGGACCCCAGGAAAATACTGTGTCCTCTTGATCCCTGAGAACTGGCTTCAGATTTGGATTGACTCCACTAAACCACGTGAGATTCATGCTGTGTCACAATCCCAGAAGAACAGCAGCTTGCTTTCAGAAGGCTGCTAGTGTTGAAACCTCCAGTGCTACTGCTGCCCTAGACTGGCAAGATTACCCAAAGGCAGAACCTGTCGAGAGAGTGCCTCTGAGGGACGACCAGGCCAAACTAGAGCACTGTATCCCCAGGTTCTAACTTTAGAGTTGAAGGAGCTGTGGGGCCACCCAACCACAGGTGAAACTGAGCTGCCAAGAACAGCAGCACAAAAAAACCCGAGGTCATGATGAAAACTCAGCAGTGGACCTCTTGCCACAGGCCTGTGCTGCCTGCTGCTGACTTAGTTCTAAGAAATAAATGCTTCCTACCATTTGCAGCACACTGGTGCTGAGGAAATACCACTCCTGTCAACACTCACATCCCTACATCAACCAGAGCAGTGAGAAGTGATTAACCACTGCTGCAGAACTGCACTTTATGTCCTCTGTATTTTTGCCTCATCCTGCAGCGACTAGCTCTTGCTCTGCCTTTGTCAGATTGACTGCATGTCTCCCGGCAAGTGTCTGAGGAGACTCTTATAAACTTACCTCCTGACTTACACTTCTGAGCTCTATTAATCATGTTTGTTCTTGCCTTCATAACGCTTTTCACCTAATTTGTCTTAAACTATTTCTCGGGACACAGCTTACTGAAGAAATCCTCAGCCCCTTTTCTTCTTCTTCCACTCCTGTTCCCCATTTTTTTCTGGTCACATTTGCTCCCAGTTATTGCAACTGTGTTACATAAATATAAAAGAGATGTGTTAGCAGGTGCTAGCATAGGTTTTGCTTTGGCAACAAGCACTCCTACTCCTCTACATGCCTCCAAGAGACCATGGCAAGGAGGAGTGCCAAAACAGACAAGGGTGCTGTCTCCAATACTGCTGAAGCCTAGAGGATGAGAGCTCTTTAACCATCAGGATTGGAATTATCATTGTGGGGAAATGCTTCTTACAGAGACAATATGGCACAATTCCCTTTACTCCCAGCAAAGTGTTCCAGCCTACCTCAGTGCCACATGAGAATACAGCCACCTGCAGGTGAATGCTGTACAGAGCCATCAGCTTCTTTCCAGAATGCCCCTATCGCCTGCATTGCCTACATGCTGCTTCTCACCCATGGCCTGGCCCTTCTCTATCCTAGCACACAGCAGCCCTCACTTACTGGGCAGACATCCAGATGACACAGACCCTCAGCTTCACAGATCTGTACCTTCCTTCTCCTCACCTGTAGGTGTGGCCAGGCAGCCTCTAATGTAGGCTCATCTTCCTCAGGGTCAAACTCCGCTCCTGTGGGATTGGATGATGGCGGAAGTGTCCGGAAGAGGTTCACTGAAAACTGAGGTCAGCAAAAAGGACAGTGAATGACATCGCTACTCTTACGATGGGCCTCCTGCAGCAAATCCCTCACTGCACAGCAACACATTTACCATAGCAAAAAGCTTTCCTCCTAGAGGCCGCAGGGTTACAAATAAACTTCACAAGGGAAGTTTGTGCCAGGGAAAAAAACTTCCACCTCTCTTTACAAAGGATGGGAAAGACTGAGGTCACACTCCTCTCTGACAAATCTGTTTTTCTTTCTCTTCCCTCCCTCCCAAAAGCACACGCATCTGAACAGTCCCCATTTATTTGGCAAACAAGCACATGCTGGCCCCATGCCCTACCATAATGACAGCTTCAGGATAGATGGCCTCAGTGACGACATCACGGTTGTGCGTGATGTATTCTACCATTTCATTGAGACCTGCTCGCTTCACCTCCTTGAATTTCAGGTCACTGAGGGGGTCAGAGATGAAGTCAAAAAGCACACAGCATTGCCGCAGCTTCTGGATGAAAAGCTCTTCTCGCTCATGTGGAGGAGCATCTGGAAGAGAAAATAGGGATTGTCAGACCTCCGAGGTAGGCAAAGCATCTATCTGGTTCGCCTAGGAATCAGCATGGTTCACCCCCAAGCATGCATTCCCTTCTTTAGTCACAGCCCCCCTTGAGCTGGTGTGGTAGGAGGGAGAGTAAACCCTAATATGGAGACTGGGACAATGGAGGTAAAGAACAACTATTCCATCTGGCGATTTCAAACACTGTGCAGACATCTGATCTACTAAGCATCAATCCCTTCCCATTGCAAGCTACTGTGGAAAAGAAACTCACTTTATGAGCTTCCTTCATAGACTAACTGAACTATCAGACAGCCACCTTTCCTAAAAGGCCTGTTTCTGTGAGCAGTGTCAGCAACAGGCCTGGTTGAGTGACTGCTGACAACACTTTCTCCATGTCTCTACTTAAGGCACCTTTAATTGCACCATTATGGATACTAACTGCTAATGCTGGATAATTGTCCCAACGTAGACAAGTTCAACAGCACTATCATAACTTGCAATGGAAACTTGAGGAGGAGAAGGTGGTCTGGTATTCTCCCAGGAACAGGTGACTGCAGGAGCCAAGAGCAGTCTCTACTAAGTTCTCCACACTTTACCACCCTCCCACACAAACTGCTGAAGAATCTGAAGCAACCTCAAATAAATGTAAGCACCAGGGCTTCAACTGCTTCAAATGGGAAAGCAAATAATCAAGTTCATATAGAATATTCTCTTTTTCTTTTAGGCTATTCATCAATTCGCAACCTGCTGCCACATCAAGCACCTTTCCCAGAGTCATCCCTACAGCACTGCTGGCAGGAGACTACCAGGGTCACCCTGGAAAGAACCCTCATGCTCTTCCGCCTGGAGAAAGCACAGCTTGTTAGGAAGGTTGCTAACAGTTTCTGTACCTTTAAGGGCTGGAAGCTTTTGCAGTTCCCTGTTTTTGCTCAGATTGAAGCGAGAAGAGCTGTGTCGACGCTCCTTCTTCACAATCTGGGGTCCCCCTGAGTACTTGATCTTATTTAGCTGGGTTGGCGGGGGAGCGCTGTTACTGGGGCGTTTATTCGAAGTTGTTTGTTGTTGCTGCTGCTGAGGCTGCTGCTGCGGCTGCTGGGCCTGTGATGGAAAAGAAAGTCAAACAAAACTCACAAGCTTTTACCTACAAGGCTCACAGGCAATAAGACATGGTCAGTATCTTCTTGGACTGAAGAAACTGGGCACATTTGCACCATTGCACTTGCATTTCAGCACACCTCATCCACTTCTGTGAGGCTGTGTGTCAGCTGGCTGCACGGGCAGCGCTATCTGCAAAGCGTACATCAGTTCTGCTCATGCCTGTGAGGTACTATGAAGGCATCAGAGCTTTCCAGCACGTGTGGTGCTACAGATATGGAAAGCAAGGCCAGGTCTTGCAACAAGTTATAAGAGCTTACTGATACAAACTCTTGTGTAGAGATGTCCTCTCAACTTGGTGCCTCTTAAAAAGAACTTAGAGACGCTTTCCTTATTTTTAGCAGGTAACTGGAAACTCAAGCCAGCGCTTTCTCAGCTCAGCTCTGTTCTGGCTGAAGTTCTGCTGGTTTGAGTCCCACTCCAGCCTTAGTGGTTATTATCTGACTCGGTAACATCACACTGATGCAACTCATTGAAAACTCATGGAAGAGGGAAACATCTCAAGAAGGAAGTCAGCCTACTCCAGACTTGCTGGGAGAGCACAATGTTCCCATTTCTCCCCAGAATGCCAACGAGTATTTTGGGGGAAAGCACCAGCAGTGCAGAGGCTTATCTGAGCTCTCCTCCAAACAAGATACGGTCAGTACTTCCCTGTGAGGATTGGCTTACCTGCAGCTTACCCAAGACAGGAACAGTCCTTGCCCTGAACTGAGTCCTCACATTTTCCAAGGAGGTGCAGCACAGCATCACTGTGCAAGAAGAGCACCTGCATCGTGGGGAACCTGGATCACCCTCCTTCCACAGGGAAGAAGGGCAGATTATGAATGCTGAGCCACTACAGGGGAAAGGCGGTACAGAGAGAGACAAAAGGTGCATCAATAACCTTACAGGTAACACTCAGGGAAGAACCTATGGGTCCTGCTAGAAGACATCTCAGGCTGACAGAACGTGTCTGTACATTCCCCACCCACTCAGCAACGCCACATGTTCCCACCATGGTATGTGTACTGCAGGCCAACAGTCTACAGCCATGTCCCCTTCACTAGGGAGACTGGAAAAGTCACTGCCACTAGCTTCTAGTCTTCCATATCGGGAATGGATGGAGACAAAACACAGCTTCAACTGTTCTTTAGAAAATGGATATATGCACGTATCACATAAAATTTCCTAGAGAAAACCCAGTGACGGGGAAGGCCGGATACATTCTTATGCTGCAGCACTCAAAGGGTTTTAGCATTGATTACTTCTACATTGACGTCGTGGCATCGGTCTGAATTCTTGTTTTCAGGAGGCTCTTCCTGCATCAGGCCCACCATCCTTCTGCCTTCAACATCCCCCTACTTTGGTAACATGAATCAGGAGAGGAGAGGCTTGTTACAAGCTTCTTTAACACAGTTTTATCCTTGGGAACATACCAGACTGCTAAAACAAAGCTTTTCCCTTAACACCAGGTATCAACCTCACAGTTTCCCTGACATCAGCATCAGCTGACCAACACAAGCACATCAAACCAGGCTTCAGCCCCACTCCTGACACCACCCCAGCCGCTCGGAGAGATGCTGTTTGTGAGCCATGTGTGCTGGAGCGAGCAGGGAACAGCACAAAGCAGTTTGCCCAAGCGCGGTGCAGCAGCCCCACCTTTCCCGCTGCAGTGGAGCGGGCTGCTCTGCCAGCAGGAGGGGCCAGCCCCAATCACAAGCACATCTGAGCTCCCCGAGGCACCGGGTCCCCAGCTGCCTGGCATTTCCTCCCTGTTAGTTCCCACCACCTCTCCTCCCTGCTAAGAGCTTGCCAGTACAAGTCAATGAGCCTCGGGCCCTGGGCCCGCTCTGTGCCATTTCTATTCACTCCGGGCTCCAGGAGATGCTCTTCTCCCAGCCACTCTGAGCGCAGCGTCAGCCTCTGTTCTGTTCTCCTTCCCATCCATGACCTCACCTCTGCAGGCACTCCCACTGCAGCTGGGTGTATCGCCACTCGGAAAGCCCTTCTGCCTCACTGGTCCCTTGAGCATCCCCCGCTTGCTAAGCTTCCAGCCCAGATCGGCTCTCAGCTCCTCCTCCTCCTCAGATGACTCTTCCCTTCCCATCCCTCAAGTCAGTACCTGTTCTTTGTCTGTTGTTACACGGCTTCCCCTATTAAAATCAACCTCCCTGTCTCAGAAGTAACACCAACACACTGTAACGCTTATGTCTGAATAATGAACTCCAGGTACTGCATAACAAGCCCCATGGAGATATCTGCAAAACACGTAATACAGCAGCTCAGTGAAAAGGAGCACCCTCTCCCAGAGCTGTGCATCTCATCAGCGAGGCTCCAAGCTGTCCTTGAGGCTGCAAAGCAACCCCTCTTTACTGCTGCTGCTAATCCCTGCTCTCACTTCCAGGTCATTAACTCTCTTCACCACCCAGCTGCCTCTCCCAGGCTTTCTGGCCAAGAGTAACTCTTTATCATCCTCTCATCCACTCTGACATGTGCTCTTCTATTTCTTTTTTCTCCTTAAATAGCTACACAGAAATTCTCTCCGTTCATACCTTCGTCACATTCCACAGGGAACGATCTAAAAAAATCTTTTATTTCCCCACTCTCCGCTCTCACATTTTCTTCCACTGCTCCAAACTCTTCTGGAGCAAATTATGCTTCTCCAAAGCCAGGGACTGGCCAAGCTATGCTGCCTCATCACCTCAGCCACTTTCACCAACAGAGCACTGCACTACCCCCTGTAGGTAGTTCAAACACCACCTCTGGTGGGGACCTACCCGCTTTTGAATGCCCCTGCCCCTCCACCTCAGCTCCACAAAAAACTCCTTTGCTGCGAAGAATAAAACACTACAGGCTTCCTTCCCTCTTCTTCTCCCTCCACAAAGATCCTCACAGGAGGTCCCAGTCTGCCGCAATCGCTCCTGTCTGTCAAAGGAGAGCTGCTCTTCAAAGAGCTTTACTCATTCCACCAGCTGGACAACTTGTCTGCAGAACAAGTCACAGCTTTCTGGTACCAGGATAAATGAGGACTGTGAGATCTCCTCTGCTCCCTGCAGCACAGCGCAAAGGAAGAAAAAGCATGCTGGAAGAACTGCCCAAATAATGTTCTCCTGCTGCAAGTCCATCAAACATTTGATCTACTGAGACACAAAGTTGACAATTCTGTTCAGCACCCCTTCAGAAAGGTAACCAAACAACCATAACACCGCGGAAGAATTTACAAGTCAAGAGACTCCATCAACTCCTACCACACAATACTGCTCCAGGTGTTTCGTAAGGACAAAAGCCCCTCCTGCTTCCAACACAAGAAACAAGTCCAGCTCCTAGCGCACAGACCAAGTTCCTTACCCCCAGTATTAAAGCAGAAATACCTTTCTGTGCTTCCTGAAGAGCAGGAAAATTGCATTCAAACTGGTATACATTTCTTCTCATCCAGCAAAAAGCTCTCTTCCATTCTGCAGCAGAGCAGTCTCGAGACAGCAAAGCACCAAGAGAGAACAAACTTCACCGCAAACTCAACAGGGAAATGGAGATGAGACCTGTGGCAGCAGCACAGTGGAGAGGTGTCTCCTTTCTGCTCTCTGTTCCTACGATCAAAGGAGACCCAGCCTTCCATCCTAAAGAAGGGCTGGATTTTGTCTGGGGTATGAGGAAGTGGCTGGGTATGTTTCATGGGAGGGAAGGTTAGACACATCTCTTCTAAGTTTCTCCCGTGGCCAGGAACAACCATACATTATGTGCCATTTCAGGTAATGGAAGAAAACTTGTAACTAACTCTCCCTCTCTGGCTGCAGCACTCGTTACCAGGAAACACAGCCACACACCATGGGTTTGGATGGGGACATCACAGTGCTCTGCTTTGGTGGCTCTCCATCACCTTTACATTGCAAGATTCAGGCTTCCTTCTTCTTCCTAGAGATGGGAACTCAACAAACAAAGAGTACCAAATAAATAAAAGGTGAGCCTGACCCCATGATGCCAAACTAGGCGTTCCCTCACTTGTTAAATCAGCAGACAGCCCTCAAGCAAGCCGTTTGTAGCTGTATACACAAAATAAAACAGGCAGAGGCCAAGACAGGGATGGGATATACAAAGAGGAATCTACAAAATTGCCACCAGCTCCAAGGCAAACAAACTCAGCTGGTTTTCTGCTGGCTACAAGGCAGGTTAGGCATGAGCACGGCTTGAACCTTGAACTGGATTGGCTGTAGTAAGGATAATTTCTGAGGCTGTGCAACACAGGTCCATGCTTTGAAGGAGACCCTAAAGTAACCTTATTTGGACGATGATGTTCCCATGAACCACGGAAGTCTTCCAGGTCTTCATTAGCCTGACATCTCCCATACCCAATCCTCCAAATCATAAGTGCAAAACATTCCAAACAAGACATGAGTACACAGGCTTCTGTGGACGTAGAAGTGACACAGCTTGTTTGCCAAACTGCAGAATTACAAAAAAACAAAACAAAAGCCATACCACCATACATACGCATGCATCCTTTGTTGGACACGCATACAATGCACTTCCAAGCCAAGTCTCAGAACCCACAAGCACACTGTTTGGGTGCTGGACAGACCCAAGTCTGCCAGAAAAGCTCCAGCTGACCCAAATTTTTGTTAGTTCTTATACAGCTTTTCATGTTATCACATTCTGCTGAAGCCATCCTAATACATCCAGATTGGCAACATCAAAATTGAGAATGAGACTCTGCATAGTTAGGAATACAGATTGTGCCTTTTTGTGAGTAATGCTGAGCTCAGAAATGAAGCAGTTATACAAAGAAGAATCACTTCATCTCTAGCACTTTATCCCTATTCTTTGAGGTGTCCTAGCAATTATTTCGCAGCCTCACTCCCCCAGAAAATGCCTTTCAAGAACAAGCTCCTTTTTTCTGACTCCTCACTACTCTCCCACTCTGACACCAGGTGACAACAGAGTTGATTGTGCTTTGCTCTGACAGGAGCAGTGCAACTGCTCCTGTCTGTCAGGCCTCCTCCTCCCTAGGAGCAATGGCTCCTCTCATTGACTCATAGAATATCCCCAGAGGGAAAGGATCCACAAGGATAATTGAATCCAACTCCTAGCTCCACACAGGACCACTCAGCCCCAATGTCAGTGGTGTCCCAGTGCACCCTAAGCTCCAGCATCAGAGCTGTGCCCACTGCCCTGCGCAGCCTCTGCCATGCCCACCGCCCTCTGGGGTGCAACCTTTCCCTCACCCGCACCTGCTCTCCCCTGACGCAGCTCCACACCATTCTCTTGGACCCTGTCGCTGTCTCCAGAGAGCAGAGCTTCACACTGCCCTCCGCTCCCTACGAGGAGCTGCAGGCTGCCATGAGGCCTCCCTCAGCTCCTCTGCTCTGTGTTGAGTAAACCAAGGGCCTCAGCTGCTCCTTATTCATCTTGGCCTCTAGACCCTTCCCCACCTTCATATCCCTCCTTTGGAGGCTGATGTTTTATAGCTTACATCCTGGCTCCCACAGTAGCACGCAGCGCTCGAGGCGAGGCCACACAGCAGTCACCTCAGAGGCTGCCATGTCTCTCCCTGCAGCCAGCTTCACCACACTGCCCCCAGCTTTGTGCCAGGCCTTTCTGCAGGGCTGCACGACAGGAGGCTCGCCGTGACTCCTCCGTCGCTCCCCTCGGGCCGCAGCTCGAGGGGCACTAACTTGGTGCGAACTTTCGCCTTTGCCGTTCCCTGCTCAGACCCCACGGATCCGGGAGGGATCCTCCCTTGCAGGAACGCGGGGACAGCGCCGTGCGAGGCGGAAGCCTTACCTCTTCCGAATTCTCAGCCCCGCCATCCTTCCCGCTGCCGCCGCCGGGCTTTGTGGTGCTTTTGGCCGACTTCGGAGACTCCTGAAAGGCCGAAAAAGCGAAACGTTCGCCCTGCGCGCCCCGACACCGCGGCCCCGCGCCGCCTTTGTACCTCCTCCCCTAGGAAGGGCACCCCGCGGCCCGTTCCGAGGCCTCTACCGGGACAGCGTACCTCTCCTACCGAAGGCATCTCCGCGGGATGGGGGGGGTG
>NW_024884898.1:5645-14923 GCF_019232065.1 Centrocercus urophasianus | reverse complement strand
ATGGGGTGAGTGCATATGGGGGTCCCTGGGGATGGGGTGGGGGTCCTTGGGTATGGGGTGGGTGCCTATGGAAGTCCCTAGGGATGGGGTGGGTGCTTATGGGGGTCTCTAGGGATGGGTATGGGGTTCTTGGGTATGGGGTAAGTGCATATGGGGGTCCCCAGGCGGGAGATGGGGGTCCCTGGGGATGGGGTGGGTGCATTTGGGGGTCCCTAGGGACGCCCTCAGTGGGGTGGCAGCCTGCCGACCAGGTTCTCCCTGCACACCTCCCTGTAGGCGTTGCGGAGCAGCACGTAGGGGAAGCAGCTCTCCAACATGTCCACCGTCAGGAAGGACGACTCGGCCACAATCTGGGGAGGTAAGGGGTGATGCGATGCGAACAGCTTCCTCCCTCCTCCCCCCTTCGTGTGCCTCAGTTTCTCCTCTTGCCCCCAAACAGGCAGAGCTGGGTGCTCCCTTCCCCGGATGCTTCTGAGCCCGAGCCACAGATTGAAACATTTGCATTTAAATTGCTTTGCCTGGCAGGGCGAGCGCTCCCTGAATACCAATCCAGGGCCGGGGGGTGCGCGGCCCCCACATCCAGCCCCCCAGATGGGAGACGGGAGTGGGGTGAGGGCTCGGAACCCCAAAGCAGCTGCAGGTTGGGGGTCCAGCAGCCCCCCCCCCCCCCCCCAAGGAGCCCCCCAGGATCTCTTGGTCCCTTCCAGCGCTCACCAACTGCATGAGCAGAGCGACGGCGTCGCGGTTCCTGGCGCGCAGCTTATCCGACTCCTGGCCCAGCTGCAGGAGGCTCACAGAGGCCAACTGAGGGATGGATCCCGATCAGCACCGGGCTGCGTGCGCCTCCAGCAGGAAGGGCTGCGCTCCATCCCTCCCTCCCTCCCTCCCTCACCAGCAGGAACTCCTTCAGGTGGGTCTCGATGTTCTTGTTGTGGAGGGTGAAGAGCGCGGCTGAGACGTGGATGATGGCCTTGGCCAGGCAGTGGATGTTGTTGTTGTAGCCTGAGGACACAGCGAGGTTGGGGACGGCCCTGCTGTCCCCACTGACCTGCAGCTGCGGGACCCTTGGGGGTCCCAGCACACACTAAGGCTGAGTGGGGTCAGCGGGGACGCAGCTGGGCACGGCCAAGCCTTACCATCCATCTCGGTGTTGTAGACGGACGCTGGGTCAGAAGCCAGCAGGGGCAGGGACACGGCCACAAAGACCAGCAGCAGGCAGGCCACCTTGTAGTCCTCCTCTGAGGGGGAGCCGTCTGCCCAAGAGGGAGCTGACATCAGTCAGGAGTGCGAGGAGGAAAACCTCAGAGACCCCAGGGAGGTGATATGGGGTGGGGGGTCTCAGGGGAGGATGTGGGAGGTGACAGCGGGCACCCAGAGAAACAGCCCAGGGGGGGTTGGTTGCAGCTGGGGGTCTGTGCTGTGCTGCTGGTGGAGGATCTCAAGGACAGCCCCCCAGGACCCCGCAGACCCCACTGTACCCATCTTGCTGCCAGCGAGGACGTTGACCAGGGCAGGGTCGATCTCACAGGGGATCCCCGCAGCCGAGGCCAGCTCGAAGATGCTTAGGGTGACCTGGGAGGACAAGGACAAGCCAGGCTGGAGCACTGGAGCACACAGAGCTCAGGAAACGTCGTGCAGTGCCCCCACGGAGCCACGTTGTGCCAGGCAGAAACAGCCAACCCCGAGATGGGGACAGCTGTCCCAAGCACAGGAGGTGCCACCCCATCCCTGTCCCTGTGCCCACCTGGATGTCGGTGTCAGGGGTGACCACATCGGTCAGGCACTCGATAGGACCCATCAGGAAGGGGCAGTGGTGGGAGAAGACCTGCAGGGAGAGAGCGTTCAGGGTGTGAAGCAGGACCCAAGGCGACCCCCGCAGGGCTCACAGTCTGTGGGGACACAGAGGGCACCCACCTCCCGCAGGCCCTGCTGCGCCATGGCACGGAAGCTCAGGATCTCGCCGATGATGGTCATCCTCTTCAGGACATTGTCAGCTGCTGTGGGGGGGGAAAAGGGGTCAGCAGAGATGTGTGTGTGTGTGTGCACACAAGTGTGCAAACGTGCAAGCCTGCATACAGGCCAAGACTCACAGGTCAGCCGAGGCAGCAGAGCTGCCATCTGCTCAGGCTTGCAGGAGCTGGAGCGCAGCTGGACCAGCGTGTCCATGTTCTCGTTGACCAGTTTCTGCAGTGGACGGGGGGCTCACAGCACTGGGAACGCTGTCCTGGTGCTTTTACCCCACCTCGACCCTCGATAGCAAGCCCAAGGGGCAGGCAAGGAGCTGGGATGTTTCCCCAGGGTGGAACTGCCCGCCCCGGTGCTCCCACAGCCAGTCCTAAGCACCCTGAGGACCACCAGCCTGGTGTCAGCACGTCAAACCTGGCCCCAACACCCCACCTTACCTTCAGCTCAGCGACCTGGGAGCTCACATGCCACATGAGGTTGTCACTCAGGAACTTCATGCCATAGGGCCCGATGAGTTCGGCCAACGCTCGCATCTCTGTGGAGCCAGAAACAAAGGATGGGGACAGAAACAAAGGATGGGGACAGAAACAAAGGATGGGGGCATCCCAGGGGGACAGAGGGGATGAACCCCAGCGCTGCCCCCTCCCCATTCCTCACCTGAAACATCAGAGAACTCAGCAGCACTGAAGGATGGTTCGCCCTCACGGGGCACCGTGGTGAAGGCCTGCAGGGCGGGCGCCAGGACGATGGCCCCAGTGCTGGCCTGGCGCAGCAGGGCCTCCAGGTACCTGCAAGCATCGAGGTGCCGACGCTGACAAAGCAGAACCCACGGCACCAGGGATCGACGTGCCGTGTGGGAGACAAGCCAGGTGCCTGGGGGTGCTGGCCCCCACCAGTTGGTGTAGATGGTGGTGAGGGTCTGCTCCCCGCCGGCGTCTCGGGGCTGCGTCTGCTGCAGGAGGACGCTGCGGATGATGC
This sequence comes from Centrocercus urophasianus, assembly GCF_019232065.1. Lineage (NCBI taxonomy): Eukaryota > Metazoa > Chordata > Aves > Galliformes > Phasianidae > Centrocercus > Centrocercus urophasianus. Next base: position 11,980 of record NW_024884898.1, on the reverse strand, counting down.
GCGCCGTGTCCAGGCCCACAAAGTGTGTCAGCGACTGGATGAAGGTGATGTAGGCACCCAGACCCACCAGCACCTCGGAGGGACGAGCCACCTCCTGCGTGGCTTGGCTGTAGCACGCCATGGCCACGATGGCCCTGCGGGGACAGGACGGGGGGGGTTGGCTGTAGATCCGGGCCCAAAGATCTCCTCCCCATCGCTGCCCACCTCCCACAGCCTACTTGGTGAAGCGTGCCTCCAGGTGGCTGCTGAGATACTCAGCCGGCGTCACCGTGTGCTCAAAGACCGTGAAGTTGGGCACGTGGTTGAGGCTCAGGGACAGCTCGGCCAGTGTCAGGTGCAGCTTGTCCATGCTGGGGGGGGGACAGATGCTGTCAGCCTCACCACGGCCCCCTGGCGCTGCTCCCATCCCCATCACACTGTCACACTCACGTGTCACAGCCGGCCACCAACCACCCCCCTTCCCCCAGCTCTGCGCCCCCCCAGCCCTGCTCTCACTTGGTGGTCACCGTCCTGTCCTTCCTCTGGCTCTCAGCCCCTGGTTTGCCTCGCTCAGGTTCCCCTTTCTTGGACGGGTGCTTCAAGGTCTTCTTGTTACGGGCCTTGCTGACGGTGGAGGCACAGTGCTTGGGCAGCAGCTGGTGGCCAAGGGCAGAAGGTTATGATTCAAGCCTCCAGAACCAGCAGCCACCATCCCCAAGGTTGAATCAGGGACGTCACATCCATCCCACGCAGCCTCTGGTGTCCCAAGGTTGTGGAGAACGTGGACAGAGACCCCACAGAGACCCTCACCTGCTCGCTGAGGTTGTGCTGCTCAGCACAGGCGTCCATGATGCAGGCGCAGGCCTGACAAGCCATTTCCTCCAGGAATTTGTTGCACAGCCCCAACGCCGCGGCCTGGAGCTGGGGATACTGCAAAGGAAAATCCACAGCGTTGTCACAACGCGTCCCCAGCGCGGGGACATCCTGCAGGCACACAAAGGCCACGGTCACATCCCAAGGTCAGGTCCCCATCCTCCATCCCCTGCCACGAGCCACCAGAAGTGCCCAGCTCCTCCACAGCTGCATCCAGACACAGAGCCCAGGTCCCCCAGGTCCCCCAGGTCCCCCAGGTCCCCCAGGTCCCCAATGTTGTCACCCCGGGCAGCAGGGCTCACCTCCTCCGGGCACATGGGGTGGACGCAGCGGGAGAAGTGGTTGCAGAGCAGAGGGAAGGCGATGCTGTAACGCAGCATCGAGGGCTCCTCCATGGTTGCCACAAACATCTTCTCTACGGGGCGAGGGAAGAAACTGCAAGGATGGGAGGCAGAGGGGCAGAACGTGTGTGAGTGGGGCTGTCAGCTCCTGTCTCACCTGTGTGTTGTCCTTGTCCCCCACGCCTGCGCCCACATCCTCTGAGTCTACGTCACCTCACCTTGCCCAGCCTCCCCCCTAACATGAGGGCATCTCCCCACGTGTGCTGAGGGGCAGGGAGGCAGCCAAGGCGACCCCTGTAACTCTGGATCTGGATCTCACCACAGATCAGAAAGGTCAGAGGCCTCGGCCAGCAGCTCCTCCAGGGAATCGAGCAGTTTGGTGTGGAAGACGATGAGGTTCATGATGCGACCCACGTCGGGGTTGGTGCTCAGTGGCAGCACAGCTTTGGCCACACTGGTGTAGGCCTAGAGGGACAGAGGGCTCAGGGCACAGCTGGGAGCACTGGGGATGGGAGGGTATAGGGATGGCGGTGGAATGGTGAAGGATGGGGAGAAGGGAATGAAGGCAGGGATGGGGACAAGGCTGGGGACGGCAGTAGGGAAGGGAAGGAAATAGGGGCACGGATTGAGATGGGAAGACAGGAGAGGGGTTGGCACAGCAGCGAGGACAGGGATGGGAATTGAGACGGGGACGGCACCTGCAGCCGGAACCAGTCCAGGCGGAGCGGTGTGAAATCAAACTGCTCCTTATCATCGACTGCAGGAAAACAGAAACGTGGCCATGAGGAGGGGCTGAGGGAGGCAAGGCTGGGTGAGCAACAGCTTGCTTGTGCTGACTGGGAGGTACGGATCCAGGGGGTGCAGGTTGGGATGCATCACGCTGGTGGATGCCAGCTGGGGGTGGCAGCGTTCACCCCACAGGACCCCCAGGACCTCCAGTCACCCCACTGCCCCCAGGAGATTGCAGCTGGGTGCCCAACAGCTCCAGGGCCGTTGCTGGGCTGCGAGGGCAGGAGGACAAAAACCACTCCTTGGGGACACACAGCAGGTTCAGGGTCCTTACCTCCCTTGTCAGAGAGAGAAGAAAGGGAACTGACAAAGGACGACAGGATGATGGACTCCTCCTCGGGGCACACAGAGAGGTTCTGCAGGGACAGAGACAGGGGACAACCAGGATAGGCCACAGAGGACAGAGGGACACAGAGGGAGAGCCCCAGGCTTGGCGTTCTGGGGTACCTGGATGATTTCACTGAGCACCAGAGCATCGAAGCGGGCCAGGTACTGGACGTGGTAACGCCGCAGCACGCCGACCTGCCGCCGCACCAGGCTCCGCAGCTGCTCCATGAGGAAAAGGATCTCTGCAATACAGCTGCGGCCCAAGATGCCCATCAGAACAGGGGCAAAAACCCCCCACATTCACTCCCTGCTGCCCGCCGGCCCCCCCCCCCCCCGGCGCCACGCTTACTTGTCAGCAAAGTCCTCCGGCGTCTTGGTTTTGGTGACGTGCTCAGCGTGCCTCACCAACCAGCTCACCTCATCTCGGCAGAACGAGAGTGCCATGAAGACGAAGAGAGCCTGGGCACAGCAGGGCCCATCAGAGGGCACCTGGTGCTGCCACTGGCCTGGCACCCACAGCCCTGAGCCCTACCGACACGCAGCGCAGCACCCAGACTCGAAATGTCACCGCAGAGCTCTGACACCCTGTGCCTCATCACATCCCTCACGGCCACCCGCCTCCCCTCCAGCGTTCCCCTCTCCCTGTCCCCCTACGTTGTCCCCTTCCCCTTGTGCTCACCTTGGGTCCCAGCAGCCCAGGCTGATCCTCCAGCAGAGCCTCAAGCTCACGCACGGCCCCACGCAGGTAAACCCGCCGACCCCGGTGCAGGGATCCACTGTGGGAGGGTCACAGAGGGGCTCAGAGCCCCCACCACCACCACCCCCCCTCCGGCCACCCCGCTCACCCAGCAGGGATATTGCAGGCACCACGTGGCAAAGGTGGGAGCTGTGCTATGGGGTCGATACAGATTGGGATCCCAGCCATCCCCCGCGACGCTCAGCTCTCTGGGACGTGTTGGGAGCCCTCAGGTCTTTCCAAACCTTTGGGATATCTTGGGGTCTCCCGGCGCTCTGGGACCCTCCCCAGCCCTTTGAGCCCCCTGACCTGTGAGCCACGGCGTGTTCCTTGCACTCCTTGAGATCAGCCACCCGCTTGCCATAGCTGCAAAAGGAACACAGCTGGGCAGTGCCACATACGAGGCAGCCTCTGGGTGCCCAGCAGAGCCCCCGTTAGAGACCCCAAACCCAGGGGGCAGCCGTTTACCCCTTGAGGCTGCTGAGCAGCTCCTCGGTGACCTTGTGGATCTGTAGGGCCTCGTCACGGAGGAGGGTGACGTAGAGTGAGCCCTGCAGCGCCAACCTCCACAGCTCCAGGCACTGCGGGGACGTCCCCAGAGCCCCCGGGCACACCAGGAATCCCACTGTTGGGCACAGATGTCAGAGAACAGTCAGACACCACTGGCACACAGGGGGGGAGGGGATCTGTGGGCACTGCGAGGACTCACTCAGGATCCAGCGTTCCATCACCTCCAGGGACAGGTACTCGCAGGCCATCTGGGGACGCAGGCGTCGGTGTCACCGCTCTGCCCTCCCGCCCCCTCCCTGAGGTGGCACCCCAACGTCCCCACCGAGGGGCGGCACTCACGGTGTCGGAGCTGGCAGGGCTCAGCATGGTGCCAGCAGTGCTGAGCAGGCTGAGGAGTTGGTCACTGCGCCACTGCTCACAGCCCTGGTTCCTCCGTGCAAAGAGGAAATGGAGGGACAGGAGCGCACTGGTGACAGCCTGGAGGACAGGGGACATCGTAGGATGGGTCAGGGCGCGGTGCAGGGGATGGACGCAGCCCTGCTGGCTTGCAGAACCCTCAGGAGCTCCCAGCCCACCTTGGTGTGCGGCCCAAACTCCTCTGTCAGCTTCTTCAGGGGGTGGTCGTATTCCAACACCATCTGGCCCAGGCGGGCAAAGCTGGAATCGCTGCAGAGACAGTGACACACGTGTTGGGGACAGTCCTGAGTGACAGCCCCAGGGGGGGACAGCCCACAGTGGGACAGCCAGCTCACCTGGCACCGTGGCTCATCTCGTGAGCACAGTGGTACATGCCAATGAGCAGCCGGCGGTCCTCGGTGCGAGCCAGCAGCAGGATGAGGGACACGTAGGTGACAATCAGGTCCAGGTAGCTCTTGGTGAAGTCATAGTTGACGTGCTAGGGACAAGGAAACTGTGAGGATATATGGCCATAGCCATAGGCTGCACCAATGACCCCCCCCCCCAGAGTGCACCCCATAAACCCTGCGAGCATCTCCAACTCCCCTGGGGACCTCCTGGCACCCCCTGGGTGTCACTCACAATGTCAAAGAAGCACTGGTTGGCATCAATGGTGTTCAGCAACTCATAGACGTGGTCCTGCCAGGGAGACGACAAGGAGAATGACACGTCACTGCTGTCCCCCCCCAGTCTGAAATGCCAGCACTGCCCCCCAGCTCACCCTGAATTCCAGGACATCCACAAAGGAGTAGTAATAGGGTCCCAGCGCACGGACGATGTCCCCCTTATCCTTGTGCACCGGTCCCAGGTGTTGCTGCAAGGGATAGAAGGGAAGATCCAGGTAGGGTGACACGGCGGGGACGCAAAAGGATGGGGTGACATGGGATGGGGGGGGGGGGGTGGAGGAGAAGCCAAGCAGCGATGACACAGAATGGGGCGACTCAAAGCAGGGCGACATGGGGGCAGGACAAAGAAGGGACACAAGACAGAAGAAGAATCGGGGTGGATGTGACACAGGGTTGGGGCAGCAGCGTCCCTCACCGTGCTGCTCCTCACGTCCAGGTTAGGAAACTTCTTGTTGATGAACTTGACGGAGGCCTCCATAGCTTTGTCACAGAGGAAGGACGGCCGCGTCTTGGGGTCCGAGCAGCTCTGCAGGGATACCCCAAAATTAGGGCCCCCAAAACCCTTCCACACCCCCCGCCACAGCCCAGCAGCCTCCATTTCTTCATGGCTCCACCCCACACCTTCTTGATGTTGTAGATGCGGACAAGGACGCCCCTGCCCCTGTCGTTGAGGATCGTCAGCTTCTCAGCAAACTTGTTCTGGTAGACGGACGGCAGCGACATGCCTGCAGCGTAACGGGGGGGGGCCACCCCACGTCCCCTTGTCCCTGATCTGCCCCTCACCCCCAGCACCAACTTCCCCTTCTTCTTCAACTTCCTGGGCTGTGGCCACGGCCACGTGACGCCGCCGCCGTGTGACGCCGCCGCCCTGGGATGCCACCAAAGCCAGTGACGCGTAGCACTGGCTGCGACCCTGTAACACTGGTCGCAGGCAGAGCGAAGGCCATCGCTGTGTGACACTGGTCACAGCCACGCAGTGCTGGCCAGGGCCACACGGCATCAGCCATGGTCTTTTGACACCAGCCTCAGCCCTGTGTCATCATCCTGGACCACGTAACACCGCTCACAGCGATGCAGCAACACCCAGAGCCGTTTGTAGGGTGGTACGACACAATCCAAAGCCATATAACACCATTCAGGGCCCACGTGACAGCGTTCAGGACTGCGTAACGCCACACAGACCCACACGCCAGCCCTCAAGGCCCTTGTAACTCCTCGCAACGCTCACACAGCACCTTCCAGGACCCATACGGCCACCTGTAGGTTGCACACAACACCCTGCAGGATTCATACAGCACCACCCAGGACCTGCATAGCATCACACAGGACCCTATAGCACCATGCAGGACCGCATGCCAACACAGGTGATGCAAAAAGCACCACACAGGGTCCCGTAAGACCCTCCAGCACCCACACAACGCCCTCTGAGGCCCCATAACACTACACAGGGCCCACGCTGCACCACACAGGGTCCCATAAGGCAACCTAGAGCCTATGAAACCCCACCCAGGGCTACCTAGCACCCTTCAGGCCCATGCTGCGCCCCGCAGATTCACAGAACGCCCTGCAGCGCCCGCACAGCACCACTCCGAGCCCCGTAATCCCACCGGAGCCCTAAAACAACACTCAGCTGCCCCCACCCCGGCGCCGAGGCGGAAGTTAGGCCGCGTTGCCATGGCGACGTCGGCGGCGGAAGTG
>NW_024884898.1:0-5635 GCF_019232065.1 Centrocercus urophasianus | reverse complement strand
GGCGGAAGTTAGGCCGCGTTGCCATGGCGACGTCGGCGGCGGAAGTGGGAGCGGCGCAGGCTGCGGCGGAAGTTAGGCCGCGTTGCCATGACGATGAGCGGGGCCGTTTGGGGGTGGGAGCGCGGGGCTTGGTGGCCGGTAGGAGGCCGCTGGAGGCTGACGCGGAGCCTAAGATGGACCCCGAGGCGCTCGTCCAGTGTCCCTACGACAAGGCGCACCAGATCCGGGTGTCCCGGCTGCCTTACCATCTCGTCAAGTGCCAGCGGGTGAGCGGGGCGCCGCGGGGCCGAGATGCGCGATGCAGGCCCGGCCTCCCTTCACGCGCTCAGCGCCTTCTCCTCCTTCGCTTCCCCCAGAACAACCCGCAGGTGGCTCGCTCGATGGAGATCTGCCCTTTCAACGCCAGGCACAGGATCCCGCGAGCCGAGCTGCAGAGACACATTGCCTGCTGCCCCGACCAGCGCCTGCTCTTCGACTCTCAGGGTACACGGCCAGCCGCTCCCCAGCTGCAGCTCGGACCCCCCTCACTCAGACACACACCCCTACTGTGCTCTCTGTGCCCAAAGGGTCGTCTGTGTGCGTCGGTGACCAGGCAAAGCAACCCAAGGTCCCCGTGGCCTGGCAGGCCCCACCGTGCCAAGAGGACTGGGAGGCAGGTGAGTGTCCTTAGGGTGCCAAATGATGCCTCCCCTCTTGCCCCCCCAAGGCTGGCACAGCACTTTCTCGTTACCCTTTGCAGAGGTCAGCGAGCTGGAGGAAGCTGCACCGTTTATCCTCAACGCCACTGTGAGCGAGCTGCCCCTCCAAGAAGACAGGTAGGAGTGTGCGGGGCAGAGAGTGCCCTCCACAAGGTGCTGCCCACCCTGACTCCTTTGTCTTGCTCTCTTTCCCCCCCCCCCCCCAGCGCTGCTCTGACTGCAACCCCAAACTGGAGCGAAGGTGTGGGTCCTGCTGCAGCGACGGTGACAACAGGACACCTCGTGAAGGGGCCGGGCCAGCGGGAGCTGCACAGACCAAGGAGGGTGGTGGCACAGCTGAGGTGGTGCCCACCTCCCCGCTAGGACCAGGGGAACCACGGTGCAAGCAAGGGCAGCGCCTGCTTGGTATCTGCTGCAGGGAATGATTGTAGCAATAGGTTTTTAAAAACGTTTTGGAAATAATGTGGCTTGTGAGTGTGCGTGGTGTCCTGTCGCTTTTGGGAAGGGGAACTGCTTGGCATTGCTGATAGGGGACAGCAGCAAAATGGGGGCCGTAGTGGGATGGGGAAGGGGGTTTCCAGTAGGATGAGAGTTGAAAGGTGGGGACCAAGAGGCTCCCCTGGTGTGAGCATGTCGTGGGTCTGCCATGTTGTTTGTCCCCTGCACTGCTTGGCTGTGCTCTCAGCGCGTTCCGTGCGGCCTCCTGCTTGTGGCACAGTCAGTAGGGGAGGGGGAGCAGCATTTTGGGGTCTGTCCTTGTCTCCGTACCCCCCACAGTTCACCCCCGTGGCCAGCCTGCCTTCCAGCACTGCCCCCCATAGCATCCCTGTGTCCCCAGGTGCCTCCACGACACCCCTGCTCTGCCTGTACCCAGTCCCTCAGCAGTGTGTCCCCAGGTCACTGGTGCCCCGCTACCCCCCTCAGCCTGTCCCTTTATCTGAGATGGGGACAGCACCGAAGAGGACGTCCAGAACCACCCAGCGTGGCCAAAATGGCTCCAGGTAACCCCCAACCCCCCCCCCCCAGCTCCCACCCCCACCCCTTCCCCTGACATATAAGGTCTGCTGCCCACCCCCCCTTCATTCACCAGATCACCCCCCCCTCCTGGACCAAACGAAACATTTGCAGCCTGGTCCCAATGGGTGCCGCCCAGATTTTGGGCTCAGGCTTCTATTTTAGTGCTTCTTACACAATTTGGACACCGCGTGCTCAGCCTGCATCACCAGGGCACTCAGGCCATGGGTTTCCCCACCCTGGAGTTGGGGGGGGGAATGAAGGAAGCCTCTTTAGCCCCCACCCTGCGCGATCCTCCAAAAGATGTCACCGCGTCCCCTGTGACACCAGCCAGTCTGGGTGCCCCCCAATCCTTTCTCCCCCCCCCCTTTTCTTTTTTTTTCACACAGGCCGGGGGGGGGGGAACCCACAGATCCCCGACCCTGCCAAGAAGGTGAGGAAAAACTCGGAGGAGGCGCCGGATTTGGGGCGGGACGGATGGAAATGGGAACGTGTGTGTCACGCTGCCTCCTCTGGCCGGGCTCCCAGCCGCCCCCAACGCGCTTTAACCCGCGCCAGCCGGGACGATCGCAGCGAAGGCAACGGCGGGGACCCCGCGGGGCTCAGTTTGGGGAGAAATCCTGCTTTTTTTTTTGTGCAGCGGTCTCCCCGAGGGTCCGGAATTTATCCTTCCCCGTTTTGGCTGGAAAGGGGGGGGGGAGGTGAGAAGCAGCACGCAGGCGGGGTCGCGTCCGTCCCTCCTGGCCGGGCAGAGGAGGAGCGATCTGGTGTTGCAATTAATTCCTCCCTCGCCGGTGCCAGAATTGCAGCTGCGGAGCGGTTTTTATGCAGCTCATAACTCCTTTTAATGTACATCTGGCAGAATCCTCACATCCTGGGCTCGGCCCATCTGGGAGACTCTTTTCCTCTCTCGATCTCCTATCCAGAGCCTGAATCCTCAGCGCTGAGCAGGAGGAGCTCCTTCCTCCCGTCTCCTCGCTAGCATTTAACCTCCCTTCGCCTGGGCTCCTTTTTCCCACAGAACCTCATTAAAACCCTTTTTTCCCCAATTTTTGGAGGGGGTTTCGCTCTGATCAACGCCTCCCAGGGAGAATCAGCCCTCACTGCTGACTTCATCCCCTCTTTTCCTCTCCTCAGCATCCCCCAGTTCGCATCCTGTGCTGCACAGCAGAACCTCTCCCCCCCTTTCTCCCACCTCTCCCTGCAGCCCCACAGGTGGAAATCCGACCCAATCCCTCCCTGCTCCTCAAGGGTTAAAGAGGAATTTCTCCGGCTTTGTGCCTCGCTTGTTTAAAAAGCATCTGACTGCTTCGGATTTGACATCTCTCCCCTGTGGGTTTGTAGTTTTTTTTTGCAGAGCAGTTTCATGTGTGCTTTGAACCGTGCCAACAACGCCGTTGCAACACTTGCCGAGGAGTTTTGCTCGCAGGGTGGATCCCAGCCGGGTAAGGTTGGAGGAATGGGTTTATTTTTGTCAGGGAAATGAATGGTAAAAGACAGGCGTTCCCCTTTCCCCCCCCCCTTCTCCTCACCCTCCTTTTTCCACCTATTTCGCCCCGTTGAAAGCAATTGTGGATCCTCACCTCACAGCAGCGATGCTGGGGGGGGAGCTGCGGCCCTCGGCGAGCAGCGTGGCACCCAAAAACCCCCACGGGGCGCCCTGGGGTGCTTTGAATCCCCCGTGTGTGGGGTGCTTGCTTGTCTGCCACCCCTCAGCAAACCCCAGGGCTGCTCCCCACACGGCCTTGGTGAAGCTGTGGGGCAGCAGCACGCGGCGACTTTGCTTTCTGCTTTGACACCCTGCAGCAGAGCAGCAGCCGGTTGCCGGTTTCCTCCCTCACGTGCAGGGAAAATTGAAGGTTCCCTCTGCTCCTCTCAGCAAAGCCTCTGCTCCTCGGCCGCCACTTTGTGCTGCTTCTGGCAAAGCCGTCGGAGAGTCGGATTTTCCTTTTTGCCTGGGCCGAAGCCAAGGAGGGCATGAGGAGGTAGGGAAGAAAACGGGCTGGGTTTTGGATAGCGAGCATCACTGCCTGCTCCCAGCACGCAGGCAGAGGCTCTGCAGCTCCCATCTGGGTCCCTCAGGCTGGGAGAAGCCGTTTGCTGTGGGCTGGGAGCTGCTGCTGGCTGCCTGCATGCGAGGAGGGGGGTTTTCCTGCATTCAGGCCGGATGTTTTTCCCAATGCATGGAGGAAATGAGGGGCTGGGCTGCCACACCGGGCTCAGAAACGCAGATCTCTGCCACCTTCATCATCCTCTGTGCTTTGTGAGCACCTGTGGGGAGCAGATGGAGCCTGCTGTGCCTTGGAGGAATCGTGGCACTGCAAGCAGCCTCATCTGTGCTCTGTTTCGGGGTGATTTCCTGCCTGTTTGGTGTCGCCTTGCTGTTCCCCAACCCCCATAACTCTAACCCCGACCCCAAGCACTTCAACCATTCCTCCCCGTTCTCTTCCATGGGCTGCTGAAACGCCACGTGTGCCACAAGCAGAGGCACCCGACCTGCACCGAGGGGACGTCAGCTGAGCCCCCCCACCCAAAAGGTGCCAGCGACCCCCCTGCAGATGTGAGCAGTGAGTACCTGGCCACGCTGGCAGTGCAGTTGGAGCTCCTCTGCACGACACCCATTAAAAACTCCCATTAAGTCACATCAGCTCCCTGCTGTGATTCACCGCTGTGCGGCCCGGTGAAGGCGGATGGAGGGGGGGGGGGTTGGGGACGAGAGAAAAATCAACCAACAAAATCCCCATCCAAAACTGCTTCTGAAAGAGGCAGGAAGAGGAGGAAGGCAGCGTCTGGCACTTGTAGGCAAATGGCAGCAAAGAGGCCCCAGGCCATAAAGCGGCTCCGGCTGCCCTCGCTGAAAGGCTGGCAGCGCTTTGAAGTCGGCTGGGTGTGAGATGCATCTCCGCAGGTTCCGCGTCTGCACAGCGTCCGCTCGGCACCCGGGGGAGGCGTGAAGCCTCAGCCCCGAGGGATTCCCCGAAGGATTCGCTCCTTCTGCGCCTCCTTGGGGGAGTTTTGGCACTTTCGGTTCAGACGGGCTGGGAAGGGATGCCGGCACCGGGCGGCTCGGCAGCTCTACCTGCCCCCCTCGTCCTGCTGCCAAAATCGGGGCTGAGCGCTGCAGCAGAGCGAGGAGCAGCTTCCTTCCTCCTGCAGGGCGCGCCGTGCTGCGCTCACAGCCTCACGTTGGGGGGGGGGGGGGGGGGAAACGGGGCTACGAAGCGGAGCTGACGGAAAGGATTTTCCCTGCCCCGAAGCTCGCAGCTCTGCGGGCACGGCTGGAGCCGCCGCTGCGAGGCGAAGGGGGGCTTCATTCGAACGGGAAATGGGGTGGAAAAGCACCGAATGGCCCCAAAGCAGCAGGGCTGGGTGCCGTGGCCGTGTCACCTCCGTGTCACCTCCGTGTCACCTCGCGGTGCTGAAGCTGAAGCTGGCGCCCTTTCCGTGCCCTGCGCTCAGGGTTTGGTTTTATCACAACCACTGCGGCGGTCGGGGGGGGAGGAAAGGGGGGGGCATGCAGTGGGGCTGAGCTGGGAGGGCTGGCGCGTCCCCAAGGGGCCTAAAATAAGGGGAAGGGGGGCACGAGGGCACGGCTGGCACAGGTGTCTGTTTGTCCCTGTCCCCGTGTTGCCTCCTGCTACGCCTGCAGCTCAGTCCCTGCGGTGCCACCTCTGCCCCGTGGCATCGTGCAGCACCTGCCCTTCACTTCCCTGTCCCCAAGCATGGAAATGTCCCCATTGTCCCCACAGGCAACCATGGCGGCACAAACACACACACGTGTGTGCAAACCCCCACGCTCAGCACCCAAAGGTGGGAGCAGCACCCTGCAGGGTAGGGGGCTCCCATCCCATCCGATGGTCGCCGTGTCCACGTCCCCAAGCCTTCCTGAGCCCCGTTCAGCGCCCTGGCCTTGCCCACGCTCA
>NW_024884897.1:0-35628 GCF_019232065.1 Centrocercus urophasianus | reverse complement strand
CCGGGCCCCGCGTGGCGGTGCGGACAGGGGGGAGCGAGCGAGGGTCGTCCGTGGGGACGTGTTGGGGGCCCCGTGGGGACGCGCGCCTTGTGCGGGGCTGGGAAGGCGGGGACGTGGCGCGGTCCCTGCGGGACGGGACGGGAGCGCGATGGAGCCCCTGCGGGGCGTCGTGCGGGGCCGCGCGGATCGTCCCCGTGGGGCTGTGTGGGGACGCGGCCGTGCGGGGACAAGGACGCTCCGGGAGCGCTGCCGGGCCCGCCGCCCTCCCGGCGGGGTGGGCTGCCGGGGGCGGCGGGGCTGGGAGCCGAGCGGGGCCTGGCAGGCGGAGGAGGAGGCGGCGGCAGCCTGCGTTTTAACCCCCCGGCTGCCGGAGCGGAGCGGCGGCCGCCGAAGCACCGCCGCCCTGGCCCTGTTCTGCTTCCTGCTGTCGTCGTCGTGTGTTTGGACCAAAATAGCAAAAATCCCTAATAGGAAGCTTCCCTTACCTCCAGCCCTCTGGCTTTTATCTCACTTCAGTAGGTTCTGTGACTCAGCAGCCCAGATGGAGCCATCCCTCACAGCCCTCAGCACCAAATCTGTTTATTGCTCCAGAGGCTGTTTTTTCCGAGAGCTCTCTGCTTTGTGTCACCAGTGTTCTCCCTTAAAACGCTGCCTCTCCAGCCCAGGAGCTCAGCACATTCAGTGCGGAGGTGGGCGAGGAACAAAAATAGACAAATAAAAAAAACCCCCAACAAAATAGACAATAAAAAAAGCTCTCAAAAGGCCAAAAAATGAAGATGTGAGGATTTCAGCTCTGTGAGCTGGAGGCTTTGCTTTGCCTCCTTTGTACGTCAGATGTGCTCTGTTCTCCCTCTGCTCGCTCTGAGCAGCAGCTCTGTGGGCTGGGATGGACCCGGGGCCGATGCTCAGTGAGGGGCCTGCAGCCAGGTGTGAGGCTTCTCCCTGTGGCACAGTCCTCCAGAGGGCACATCGGGTCCTCAGGATCGGGGCATCACCTTCGGAGATGGTTTTGGGGTGGCAGCCACCTGTAGTGCTCCTCCGAGCACTGTGAAGCGCGTTCCTGAGCAGAGCTGCTGTGTCGTAGCTGGGTGGATGGCTTTAGCACAGCCTGCTGCAGCTCGGTGTGCTTTCGGCGTGGGTCGGGGCAGGCAAAGAGGGCACCTTTGACCCAAGGGCACAGCAAAGGAAGCACCCCCCAGGACTAAGCACAGGGCTCTTCTCTTGGAAGAGAGATGAGAACTGTTGGGATGTGATTCGCGTCCTGTGCTGTGAAGGGGCCCTGAGCACAGCTGGGTGCAGTGTGGCCGTGCCCGGCATGCTGGGCTGAGCGCTGTGCGGTGCTGGGCGCGTTCCCAAAGGGTGCGTCCGGCCCTCGGTTCATCAGCTGGTCATTAGGGCTATTAGCTTAATCACTGGGGTGTTTTCCTGCTGTGCCCTGTGATCAGTGGTGGCCACGCGTGCCGGCTGAGGTTTCCGCACCGGACCCAGCGCCATGCGAGCAGGAATCCGGCCCTGCTGCCAGCCATCCTCCCCAGTTTCCATGGTTACGTGGGAGTTTACCCTTCCCTGGAAGGGCGGCAGGGACCCCGCGTGACGCGAGCAGCCTGGGGATGCTGGGCCCTCCGTGTTGTCCACACAGCCTCCCCATCGCGGGGTGGTTAAAGCACGTGGCACAGCATTCTCCTAGCAAATGTGCTCACCGAGAGGCACCACGGGGTCTGTGAGGCTGTGGTGTGGTTCTGGGGGGCTGCTTTCCCCTCTGTGCCCCCCAGTTTGTGAGTGACACCAGCAGGAATGTGTGGGGAGGCAGCGAGAGCTCTCCTGTGGGTGATTCTGGCCCAGGAGCTGCCGGCTGTCTCTCATTAGATGCGAGGTGACGGCACGGAGCAGAGGGAACCCTGAGCAGGCATTCAGGCCACTGCTTGTTAATGGGGGTAAACAAGACCTGAGATTGAGGTCACTGCTTATGATTTAAGCGGCCAAATATAGGTCACCAGAGGCCTCTCTGGGGAGGCAGGCGGATGTCAGGGCACAGCAGTAGTTTTGCTCGCTTTCAAGCGACACAGGGAGCAGAGCGCCACGTATCCAATGCACAGGGTGGGTCCTCCGTGTCCTGGCAGGGGGACATCTCTGCTGCCGTGTCCCTGCATCCTGTGGTGGCTGCAGTGCCACCCTGGCACCGGGCACCTGATTGATCTGAGTGCACGGGGTGCTGTGATTCATGGGGCTGGTGAGTGGAGTGGGAAGAGCTTCTGCAGCCCAGGTGCGTGTTTGCGCCCGGCTGTGTGCCAGGGCTGAGTCAGCACGGGGCCAAACTCACACTCTGCATCCCTGCCCGTTGGCCAGGTCCAGTTCTCCCTTCCGGGGGTGTTGGTGGGCTCTGTAGGGTCATGGGAAACAGCTCTGCTGTTTGTTGAGTTGATGGGTTTCTTGCTGGATGTGGAAGCAGAGAATGGGAACTGCAGGGCCCGTGGTGCAGGCTGCGTGCTGGCAAGAAGTGAGGTGCAGGGGCACTGGGGTCCCCTCAGCAGAGGGTGGGGTGAGCTCCGTCCAGGTGTCTGCCCACTGAGTTACGGGGCCGTGCAGCCACAATCTGCCTGCCTTTGGCCCAGCTGGCAGGCAATGCTTTGCGCCCCAGCGCTGTGTGCTGCAACTGAGGGCAAGTGAGGGCTGATGGGCTGACGTGGCCTGGCCTGGCTGCTCAGCCTCTAAAGGTGCTCATTGCTCCCTTGCACCTCTCCCACTGTGGCTCCATCCCATCCCATCTCAGTCTGGGACAGCTGTGCCAGGTCACTGCCTCACTGCAGGCACCTCCTGCTCAGGGGGAAAAAAAAAAAAAAGGAAGAAATGAGATAGAAGCAATTCATAGAAAGCTCAAGGGATGCCGGATTGGTTTCTGTGGTGCAAAAGGTGATCCGTGTTCAGGGCCAGTGGGAATCCTGTGGCAGAGCAGGTGTTTCCTAATGGCTCTCGAGTGGTAAAAGTGCAGAACGTTGTGCCACCGCTGATGACTGACTCCACATCCATGTTTATTGTGCCCTTTCCTCCTCCATCCAGTGCTTGTTGGGTTCCTGCACTGCTGCACCCAGTGCTGCAGTGGTGTGCTGAGTTGTGCTGGGGATGTGTGGTGTGAGCTCTGGTCGCAGTGTGCGCTTTCTCCATGTTGGCAGATCCATGCTGTTTTTCCCTGGAAGGTTGCTGAATCTGTTTGTTGGAATAGCAGAGGAAATTTCTATGGGGCATCTCCAAGTGAGTTTTTTTATTTCAAAGAAGCCAGGTGGACAGTTGCAGTTTTCCTTTAGCTGTCGCTGAAATGCTGCTGCTCCAGAGCAGTGATGTTTGTGTCCAGGAGGTTTAGGTTTCACGGGCCCCACCTGATGGGAACCTGAGCAGGTGCTAAAGCTGCACTTCTTGTCACTTTGCTATCGGCATCACCTGCTCCGCTGCAGCCTGGCAGCACCGCAGGAGCCCAGTGCTGTGCTGGGGCTGTGCCAGCCCAGGGGACCCACTGTGTGCAGCCCTGAACTCCTGGCCCTGCATCACCAAGAGGCCGAGTGCATCGCCGCTGCGTGACTGCAGCGCTCAGAGCTGCAATCAGACAGAAGCAGCAATGCTGTTAGTGGCAGGCAGATAACAGCCCCAAAGATCACACGCCTCGTGTGATGGCCGTTGCAGAAGACCAGGAATGTGATGGGATGGAGCAGCTGCAGCCTCTCCCTATCTCCTGAGCTCAGGTGTAATTAATGCTGCAGGTACCCAGATAGGCACATTAGTCCAAACTGGCTGCCTTCCATCCCTCCCCGGCCTTGTTCCGTATTTAATCTTTCATGTACACCTGAGTCCTTAATTAAGCCAACTGCGATTCTTAGCAGTGTGCCCTCAGTGTGCTGAGCAGGGCTGGCATTCCTGGAGCGCCGTGCGAGCAAGACCCATGTGCAAACAAACATGGGCACCCTCTGCTCCTTTGCTTCTGTCTTTATATTGCCCTGCCCTGCAGTAAGGAATGAGGCCCATTAGCAGCAAAGTTCTCAAAAGCAGTGCATGGGGACTGCATGGTTTGAAAAAAACCCATGTGAGCAGTTAGCAAGAGGTGTCTGAAAAGCCTCTTTCTGGGTCTTTCTTTATGGGCAGCTGCTGGCTGGGGAGCTGGGGGTCTTGGTGAGGAAAGGCAGCGGTGAGGCCGTGATGCTGCAGCAGTGCTGGTTATAAATAAAGCCCCGCACCAGGGCTGTGAATGGGGCTCTGATTTCCTTTGGTTGCTGCGCGGGTCTGGGTGACAGGGAGAGATGCGTGTTGTAAATAGAACACCATATCCATGGCAACGTGAACTTTTCATTATTGTTAATTACTTGAACAGTGCCAGAGCTGCACACGGTGCTTCCCGGCGCTGATAAAGATAGATCCCCATTTCATAGCCCCTCCAATGCCACTGCTGCTGCTGTGAGCTCCTGGAGGCTGGGCTGGGTGGCACGGAGACATTTTGTGGAGCAGGAGAGGAGCTGGGATGCGAAGGAGGTTCTGGCACAGCAGCAGGGTGGCTGGCAGCTCGGGGTGGCTTTTGTCCCCATGTCCCCCTCCCTGGAAGTGGCTGAGCGCAGCAGGGGATGCGGTTTGGCTGAGCGCTGCCTCCTCTCTGCAGAATGGCAGAGGAGGGTGCCATGTACTTGTCTGCTCGTTGTGTTATATTGCATTGGAAGAGATTTGAAAGCTCCTGGGGGGGGAAGTCCCACCCTGCCTCCTGCTGCTGTTTGGTCAGCCTCCCGCTGGTGTTACGAGGGATCGTGGTGTGACTGCTGCTCACCTGACCGCAGGCTGCAGCGTGGGCCGGCCGTGCCATGGTGCTGTGTGCCCTCTGTGGACAGAGGTTTGTGACCCCACAGCGTTTTCTCAGCACGGCTCCCTGCCCTTTGTCCTGCAGCACAGGAGTGTTGTGCTGGAGCCTGGAAATAACAGGATTGAGGAGGTGCTGAGTGTGGCACAGGCTGGGAGCCTGCCTGCGTGGTGCCCTGCAAGAGGAGAAAAACCTGTTGTTTTTCTGCTTTGATGCTGTGTGAGGGAAACTTCCCTGCCCCGTTTCCCGTTGCCTCACCTTTCCTACTTTCCCTGGGAAAGAGAACTGTTTTCTAGCTCCCTGCCATCCAAAGGGATGCAGCTCTCCCCTCTCACAGCACCGGAGAGCTGGATGGAGCAGAAGCAGCTTTGTCTCACTTGGAGCCCAGAATACCATCTAAGATTGTTTCAGATCAACTTGATTTTATTGCAGACCAACATACCGCACATTCAGTGACACCTCAGGTACACAGGATAATTACATTTCTGGAGGGGAAGCAAAAATCTAAAGCCAAACATCTTAAATATGCACCGGTATAGTTATAGCTTGGGCTTTGCAGCGTGAGAACCTAGACCTGAGGACGCAGAGTGAAGCAGAGATAGCGGGGCATCACAGCCAGGAGGGCTAAGAGTCCATGGCCTGGTGTGTGCAGTGTTCTCCTCTCCTTGGTGGAAGGGAATGCTGGGGAACGGGGCGGCTTTTTGTTGATGTGAGGCAGCTGGGGCTGTCACACACAGCCTTCCATCCACCTCATGGCCTTCCCACGGAGCCGCAGCAGCCACGACAGACTTCAGCTGAAGGAATCTACCCAATGTGACCACGGCAAATGAAGTGGCAGCAGATGAAGCCCACAGGTTCGCACAGCACTCTTGTGCTGCAATACGTGCTAGTATCACTTAACGTAACAACTGCCCAGAGTTTCCCCGCAGTGTCCTTTCCCATCCTTTATCGTAATTAAGTTAAAAAGATGGGACTATTGCGAGCTCCATTTTTGCAGCCTGGGGCATGTGCTATCTCCTTTGAAAGCTGACACTTTTAGGAAGGAGTAGAGGAGGGAGGGCACTGCGTTTTTTGCCTGTACTCAGGTTGAGTCAGTGCGGCTCTCATGTGCTGCCCTCCTGTCCTCATTCTCTGCACTGCCAGGATAAAAGTGCCGCAATTCCTTTGGTTACACAAGATGTGGAAAGGAGCGGCCATCTGCGTTACAGATCGGCTGATACGGCGCGGGATTCTTGGCAGTGCTACGTGGTGTGCAATTCTGACAGCAGCAGAGTTGAGCAGCACAGTCAAAAGGAAACCAGACAAAATGTCAGCATCCATACCGTCTAACAAAGCTTTCCTACTTGTTTTTACAAAAAAAAAAAAGGTCCAAAAGATTTTAAACAATAGAAAATGTCCTTCATTTCACACTGTTAAAATCTTTCAGTGCTGTCAAAGTGACTCCAGAGCTTCTCCGTGTCCGTTTGCTCCAAGCAGAGTGCCGTGTTGCTCCTCAGGCTTTGGTGATGTACCCTTCCCTGATGAGGAAGTCATAGATTTTCCTTGTTTTGTTCACATCGATCTTGATGAGCGCTCTCGCCTGCGCGAGCCGCAGCCCTCCTTGTTTGTTGCACTCGTTCACTAAGGCAGCTTTGTATTCTAAATAGGCTCCGGGGACCAACCTCACCATCTGACAGAGCTGGAAGGCAAAGGGGAAGTTAATAAGCGCTACACTTGTCCTGCTCTCGTTCCGTGATCCGTTCTGGGGCAGTAAGGCCACGGTCGTGTTCCTGAGAACAGCTGTGCTGTATTTTGTGGTGGGGGGCAGGCGGTGATGGCGGCCAGGAGCCGCAGGTGGGCAGGGAGGAGCCCACGGCTGCTGTATTCAAAAACATTCCTGACTGAGAAACAAAGCAGGAGGATGAAAGCGAGCTCCGGGCTCACAGGAGCGTAGCTATGAGTGTGTCCCGTGTGGGCGTTGTTCTCCACGAACCAGGGATGCACGCATGCCAAAGAGACGCGCAGGCAGCAGCTCAGCCTGCTGGGCGAGAGCCGCGGCGGGCATCTCCTGTTAATCCCTGGCACACAAAGTCCTCAATGCCGTTCTACAAAAGCAGCTATGCACACATTAAGCCTTCTGGGAATCTAGGGTGGAAACCGTGCAGGGATTTGAAGTTGTGTGCTGGGCAGTGCCGTGGAGCTGCTGCCAGCTGTGCCTGCGCTGCTGCGGTGCTCCCATCTACTCCAACAGCAGCTGCCCCACGGTGCTGTGTCCAGAGCACACGTGGGCTGTCTCCTCCTTTTAATCAGGAAATGCTTAATGATTGTTTCTCATTGGTAAGAAATGGCAGAATTCAGAGGAACTTTGTTTTGGCAGAGAAGGAAACAGGTGCCCCAAACACACCGCAGTCTGAGCTACAACTGTGTGTGCTGGGTGCAGCCTGCAGTGCCACGTTCTGCAGTGAACCTCTGAACTGGCTTTCAGTGCCGCCATCCCAGTGATGGGAAATGCACCTCCAGTCAGAGAGAGCAGTCTGGAATAGACCCATGTTTCACTGGCACCTGAGCGTGCCCTGTGCACAGCACGGCTGGCTGAGGGCTGAGGCTTGGCTCTGAGCTGCACGGTGTGAGATGAACCACACCGTTCAGGTTCAGCGAGGTGTCCAGGCAGCCCCTAATGAAATCCTCTGCCGACCTGAAAACTGATGTTCATCAAGAAAATCACCCCTGCACTCAGCCCTGTCTCCTGATGGAGGAGGACAGGATGCCATCTCTGATGTTGTAATGGCCTGTAATGACACCTTGGCTCTCTCTACCTTTCTTTGCTAAATAAGCTAATTTGCCACAGCACACACACAGCACTAACTGACATTAAGAAGCCGCCTGGAAGGCCACTGTGAGCTGGAACAGGCAGTCAGGGCCTAAGCTGCTGCATTATCCTCACACCTGGTGCAGACGGTGCGGGTGCACGCATGCAGTGAGCGCCATGCTTTGTGCAGCATTCACTTCCTCACCTCTTTCTCCTTCTCGTTCAGTTTCTCCGTCCCTGGCAGCCCAGTGAGGTTCAGTGGCGGGGCGCTCCGTCTGCCTGCGGGGACAAGGGAGGGAAACATTGACAAACCATTGGGGCGGCCTGGAAGTGGCAGAGCCGGGCGTTACCGCAGTGATTCGATCCTTGTGACGTTAACCCTGCATGATCCGAGGGCTCATGCTCAGAGGTATTTAGGGCTTAACGTAAAAAGGGCATTATTTTGACAAACGGTCTGGTTTTGCAACAGATGTAGTTAAGTGCTGTGCATGCATGCATGAGGGCTCTTACGCAGCGAATGCTGCCTCACCGGTGTTAGGGAGGATCTGTGGGCGTAGGGCTGCTGTCAGGTGGGCTGAGCTGCACCTCCCAGAGCTGCAGGCTGGGAGCTGGGGCTGCCCATGGCACTGCAGCGTGGGATGCAGGGGTTTCTACTGCTGACACGGGCTGAGCTGGCAGCTTCCTGAAGCACAGTTTTCTTTAAATGCCTTTGAATGTGATGCAGGTGTTGCAAAACAAATGCAGTTTGTGCGTTTATTTTTGTGATGAGAAACGGTTCTGAAGGAAGCATCTACCACAAGGCGCTCTGACAGCTCTCAGGTTGACAACTGGAGCTACAACCGGTGTGGCTCAGACTGCCAGGAGGTTTGAGGGTTTTTTCCCCTGTGTTCCAGGGTGTGGAGCAGAACGAAGGACATTTATTGGTGTTTGGAGTCTTCTGCCCCTGAGCTGCAGGCTGCATGCCTGGCACTGTCAGGGCTAAGTCTGTCCCAGGTCAGCCTTCTCAGGTTTGGCAAAGTGGGAGATCTTGGGAAATCTGCAGCTCTGCTTTCCCAAAGATGCTGCAGGCCCTGCCCTGCCCAGCATGGTGCTGGCAGCTCTGCTCAGTCGCCTGCTCTGAGGGCCGAGCGCCCAGAGACTGGGAGGAAAAGCACTGCAGTGAGCAGCGTGTGTGCAGGGCAGGTGATTTCCAGGGTGCAGGGGGCTGTAAGCAGTGTGCTGTATGGGACAATTTGGTTTTGAATTTCTAAGAACGTAGGAAATGACACATGCATACAAACTGCATTAAAGATAATACATTAAGGCTGCAAAGCCAAGATCGCAAAATCTAGAATTAAAGTTAAGCAACAATAATTTGCCCTCTTGTATATTCAATATGAGGCAGCCTTTAATTATAGACACGTGGCAGTTTTTCCACAGTATCCCTGCCTCGTTCAGTATGCAGGATGTTCATTTAATTAGCAACTATTTGGTATTTTGTTTGGGCTTTGTTCAACACAAGATACTGGTTGCAAACACTGCATGCTATCTGAATTCCACAAGCAAAACAGTTCATTTTCTCTTGAGGTCTTCTCCCTCACCGGCCACAAAGTACTTCCCAATTAACTTCATCCTGCATAGCAGCCCTTCGGCTGAGGGGACACCATCCCCACCTGGGGGACCCTGGGTGCCAGCCTGCGCTGCTGCGTTCTCTCCAAAGCAGCAGTTCATATTGCTGTGATGTTACTATACCAGACTAGCTTATCTTTAAAAGATAGTTTTTGTTCTCATGTGAAAATTATTTTCTTTCCTGCCTTGTTCATGTGGCTTCAAGATGGGTTTCCAGTCTGTAACCAGAATAACCCAGAAATTCAGCAAAAGCAGTCAGTTTTGCATGTGGAACGAGCTTCAGATAGAGGCAGCATCGGGGAAGGCAGTGCTTCTCTACAGGGCCAGCACTCGTGCAGCCGTGTGGGAGCTGTGCTCCGGGTGCAGGCTGGGCTGTGCTCCCAACGGACGCCTGTTTCCTTACCGCCATCTGAAACGTACCTGAATTGGAAGGGATCGGCGCTGCGGGAGTCGGGCCGGAATCACTGGAAAGAAAGGAAATTTCAATTGCCGTCATCTGTTGTAAGTGTGGCTGTCTATACTGGCCCTGAGACTTTCTTCCAGCTTCTAATGCTTATACAATTCAGCTTGCATAACCCAGGACCCAACCTGAAGTCAGCAGGATTTCTAAATATTTACCACTCCCCAGCTGAGGACCATGTCTGAAACCTGTTTTTGTAAAAAAGAGATGTGTGGGGCTGGGGGGGCAGTGAGAAATTCAGTGGAGACCGGCTGGGGAAATGACAAATCATCTCCTCAGCCCTGCAGCACTTCTTGCATTGCAGCTTGCTCCTGAAATCAAAGTGCTTGTGTGAGGTGACGACACATTAATAATGCTGCCACATCTAAACTCACACAAAACATTCCGAGTGTCATCTCTGCTCTCATTAATATCCTGAAAGACCTCATTTCCCTCCACGCCTTCATTAATGGCAGTTAAGCTCCTGAAATATAAAATGCAGAAAACGGAGATGCTGAGCCCCCACCAGGCCCTTCTGTCCCTGAACTCCAACAAGTTGCTGTTGCTGTTATTCCCACCTTTCACCCTTCTGAGTTGTGCGGACTGTTCTTACTGCAATAGCTTGGGAACGTGTTCGTTATCAGACCCAAAAGTGTTTCAGCTCCATCTGAGCAAACAGGAGCACACAGCACGGCCTTACTGCGCCCATACATGTCAGCTTGCCGGCTGAGCCACTGCTGGCACGCGCTGCTGTCCTGGATGTACTGCAGCACTTCAGACAGCATGGTGCGCTTCAGGCGCTCCTCGTCTCTCGTCTTCTTCAGGTGGTCGTACGTCCTCGCACCTGTGGGTAACAGATACCACAACCTCGTGTGCTGCCTCGGTCAAAGTGTTCAGACTGTTGTTGTTCTGCTTTGGGGAATAAGGGAGAAACTGTTCTCCAGCTCTGGACCAGACTCTGCTATTCTCCCTCACGACAACTACTTGGCGTGAGAAGGTATTGGATTCCACTCCTTGCCCCTCCCCACCATCAATTTCAGGCCAAAACCAAACAAACGAGGCTGCCACGATCCAAAGCCAGGCATTTTATCTGTGGAGAGGCAGCAGCCTTATGTCCAGGCAGCCCACTTGTGGTAGACAGTGACAGTGCCTGTCACAAGAGACCACTGTGCCACAATGTGTGTTTTTCTGGGGCTTCTGAGGGGCGCTGAGTGAAGCAGAGCTGTGCTGGGCAGCAGCTCTCCCAGCTGACGGCTCAGAGCAGCTCTAAGAGCATAAAGCACCGCCAGAGCTGTGCTCAGTTAAAGTGACAGGCAAACACATTTAAAAACGCCTTTTTATTCAACACATCCTAAATATTGCAAACTCATCCTTCCACACCTTGATGAATGGGAACCGGCTCAATAATGCATCAGGTACTCACTGCAGAAATTGGTGATTCCTGCTGCTCTGTACTCCTGTAGGCGCTTTATTTCCCTTCGCAGCTCAAATTCCACTGTTGTATCCCAATGGGAAGCAGAGGGGAAACCCAAAAAGAGAAACGTGGGTCAGTGGGGATGGCGAAGATGGCTTGTTCTTATTTGCCTGCACAGCTGAGCTGTGAAGTGTACACAACAGCAGCAGGGCCAGCCTCTCTGCAAGAGCCTGTGAGCCCTCCTGACTCTCTGCCCCCACCACTACACCCCTTGATGGCAGATGTTAGCTAATTTCTAGCATTCCTGTGCTCAGGAGAATTATTTTTCCTTCATGCTTTGACAGTTCTTTGCCATACCCCCGCCAAGGCAAGCAACAACAGTAGAGCATTTCTGGAAGGAGCTTCACTAGGTCTGAAAAACGACTCCATCCTGGCTCCTTTATAGCATCCACTGCTGTCTTTAAACTACAGTTTTCATAACTGGACCTCTCAAAATGTTTCCTTGTGGAAAATTCTCCTTTTCTGCAATTGCTGAGATTAAATACCTTTGTTTCTTGTGCTCAGAACTATTTACTGTGTATAGCTTTTGTGAGCTGGCTCCAAGACATCGCCCAGTTTTACAGTGAGCAAGCCTGCCAATCTCAAATTCATTTCCTCAACTTCTCAGAGGACATGCTCAGTGCCTGCATGCAGCTCACAGGTGAACTGGAGGGTTTGGCTGTCACTGCAGTGACAACACGAAGCTGAGGATAAATGCATGCGTGTCAGACGCATGATCTGCAGGGTCATGGCTGTGGTATTTAACACTAGTGTCTCCAGAGTACAGTCACAACTGCTGAAATGCTTTGTTCTTTCTAATGAGCAATAATTTTCTCCATTTAAGTCACAGAATTAAGCAGGATTCAATGACTCGTGCTGGAATCTGACTGAATGCATGCTATGATTATGCATAACGAACTCGAGATGATTCGGAGATGGAACAATGCCTCTCCCTTTAAGGCAGGGAACGTAATGACAGCTGTGCTATGTAATTATGCACACACAGAATAGTTTCAACGCGTATCTTTCAAAGAATTTGCACTTTGCTGCCAGCTCCCTATTCCTCAATGCAAACTCAAGTTTTAGAGATTTTCTTTTCTCCGTGATACGCAGATCAGTAAATGAGCAGTGGGCTTCTGGTAAGAAAGCACTTCATCTAGCAGGTGAGCAGCTCTGGTCAGCTGAGAAGTCAAAGCACTGGGACACACGAGTGGGAAGAAACATCTGTTGTCCATCTAATACACCAGCACACAAACAGCTGTTTTCCTGAGGTAGTCAGACCAGAGGGGGGAACAACTTCCTGCCCTCCGGCAGCGCTCAGGAAAGGCTGCAGATGATGCAACCCCTTATTATGCCTACCGAAGAACATGGATGTTAGAGCCCTCCAAACACCTACGTGCGTGGCTTTCAATGAACTTATCGTGCTCCACTGGTCCCAGGATCCGTGCAAAGCGCCGCATTGTTTCGTACAGGTCTTGAACCTCCTTTGGGTATCGTCTTTCCAAAACTGAAGGGGGAAAGAGTGACACGTTTTGGTGAGGTGATGTTGGAGAGAGAGGTATTTTCATGGCAACGCTGAACTTTATCATGAAGCAGTTCCGTGTGATACTCACTCTGAAACTTCCTGAGGTTGATTAGGCCGTGGTCTCTTATAATTCTGTAACAAGGATCAAAATGGTATTAATGAGAGGCATTAACTTGTGTATCACACATAAATACAGAGGCTTCACAAGAAACTTTGACTTAAACTGTGAGATGGGCCTAAAACCAAACAAGTGAAATCTCTATGGCCCTTGAGCTGGAGAGCTGAGAAGCGTGATGCAGTGAGATTTTCATCAGGGAGGTTTTGGAAAGTGCTGTGCACCACTCCAACCCTGACAGCGCTAAGCACAAAAGGAGCCACAGCTGCTTTAAAGGGTTGGAAATTTCTTTTTTCAGACAGAGTTCACATCTACAGCGTCTCACAACTTGTCTTTCCAAAATTGGAAGGACACCGAATGTGTCACAGAGCGTGACTTCCAGCTCCAGGGAAAGGCAGATGTCCTTCTCATGGAGCAGGGGTGAGGGATGAAGGGCAAATGTTGCCACTGGGAACTGAATGGTGGTGGTTTTCCATGGCTGCTTGGATTTTACAGAGACAGTGCTTAGGTTATACATAACTTTGAGATGTCTGTGACAGGAACAGGGAAATGAGCAGTGTAAGAAGGCAGGTAAGATATGTACAAGTGCATGACAACTGCATTTGTCACAGGTTTCTGCCAGTGCCGTGTGGTCATGACTGGCAACCTGATCAGCATCTGACTTCTGCAAATGATAGGAGATATGTGAGGCCTGGCTCCTGTGGGTCAGCTTGGACTTTGTTCTATAAAATCCATTCTACTTTCCTCAGTGTGTACAAATAAGGGCCCTCTCCTAGGCAGAGAAGACTTTCTGAGTGACCTCAGTGTTTTTATGCCATTTTCCTGATTCTGTTGTGGGAACATTACAGAAAGTGAGTCATGTAACTGAGCTTTATAGCACTTTCTTTTTGTAAAACACAACGTACCATAATGGAAATCATAGCATGTAAGTATTTTTAATTAATATTGTCAATAATAATGTCAATAACTAGCACCTCTGAACCTGTCCTCCAGCAGCACCATGCTGTATCATGAGAAGGAAAGGAAGAGTCATACTACAGATTACTCATGCTTCCAACAGGCAATAATGCAGCAAGATATAATTTAAATATTGAAGAAAGTATTTGAAATTATAATAAAAATGAATTTAATGAACAGACTGAGTCATTTGAAAAAGCTGTCAAATGAACTGAATTAATGACTCAAACTCATGTCAGCAGTACAGTTATCTTCATTACGTGTTATGAAGAACCAACTCGTGGACCACTGGGAATCAGAAATCCTGATGTAAGCAGCCCTATGGAGAAAGTGAGGGTTCTGGCAACCAGGCACAGGTTGTTTTTCCCTACAGCAGGAAATAAACCACGTGAGGTCCATCAGCACTACGTAGGAACAGGAAAACAGAGACTTGTCTCCTCTCCTCTTCCCAGTACTGGCTCTGTGTGTGAGCAGTTTCCCAGGCAGTATTTCAACCTGCAGCTCTGCAAACATGCCAGAAGCTTAGTTTGCTCAATATAACTGGACTGGGGGTAGCAGTGTGGATGCAACGGGAACAAGACTTTCCTGCAGCAGGGAGTCCTGGACAGCAGGTTTTAAGTGAGTGATTTGTTCTCAGTGCACTTAAAGGAGAGCAAAGGAGTGTGGATGTCCTTTGTCGCCCGTATGTCCTAAGAAGTACCAGTCTGTTAATATGTTTTCTGGCATGGTACCATTGCTAAAGCCACATGTTTGATGTAAATCTGTGCACAGAAAGAGAACTACATGTCCAGAATGACCCGTGCCATGCAAAGCTCCCAGCAGCAGGTCTCCCTGCATGGGAGCAGTCTGGAAGGCTGCTGCAGGGAATCAGTTCTGCCCAGTGCTGCGACAGTGCTGGGCGACAAACGTGGCACTGAAGCAGAGAAACACAGTCACTGCTTTGCTGCTTGAAAACTCACTTTTTTCTTCGCTGTCTTTCCTTTAACCTGGAATGGTAGATATCTACAACTGCAATCTTCAGAGCTGCAAAACAGAGAAGAGGATTACAAAATACGTGACGAATCACTGTATTAATGCTAATTTTCAAGCCTTTATGTTCATGGCAGGCTGAAATTGTCACTTACTTTGATGTTTTAAAAATCCCATGGTAATTTTACATGGACATAAAACCACCAGAAGCATATGCTAACTGTAGAGCCTTTCTTTCTGTTCCTCTTTTCACACACGTTACTGCTTCTAAGAGTGAACTTGGGTAGACCCGAGAACTTCTCTCCTTTACACAACCTTGGAGAGTTTTACTATTAGCACATCTTTGTTCCTTTGTACATGCTGCTGTCACACATCGCTTCTCCCGAAAAGCAAGTTTATCAGATGGATGGGCCTCAGCTTTCACCTTGAGCAAGGCTTCTCAGCACACACAGAGGACTCCAGAAAACAGAAAGGCTGAATTCTGCATTGAGAAGAATCAACGTAGCCTTTGCTACCATTCTTGAAAACATCTACGAGATTTTAGCTCGTTAACTTCTAAATGAATCTATCTGCTGGCAGAACAAAGAGAAGGGTTCAGCGCACTGTGAAAAAGCCACTCGTTAGGAACCACTTCCTTCTCAGGAGGAAATCAGTCCGCAGTCCTGACTGATCCCCTTGGAGATCCTTGGCTTCTCCTTCCTGTAACCATGGGGACAATAAACCCTTCAGGTGCATCCCTACAAGCTGAGGTGACCAGCATCACTTCCCTCATTTTGTTAAGTAGGGCTCAGATTTTCGGCCATGACTCGGCTGGGGTTGGCTGACTGCTGGGTCGGTTGGTCCCAGAAGTAAGCTTACAACCTGACTGCGGGTTCAGGCTGCGGACACAAGGTGTGAAGTTTCAGCTAAGGGGAGCCGTGGCTGGACGTGCTGGGAGCTGGGATGTGCTCCTCTCTACAGCCACACAAACAGGGCACAACCAACAGCGGCACTTCATCGACTGGACTCCCTGCTCAATACTGAACAGCGCAGTGAAGAGAGGAGTGTGGTTGTGTGGTTTTGCATCCATTTAAAAATCCGTGTTTGCGTGTAAATAGCAGGAAGCCCTGAGCCTGCAGCAATCAATCTGTGCAGTCCTGGGGGTAACAACACTTCTTGCAAGCAGGGACAGCTGCAGCTGCAGGCAGTGCTGAGCGCCGGCAGCATCGCATTCCACTTGCTGATCCTCTGCTAACACAGAAACTCCTGAATTTATACAAACTGATTTGCTGCTAATGCAGGAGCAGAAGATTGCACACCAAGGTAGGAGGGTGGTACAACGTCCTTGCTTCTTTTTGCAAAAGCAGAGTGCTCAGGAGAAGTTGTGTATTTTCATAAGCCCTAATTTAAGAACCAGCACAGGTGGGAAATTTTCCTTCGTGTTTAAACATGAGCAGAAGAGAATGGGAAATGCCAGAACGGAAACATGAATGAAATATATCTGAAAGTTTTGGTGCCAGCTGACGGAAAATAATGCTGTATTTTTAAGGCCCATGCAGGCCCAGGCAGCACGTTATCCTGTGGGGTTTGTGTGGGCAGTGCTTCGTAAGCACGTGCAGAAACTGCACTGAGAGCCTCTGTCAATATCACAGGTAACTGTGCATCAATAACTGCTGCATTTCAGTGCTTTCACTTGAGCACACAACATTCTGAAAGAACTTCTGATTCACTGGGAGGGGAAAGGGAGCACATGAGAATAGGTGAAGGGCAAAACCAGAGCTTTTGCATATAGGAAAAATGAGTATTTGCTGCCACGTGTGCTTTTGGAGGGGCTTCTGTTTTTAATACATTCATACTGAGATAACTGATTATTACAAGATCTGGAATGCATGAATAACTCAGACTATCACACTGTTACATGCTGCATTAAAATGAGAAAAAGAGATGCTTTACAAATGAAGATGATTTGCTTCTGCTTTTCCCCTTGGATTATACTGGGGAGGCAGCTGTTTGTCCTGGTAACTTGAGATAATCCAAGCTGACATCACATTCAAAGTGCCAGCTTTGGGAAAGAAGAGTTTTTGAGATGGTCACAGCAGCCTTGAGGGGTCCAGTGATAGGCAGAAATTCAAGGCTCCTTTCTGCATTCCAAAAAATCAAAATATTTTGGTTTCCCAAGGCAGCATCCAAAACAGTTTCTTTGCTTTTCATTCCTCTGCAGCCTCATTTAGTCTGCACAACCTTTCCAAACACTGAGTGAAACTTTTGTTTCACTCTAGCTAACCTTTGCTTGGCATGCAGGAGCCAAATAATGGCAGGAATGCAAAGCCATCAAACAGGTTGTGCCTCGGGTGGTGCAAACCTCATGGCCACAACCTGATATCCCCCTGCAGAAGAAAGCAGGGCTCAAAGCAAGCACAGGACTGGCCTTCAGACTGTGTCAGGACCTAAGAGAATAAGCATCATGGAATATTAGGACATCAGCTGTCTTGTACGTTATGAAATGAAATGTCACTGCTGTACGTCCAGAGCTGCAGTCTATTCCCAACACACTTCCAAACTTGCAGCCTCAGCAATTACTTCCTCGCATTTGAAGTAAAAATCATTTACATGAGAGGGAGAAAGAGCCTGGGAAAAACAAATGACTTATGATTCAGTCTGATGAAAACTTGTAATTCATGAAATATTCAAGCACTCTGGGCTGAATTCCACTTATAACTCGTTGTTTCACTTGATCCGTCCATTATGGTTTTGTTTCACTGCAGTATTTATTTGCATGTACTCACCGGGCTGTGAGTGCTGCAGCAAAACAAACAGTTTGGGAAACTAACAGAAATCTGGGGGATTTCATCCAATTTGTACCATCTCTCTGAGACCAAGATGTGGCACAGCGATGCCGGAGCGGTGGGAGCAGGGGGTGCAGGTTTGTGTGCTCCTCACAAAGGAGGATCTCGCATCAAACATTCTTCTTTCTTGTATTTGCTGGCATGTGTGCTTTTGGAGGGGCTGAAATACTGAGAACGTGCTGGGTGATGCAGGGAAGTGTGGCAAGAAAACCCAATGAGATTACTGAATGGAGATGCAGAACTTTGTATAGTTTTAAGATAAGCAGTGATGGGAAGGAAGAAGGGGGAATTCTGTTTCAATGCAAGCACCAAATGTTCCTGCCTTATGAGCATCCCAGCCCCTGCAGCACAATCTATGGCTTGAGAAACCACAGAAGCTGTTCTGCTCTCTGTGGCAAGGTCTAGCTTGAGTCACCTGCAGCAAATGGAAAATAAAAGTACTCCGAAAAATCAGTCTTGGACTCAGTGAGGTTCAACACACAGCAGGAAAACAGACTGAGGAATTTTTCACAAAGCTGAAGCGCAATCTATGCTGTCAGACCCTACCTGGGCTTCTCTGGGTGATTAATGTGCTAAAACTCAGTACCTTAAAACAGAAAAGTTTACTGTTTGGCCAGCAAGGAGTTTATCTCAAGCAGCTGTAGTGGAGGGCAGCAACAGCGCTGCTTTTCAAGGACATCTCTGTGAGGTGCTGTGCAGGAACATTGCCAGGGAGGGCTGGGGCAGGGGTGTGTGAGAGCACAGCCCCAGGGCTGCCTGCAGCCTCCTCTGCCCCTAACAGGAAAGTGCAAGGACTTCAGTCAGCCTGTCGCCCGTCCCTTCCTTCAGATGCACACCTTGAGCCATTTTGTGCTAGCCTGGAGAAGGGAAAGATCTGATCCCAAAGTTGCTGTTAGAAAATAATTATTTCCCTCCCTAAGGTGCCTCATGTAAGAGAAAAACAGCTGGCTAGGCCCTGGGACTTCACTTTTTTAGAGGCATTCTCTCTCCATAGGCAGATCTGGAACAGCTGTGGGAAGGATGCTGCCAGAGCCTCTGAGCTAAGGGATTGAAAATGCAGTCGGTCACGCTCCATAGGCTCTGAGTTTTCTGAGCAGAGTTTTCACAAGGCGAATGCCTGACATTCTATACTAAATACTGCAGACAACTAAAGAATGGACTGAAGAACACCCAATGAAATTATCAGGCAAAAGATTGGGCCGACAGAAGGAAGTATTTTTTCATGCATCACGTAATGAAATTGTGGAACTCCTAACTCAATTGTGGAAGTCAGTGCTACAGGATGTTAAGGGGAAAATCACAAATACATACAGTTGCTAAGTTCATGCAGGATGGGAACTGTGGCCAAAATGGTATGAACATGGTCTGTGGTTAACATTACTAACATCTGGCTGTACAAAACTTGGCAGATAAGCCAAGAAAAGCATCAGCTGGACTTTTCTTACATTCTTCTGTGCATCTGCTGTGGGACAGCAGGGCACCAGGCAGACCTGTGGGCTGGCCCTGCAGAGCTGTGTGATGCTCCAAAGAGATGAGGAAAGGTGATTGTTTGCATTCAGACTGGAGATTTAAGAGGGGGCTGAGAGGAGACATCTCACCTGGCTGACCTGTGCAGCAACAGGAAGAATGTGTGTGAGGGGTATACAAGAAAGTGTTGGTAAACCATTGCAATCCATTAATGCACAGAACTAGGAAAAGGTTTTGCTTTTTTAGTTTGCCAGAACTCACTACAGGACACAGAAGGAAGGCTGTTTTAATAGTAATAAAAAGTAACAGTGGAGAGAGGGCATGATGAATCTGTGACAGCCACAAGCCAGTTCCTCTTTCAATAAAAGTTAAAAGGGAAAAGAGACTGATATATGATTCTCATAACTTTTTTGGAACCAAGGGAGATTGCATTCCTTAGAACTCTGTGCACTGCT
The DNA here is from genome assembly GCF_019232065.1 of Centrocercus urophasianus. Lineage (NCBI taxonomy): Eukaryota > Metazoa > Chordata > Aves > Galliformes > Phasianidae > Centrocercus > Centrocercus urophasianus. Next base: position 16,196 of record NW_024884897.1, on the reverse strand, counting down.
AAATCTCAAACTGATTTTTATAAGTTTGGAAAGGCTGTCTGTACGTAACAGGATCTGTCTGCCTCAGCTGAGCGCTGCCTGACAGGGAGGGGGAATTCTGAAACACAAATATGGAACTTTTAAATATCAGACTTTTTCCCACATTCGTAAGTAAATGTAATCTTTATTTGGCTATGGATTAAAGCTTAATTGTAATACTTCTTGATATTTGTATTATTAAGGCAGTGGCATTCACAGACATCAGCAGTGGTAGCTGGACCCGCACAGTGACTCTTCTTCTTAATGAACTTCCTAAGGTACAGCGAATGTGCTGAGACTCCAGGCATGTCTAACAACTGAAAAACATGCACTTCAAGAGTGTAACTGTTCCAAAGTGTTGCATGCAGTCCTACCCTACATATCTCCTTGCTTCCAGTCTCAATCCTATCTTAGTAACAGATTTCCTAAAAATGAGCAGTTAGAATAAGTGGCAAATCTTCTAAGAAATGAGATACAGCAGTGGAAAAGGGTACTAGCAGCAGAGGGGAAGGTGTTCCTCTTCTTTCTGCATCAAAGAAAAGCTCTGCCTTGCTACAGTGCTCACAAGCATTATATGAGTAGAAAGCGTCCTTCAGGCATGGAGGGAGGTGCTATGAAAGCACTGCACTTCTGGTTGCAGTGGTTGTGTGGGTCTTTATTCAAACACTGATGTACTGCTGCCCGTTTCCAGACTAATTGCTAGCTCAGATAATTTACTTCTTACATCAAGCATCGCTTGTGTTGCTCCTACAGAGATGCCAATTACTGACAGACACTGTTCTGTTTGGGTCATGCTCTACTTTACAACTGATTACGTTTCAGTAGTGAGTAAAGTGCTTTATGATATATGTAAGTACCAATTGTACATCAATTCATTAAGAGCTTTTAAGAGATTTGAAACAGAAAACCATAGAAATGTTAGTTTAAACCCCTGAGATCATTAAAAATGAATGTTCACTTTAAAGTAGGTCTGTAGAGAAAAAGACCCAGTGAAATACTGTTCAAGCAGTGCACAAAAACAAGACTTACCATGCAAAATGTCTGAATCATCTTCTACAAAATCAATGTCTCTCAAATCCCATTCAGCATAGTTGTCAAACTCCTGTTCAGAGATAATTAATAAACTGTCACTTAGCCAGTGCTAAAGGGTCAGTACCGAGTTTCAGGACACATGTAAGCACTCAGAGGCATGTAAGACAACAGAGGCATTTACTCATTTGTGGCTGCACAAGGTTCCATCTGGAGCAACGCACGTCGCCGTGCTGCCTTAACAAAGCAATGCACAGCGTGCACCTCTATGGCCGAGCCCACAGCTAGAGCACTGAAATGAGGCAGGTCGCCCAGGCAGGCTGTGGATCACACAGCCACATCTGAGGCACATGGAACAGAAGCACACAGAACGCGAGCTCCTCTGAGCGCCAGCTCACAGCCCTGCTCACATCAGAGGTGCAGGCGGTGGCCACGTCCCAGCACTGCCCTGTTGCTCCTCGCTGTGACCAGCCGTCCTGCCAGCACCGCCTGTGGCTTTTCTGCCTTGCACACTGCAGGCAGGGCTGTGCAGCTGTGTGTTTGCTGGTCTTGCACTCAGTCGCAAATACACAATAATGGGAGGAGGAATTCTTACCTCGACAAAGTCAGCCCGTGCCGGCATGTACCCGGCCATGTCTCTGGAGAGCAAGGAGTCAAAAGTAGGCCGGGGGGGGATCATCAGCAGCTGGGAAAAGAAAGGCGCTCAGTCATTGTAGGGCACGGGCTGCTTCTGATGCAAACTGCTCTGTGTGTTGGCTTGTGTTACTTTTGTGCAAAAGAAGTGTGGATAGGTGAAGAAAAAAACGACTGGGGGTTTATGCGGGGTTATGGTCAGGAAAAGCCTGAGTCAATCCAGAGGAAAAGGCAGGAATCTGAGATCTGCAGAGTACTCTCAAAAGTCAAACAGAAATTCGAGGCAATAAACAGACTATAAAACATGAACTCCAGATTTCAGAACTCAGCATCCCCCCTAAACCTCTGCAGTCGTGCTCTCGGTGCACAGGTTCTTTCGGTTAATAGCAGCAGGGCTGTTCAATCTGCCATCTTCTGGGTGCTGTTTACAGAGCACTGCAATTAAAGCCTGACAACTGAATTGTTACAGTGCTTCCCAACTGAGGGTCTTGGAATTTACAGACAATAATGGACCGAGGCACACAGCACACTCGTGAAGGAGCTAAGAATTTTAAATCCCATGCTACAGATAAAGAAAGCTGGAGCTCACAGAATTTTTCTTGGTACAGGTCATATAAAACTCAATGCCAGCAGCCAGGGATAGAAGCAAAATGGGCCTGTTCCTCCTAAGCACTTTCTCATGAAATCAGAACTTCCAGATAGCAAGCAGTCTTTTTGCCCAGCCATTTTGGAGAGCCTTGCATTGGCAGACTGGAGGAATTCTAAAGATGTTAGATTGCACAAAACGCACCAGTTTTCCTCCAATTGCTGAAATTTAAGATAAACATTTTAAAGACACTTTTAAATAGAGAGCTGTGAAATCAGCGCTGTTCAAAGAGAGTGATTTTATGACAGATTACACCAACCAACAGGCTGCCAGGAAATGGGTCATCAGATAGAATGTTCTAGAGGTGGAAACCTGAGGTCTGGACAAGATGAGCAGCCACCCCAGCGATGGGGGATTGCTCACACTGGTGTTCACAAGAGCACGTGCTGTTATTTTGAGCCCCACGTGAGGTAGCTTTGAGGTTTGTCTGTTGAACATGATGGACACCCAGGCTTTTGCTGTGCTGATTTCTGAATGACCACCTTCACCAGTTGGGCAGAAACTTTGTGTTTTCAGCAGCTGATGGTGATATCAGACCACTCTGTTGCTCCCCGTTCCCACTGCATGTGCAGTCTGCTATATTTGATACCCCGTGATGTAATACAGTGCACAGAAGACCATTCTGTTCAAGTCAGCTCTCCTTTTGGGAATGAAAGCCAACTGTGTGTGTGTGTGGCTCGTGCCTTCCCCCACAGGCTGCCTGCTTCATTCCTGCAGAGCACAGAGCAGGCAGCGAGCTGCTGGTGGAGGTACTCACGGTGGAAGGGAATGGCTGTTTCACTGTGCTGCGCCTCCTCAGCCTGCTTCAGGTTCAGCAGCGTAGATGCAAACAAGGGGTTGTTGATGAAGTGTTTCATGTAATGTTTCTCACACTCCTCCTTGGATTTTGTACACATCTGGTTGGCCACATCCTGCCTGAAGTGGGGAAAGAGGGGAACTTAATACAAAGAACATGGAAATGTTGAGGGTTTTTTTTCTATTCTGAAGAGGTAAATTTCGTTTTGAACTGACTGCACTGCGTGCAGAGAACTGCAGTGACAGAGGAGGAACTTGGTGTTTTGTCTTAGTAAAATGGCTGTGTAAGCTGAAGCCTTAAAAAAACCATATCACAACACCAGCAGCAATCATTCCAATTTCTGTTACAGTAAAAATTGGATGCAAGGGATTCCAGGAAGAAATGTCACTTTTCCCTTTATCCAGAATAGGCTGAAAAAAGCCAAATGTTTAAGGAAAATGTTAAGATTACTTGTGTTGCTGAGGGCAAGGTGCACTAGGCAGAATACTTGCAGGTACAACTGCAACCAGCTTTCAGTCTTAGTTAACAGTAAGGTTTACATAAGGGCACACAGCTCTCTTTCTGTATAGTTTGGCATTCTGTGCTTTTTATCATAGCAATCTTTTCATGGAGAAGAGAGATAACATCACCACAGATCTCCTTTATTTACAGATGCATAAAAATCCTGTAGCAACTACAGAAATTAACAGAACACAGGAAAATATTAAATATTTCCAACGCTCTATTCTAAACATGACACAGAAGCAGGAAACCCATAACAACTCCTGGCTGGGCCACTGTAAGCAAGCTGAAACCACATGAGAGAAACTCTGCAGTTGATTTTTACATAGGAGTAAACTGAGGTAAAGAAAATGTCATGCAATAGTTGAGTTTCTTCCAAACCTGGTGGCTTCAGTGTGACATGAGGGAGCTCTGTCCTTCACTAGAGGTGCCATTAAACACACGAGAGGCCCGTACCAATTGTGTGTCTGATAGAAGAGATGAAAACAGAATCCATGTTCTGCTTTAGCTTCTAAATTGGTATCTCACCCACGATGACTCAGAGCATTCACTGTGCACTGATGCATTCAACAGTAAGATCCAGTGAAACAAGAGATCTCCCCATCATTCACTGACGGAGGCTGAGCCCCCACATGCTCACCAGTTTCCAAATCCGCAGTCCATCACAGCCTCCAGCAGTGCCATTTCCTCTTGAGCTGTCCAGTTAGGATCCAAGACAGGGAAATCTGAAGTCTGGAGGAAAAAAAAAAGCAGCAGATCAAACTGCTGTGATTCTCAGTTATCCACCATACGAAGAAAAGAAGAAGCTGCAGGCTACAGGGCGACGCAGCACAAAGTACTGGCTGTGTTTCAGTTCTGTGTCATGAATCCTGATAATTGTCAGATTACTGAAGTCACTGGTCCATCAATTGCAGTAAATACCAGTTTGTCACTACAGATCTCAGTATGCTGCCACACGTGCTCTCAGCCACTTGTAATTTAACGTTATGCCACGAAACAGTAACAATTGCCAAAAACTTTTTAAGCAATTCATTTCTGGGGAGGACAACAACTGAGAAACTGAAATTAATTGACATGGTTAAAGAATTGGAAAGTCTAGGAGATGCACTGTGCTATCCAGGCAGAAGGAAAAACGTAACAGAAGCATCTCCACTATTCCATTATGTGGATGGACATTTTTCTTTCCTCACAAGGAAGAGTTTTTCGTTTATTTAATAGTCTAAACTTATGAATCCAAGAACTGTGCCAGTTACTGTTTTATGTGCTGTTATTAAGCAAGGTCTGGGAAATATGAGAGCTCGGGATTGAGTAGGTGTAACCCAAAAGGAATATTTACCATTATCTCGTAAGTGTGATCACTTTGGTGTTTCTTGTATTCAAATCCTCGTGTGAAACACTGCAGAGAAAAGAGGAGCATTATGTTACTCTCTTCTGCACTGAAAACATTGTGACTGGCTTCTTTTTTCCCTTTATTCTCTGACCATCGCTTACCCACCTTGATAAAAACTGACCACCTGATATGCTGAAAATCATATTTATTTTTTCTGATTTCATTTTAGAAAAAATATGTAACAGCAGTTATAACAATTTGTGTTATAACTTTGAAGCTGTGCAGTATTCTGGTCTTTTACACTAAGATGTAACTCGTGTGCACCTCCACGCTTTCTGTTAGGTATTTATAGCCAAGTTGGGCAGGTGAAAGAAGCTTGGTGCCATGTTATGTGTCATTCCTGGAATTCTGAGCATTCTGCAAGTATTGAAAGAGTGGTTTCCTTTTGGAGCTTTGAGAAAGCTCCCTTTTCAGTATTAGAAGTCATTGCTGTTTTTTAGTCATAAATAATTAAAACTAACGATCCTTTCTGCAGTGATCTGATCACAAACACAATTTGTAAATAACTTTAATCTGGTCAGAATTATTGTCTATTTGGCAAATTTCCTGCTGATTTTCTTTGCCATATGGGAGGTAAAAAAAAAAAAAAAAAGGAAAAAAAGGTGTGAGGACAGGGAGAGGGTGTTTCTTGATGGATTTTCTTTTCTGTGCCATAAAAGTGACAGAAACAATGCCTCTCCAGACGTGCAGGGGCATGCTGTGTTACAGTCAGGCCGACTGCACGTCTTTAGCAAGCTCTGGCTGCCTTCACCCAGGTCTCATTCAGCTGCTCGTGTCTCAGTTCTTCAGCCTCCCACATTTTCTTTGCCATTTCCCTGTCCCTGAGCAAATAAGTGTGTTGATATGAGTTTGCAGAGACCCGTTATTAATGTGTTTATGGAGCAGCCTGGCACCGGGCGGCCTTTGATGACTTTCTCAGACAAATGAATGTCTTTGCTTTCATCCTTGCACTCACCTGCAAGCACAGGAGGAAGGGAGGAGGCCCACACTCTGCACACTTCACGTAGGGCTCGGTGAGGTACGAAGAGCAACCTCTGCATGGAGGTTTATCGAAGGGGTCATCTGCAAAGCCAGAAGTAAATCTCATGCAACACAAACGTGGTGCTGCTTTTGCGATCATCCAAATTCACTTTGGGTGTCCAGCAATTTAAAATGAACTCAGCTGTATGCAACTTCTTCCCTATTGATACAAGTTCCTTCCTGAGCTGGAATATTAAGACAGCTATTGGCATTAAAGCTTTGCTGTGGACCTGGTACAGAGGGCAAGTTGTGCGATCATGCTGGAGTCAAGGAACAGCTCTGCAGCAGCCGTCTGGTGCTGCTCAACAGGGGTGGCAGCTTTGTGAGCTGGCTGACTTGACTCAGTGCCCAGAGACCCAAGGCTTTATGGAGAATATTGCACAGACAGCAGCACTCTCCCATCCATCCTCCTCGTCTGATTCAAAAAGCACGTTGCTGTGGTTGCAAAGGCATTGGCCTGATTGCTCTGTAACCTGTCCAAACCCCGGGCTGCTGAATGAGGAGTGAGACACTGCTCTGCGAGTTCACTGCAAAACAGTCAAAATACTGTCTTAAGCCATTATTTTTTCTAAACTGCAATTTAAGTAGTAAAAAGAGGACAGAAGCAAGGTCTGAACTGCCAGCAATCACTGCAGTCCTCATGCAGCTGAGGGTTTGAGGGATCAGATGTCTCTGCTGCTGTCTCCCTCCCCAGCTCAAACACCTCCCAGCCCTGCGGTACTCACTGCCGAAGGAGGCCAGGCGCTCCATCCTGCGCTGCTCCCTGAAACTCGTGCTGCCCCAAACGCACTGCGTCCAAAGCCGTGTTCTGGGCTGAAATCCTCACAGCATTCTGAGCAGACAGCAGCTGTGAGCAGCCTGTCACAGGGACAGAGGTGGGGTCAGCCTCTCGTGGTGCCGGAAAGGTCCGGTTGGGTCTGAGGAATCATTTCTTTAAAGAAGCAGCCAGGTGTTGTGGCACAGGGAGCTGGGGGTCACCGACCCGCCAGGTGTTCCAGATCCGTGCAGGGATGTGGAGCTGAGGGATGCGGTCAGAAGGCACAGAGGGATGGGTGGGGGACCTTGGAGGTCTTTTGGAACTGAATGATTGTGTGATTCTGAGAGAGGTGCGAAGTGATGGGGACACACCCCTAGGGCCCCAGTAGACAGTGACAGAAGCGATGGCGGCACCGGGAACCTTGGGGCCGTGTTTGCGTCGGGCAGATTCGGGCGCTTTCCTATTGAGTCCGACGGGCGGCGCTCAGTGGGGTCCCACACGGGGCCACAGCTGGAGGACCGTCCTCCCCTCACCGCAAGGCGGCGCCCTCCCCGCCCACTCCCGAGCCCCCGCCCCCTCCCGAAGCCCCGCCCCCTTGCGAGGCCGCGAGGTGAGCGGCGGGAGCGCGCCGCCACCCGCCCGCTCCCTTTTCCTGTCCGCCGCACTGTCCATCTCCCCCGCCCCGGATCCGACTCCTCCCCGCCGTGGTACGCTCCCGACTTCCCCCTGGCCGCTGCCGGGCCGCGCCCCGCCGCCTCTCACCTCGCGCCGGGGCAGTTCCCGCGCGTCACGGCCCTCGCGCGGCCGCGTAACGGCCGTGCGCGTGCGCCGAGGCGCTGTGCGTGCGCGGCCCCGTGCCGTCCCGCCCCGCCCTTCGGCTGCGGGCAGTGCGCGCGCCCGGCGGGGCGTGCGGAGCCACGATCTCGGGTTCCCGTTTTGGGTTCCTGAGGCGGCGGGGCGCCTCCGGGCCGCGGGTTCGAGGCCCGCTCTGCCTGAGGGCACGCGGCCGCGCGACTGCAAGGGCCGAGCGCGGCCTGGGGGGTGCACGGGGGCCCGCCCGGCCTCCCTGCAGCCCGGAGCTCGGGGCGATGCCGCAGGTCGCTGTGCCTGCCGGGCACCGGCGCTCGAGGACGCGTTACGAGTTTGATTGCGCGTCCCTCAGCGCTGCTCCCGCAGCCGAGGCTCTGCCTGCCGCCCTCTGGGCGCCGGTCCCGTGTCATCTCGGCCCCGTGCAGCAGCCGGCTGCTGCCGCCGTCCATTTTGGGTGCAGCTCGGCGGGCTGTCCCCTCACAGCCGTGTGGCGGTGGTTCTGATGGCGGCGCTGCTGGAGGAACGCGCTGTGAGGCCGCAGGTTGCTCCCGTTCAGCCATACGGGTTCTGAAGTGTTTAATCCCTTGCGTGGGAAGCGGAGATGAGAGCTGTTCTCTGGCAGGCGGATGCAGCCTTTGGCAGTTCGTATCTGGGAGGTGAAGATGGCGTGAGATTGAAATGGGGAATAAAGCAGAGATTCAGCCTGTATGAGCGCTGTATGAAACGTGCAGCGCCTCAGACTAAAGCCGGGCAGTGATATCCACATTGCTGCTGCAAGGCTGGGGAGGAGGAGGTGCTGCTGTCGGATGAGTTCACTGCTCTGAGCTGTTTGCAAAGACCAAAAAACATTGGGACTGATTTATTTTTCCTTCTTCCCAGGCTCTAAGTGAGTGCGTAAAAAAATAAATAGTTGAGGGAGGCAGAGTTTGGAATGTCAGTGAAGTATTTATTGCTTATGCCAACAGGTTTTTCTAGTATCTGGGAATTAAAACATGAATCCAGGTAGTTAATGGAAGGAATTGGCATGTGCGTGTCTTCCCGGCAGCTCATTTTGCAGTGAATTGATGTGATTGCTCCGAACCAGGTAGATGTTGCTTCTCATGTCTGGTTTCAGTCTGCAGCGGTTGAAGCTGTGGTTATTTAAGCTGCTGATGTTCAATCTGCTTTTTCCAGTAAGTGGTGAGGAGGAAGACGATGCATTTTTTGTTGGTAAAAGGGTGTTTCTCTAAAGCCTGCATTTCGTAAGTAGGTTTTGTGGGTAACAACAATTTGGGATCTTCTCATGTAAGGATCTGGCAAAGGAAGAAAAACTATCATGAGGAATACTAAGCACCCCTCTTCCGTGCGAGCTCCACCAGTGCTCGTGCTTTGTTTTTCAAATCGGTAATTAGTGGAGTGACATCTCCTGGCTGAACTGAACTAAAGGTAGCAGTGACATAAAAAGCCTTCTGCCCTAATTCTGTTTGAATGGTTTTCAGTTTAGGAGAGGCCAAAAGGTGTTACCACCTGATGGCTGTTCAATGGCTCGTGGGAAATGGCTCTTAAGGGTCCCAGTTTAATTTCCTAACCTCCCAACTGTAGCACATTTCTCACAGCACTGTTACACTCCAGGAAGGTCTAAGTGGATAATTTGTAATGAATAATGTGCTCTCCTTCTGCCTTTTCCTACTCAGAAGTTTTAACAAATGAAGTGATTTTCATTTCTCCCCTCGTTATTTACTGTTAACTCCTGCAAGTTAAGTGTTCTTGAGCAGTTTGTTCTGTATGTGCAGTATCTGGAGAGTTTCTTGCCTGCCAGCAGGACTAAGCTCTCCAACCTCAGCGGGAGGCAGCAGAGGGGGAAGGTGACAGACTCCTTCACTGTGAGGAGGGAGTAGAGTATAGCAATTGTACCTCAGTAATTTGCTTAATGGGGTAGGAAGCATAAGATTAAATCATTTCTTCATGAAAAGGCACCTTAAGAGTTCATTTCCAGGGCTGCAGGGATATTTAGGTTGGTGGTTTTTTTTTAAGTGGAAGGAAGTCTTCAAACACAGTCACTGTTGCCTAGATGCCCACAACCTGAGCTGACTGTGAAGTGCAGGCTGGCCCCATGCATCCTCTCAGTGCTGACAGCACCGGCTTCCCTTCCCAACGGCTGCAGCAGGACAGCAAGGCTGAGCCCACCCAGCTTCCCTGGGCACAGATTTGGCTATCTCCTTGCCACACAGTAGCTCATTTTCACTTCGAAATTTGCTTGCACTGAGGCCTGCTACCCCTTGCTCAAAGTTTGAGTGGCACTGGCTGGTAATACCTGTGGAAGGGATACTGAGAGTCAGGCAAAACATAGCGCTGACTTCTCCTTTCTGTTCTCAGGTAGCTGGGCTGAGAGTGTTCCTGACTGGCGATCCGCTGGCACGGAGGCTGCAGATACGCATTTGCTTTTGCTCCATCTGCTGCCGATCCGGTCACGGCACGAGCACTTGGGAAAGAAGCAGAATCAGTTAGAGTAGGAGATGGTGGGGAATACCAGCTTCTCAATGCTAGGAAAAGACTGTGGTCAGGCCATGGTGAGTATTAGGGGATGTTTGGGAATCGAAGTAATGCGACTTCACAGAAGTAAATTGGCATAGCAGCCCCAGTGTTTTGATCTCAGTGTCTCCTTCTTGCATGTATGTGCTCACCTGTATGCTAAAATAGTTCATCCTACAGCCTGGAAAGAGAGGGTAAGCTTCCTTCCAAAGTCTTACCTATGCTCTTCTGTCCCCTAATCTGTTCTTCCTGTGACACTGGGGTGACATCTGGCACCTGGCCAGCAGCACAAGGCTGTTCTGGGCTGCTTTCTACAGAATTGCCTCGCACTGACAGCTGTGATTTGGGTAGTAGCTTGTTGCAAGCAAAAAGACGTGCCAGCCATAAGCGGTAGCTGCTAATGTGCTACTCTGCTCTGCTGGGAAGGAGGAGCAGTGTTTCCTCTAGGAGGAGCACTGTCCCAGCACATGGAGGGGTTTGTGAGATGGACACAGCACAGCACAGTGACTTCAGGACACGTGTACATCTCACAGCGAGAGTTTTTCTTGTCCCACTGGGCTGAGCAGGCAGCTTCTGTCCACACCTGTAAATACCGTTCTCCCTCCCTCAGAACTCAGCAGCAGTATTTCAGCTAGGCAGCGCATGGGACTGAGTGAGAAGCTGTTGTCTTCAAAAACTTACCAAGTGGCTTATTTCATGTATGAAACATATGATGTAGCATATCATGGGAGCTAACAGGATGCAAACGATGAACGCTTTCATGATGATACCTATATTTTGTCTGATCAGCAAATCTTTGCCATTTGTGGATGGAATTCTCTCTAAAATGAGATAAAAGAATATTTGAGACATGATGCAAGTCTTTGACCATTCAGTATCTTCATTTTGGTGAGGCTGGGCTGAGTACATTGGGTTGAGCAGAGCAACAGTGCAGGGTCTCCTATCGGCTGTCAGTGGAAGCTGTACATCTCTCTGGAATCTCAGAATCTTTTTACTTGAAAATATTTCAGTTATTTTTCAGTTGCTGAGAGCTCCCCAGAAGCAGCTGGTATGTAAGTGCTGTAGAGCACTGTGGAACTTCCTGCTGAAGGCCTGTGAGGTTTTTAAGGAAAGCTAGGAGCCCTTGCTTGAACATGAATGAAAGTCAGCACTTAAATATTGATTTCTTATTACAGCTGTGGACTCAGAAGGGACCTGGGATGATATATTGGGTCAGTGTAGTTATTCAGAGAAATTACTGCTTGAGAGGAGTCAGGCTGAGCTGTGTGTGTGAAAGGCACCACCCCCTCCCATCCTTACACCTACCATTACACTGCTTTTGTGGCTCAGCAGGGAGAGCTGGCACCTACCTGGGGAGGTCTGCTGCTCTGGGTGCACACGTGGGGTAGATGAGCCATTGGAAAACACTTTCTGCTTGAGGGGTGTTGCTGTTACGGTGTGATTCGAAATCACTGCCAGAAAGACTGGAAATGACAAATAGTGAAGCTAGAGATTTGTTTGAACTGAAGAACCTGAAGCAGCTGACAGAAGGTGATGCAGCACTGGCAGTTTGCTGTACCAGAGCCACGGGGCGTTCTGCCATGTGCCATTTCCCAGTGTGCAGAATTTTCCTTCTGTGTTAATACTGGAAACTATATTTGCCAGAATCTCCTGTCTCTTCCAAAAGAAGGGAGAACAGCAGAGTGGAATTGTTCCCAACATGAACCTTTCAGTACTGTTAACTCTGCGCCATTACTCTCTCCTTAGTTTCCATTTCTTTGTTTGAGAAGGTACAAATAATTTTTTTAATAACCACTATCGTATGAACTATATGAAATTGAAGACTGCTATCCTTTCATATACTTAAACAGACATTTGTTACACTGAACTTTTTACCTTTGCTTCTGAAAATAAATCTTCTATGGAACTGCCTTCTCGTGGATGTCCGTAACACACAGGTGTGGTTGGTTCCCCCAGCTGTGCTGGGGACGACCTGCAGGCTCTCCACAGTGCAGCCCTCTGCTACCCTCTCTGTCAGATCTCCGTGCATCTTCTCCAGCTGCAGCAGATTTACTTGCACAGAGCTTTGATGACTAAAGCATTTCAGAAATGTGACTTTATGGTTTCTGCTTAATGTCCCTCTGGTTTCAGCTATCCCAGGGGCTGGAAAAAGATAAGAGGTAAATGTTAGTAAAGGTTTCTCTTAGTTTGGATGAAGTTCCTCCCACGAGAGGTTCGAGCCAGCAGTTAGCTGTGAGGGATGCGCTGCTGTAGGGAATCTGCACAGACGGCTTGGTGTTAGTGTTACAGTGAGGAGAATTCAAGCAGGTTCTCTGTTCTTATTTCTGTTGTTATTCTGTATGTTGGACAACCCAATGCTCAAGTGTTGCAATGTTAATTCCCAAGGACAACCTTGGCGCCAGCTAACCTTACAGCAGCCTAGCCTGCTGTGGGCAGCTCCCTGATCAGTGGCCAGAGGCCGACCTCCTGTCTGGGGTCCCTGTTGCCCTGTGGTCTCATGCTGAGTGGGAGCTGGTGCCCTCGGCCCCAGCACTCGGGTGCCAGGAGCTGGGTGCAGGTACCCTGCTGTGATGAGGCAGGGGCAGCTCTATCCAGTCCAGCTTTGCAGTAAATCCTGCAGTAACTTTGCTTTCTTTGCTGCAAGAGTTGGCTGAAAATTTCAGATGTTGCACATAATGATTGCAGGCAAGTGACACTAACCCACCTAACGTTATTGGTATGGTCTCTGGTTTCTAGTGATACAGAGCTAGAATTCTGCATGACCTCTGTAATCCTTTTTGGCCAGGTGGCTGAGGAAGAGCTGAGACCACAGAAAAGGCTCGCCGTACCCCTGGCAGCTGTGACAGCTCTCCTGCTCGTGGGCTCTCACCTTGCAGGAAGACATCCAGGTTTTGCATGCGGCCGGCTGCCCAGGCGCTTCCCACGTGGCATCTGTAGTCCCTGAGGTCTGCAGGGAGCAAAGTGAGGGATGAGTGCCTTCAAGCTGCGACGCAGTTAGGTCAGTACTACCCTCTTTTTGGTAACTAATTTTCAACATCAACGTTTTGCTGATGGCAAAAGTGCTAGAATCTGGGGAGCGTCAGTGCATTAGAGACTTTGTTGAGCGTAGAGATTCAATTCAGCACAGTAAAGTGACAAAATATGTAACATTAGCAATGAATATTTTTTAAAATTTCCTACATAGTTAATATTCAGTTAGAACTTGCAGTTATGTGAGCAACTTACCTTCTCTGATAAGACTCTTGTGCACTATCACCAAGCTGAGTATTAATAGTGTGACCATAACTGCGCCTGCTCTTCACAGTCTTGAAGCAGTTTTTATCTTTACTGCTTTCTCTGAGCTGTAGTACAGGTGTTTAAGCAGATACTGTGCTGATAAGCAGAGCTCCTGGAACAGCTCTGTAATCATATATTCCTGATGAAAACTGTATCTTTACAATGGTTGACTCATGCAGGGCTTAAAGTGAATGTCTTAATTCGTGATAGGTTGTATGAATTTCTAGTGCTGAGCCAGTCCAGCAAATGTGGACTTTGGTAAGAAATAGACCCAAAGAAAGCCTTCTCTGTCAGTCAAGCTCCCTTTCAGTCGGTTCGTCCCAGGTGAGGTGTGGTCCTGAGCACAGATCTCAGGGCTGCACGCTGCGAGGGGTGATGCTGGTGTGTGGAGCTGGGAGAGGGCACTGGGCACTGGGCTGCCGTGGAGACGTTGGCTGCTAAGGGCTCAGCAGTTCTAGAAGCCAACAGAACCCTCACCTCCAGCCCAGGCTCTTTGTGACTTTGGATGTTCATGCTGAGGGCTGCAAATGTTTAGGAAAGGGTGGGAGCCTGTGCTTGCCTGCTGGCCCTGGAGAGTGAAACCCCACAGCTTATGGGGCAGCGAAGCCCAGCAAATCCTGCAGCCAGAATGGGTGGGGAAGCCTGGCCAGGGTGCAGCTGTAACCAAAGAGTCCTGGTGAGATTGCTGTAGTCACAGGGTGGATTGGTTTTGGACAACTGGCATTTTCTACATTAGTCAAAAGATGGTGATGGAAATAATTTCTTTCTCCAAAGTCTCTGGCTTTTAAGTGCTGAATAACACAGGTTTATGTCCCCAATCACAAGAGGAAAGGTAGACTGTTTTTGTTGAATCTGAACTGACCCGTGGTGTTTCATGTGACTGAGAGCCCAGAGACTTGAGAAAACTGCTAAATATTTTCCTGAGGTGCCGAGTTTATTCATAAGTGACATCCAGTTACCATAAGCTGAAACTGCACCCATCATAAAGGATGACTATAGAATAAATATGTCATTCACCATTGTCCAGTGAGAAAAAAACCAAGAGTCTGAATATTCCTGAGAGCTACAGCCCCCAGCCCTCCCACCTAGAGCACAGTATAAAGAATATGAAGTTGCAAATCACCGTTTAATCAGCAGTTGAATTCATCTTTTATCTTGGAAATAGTGTATTCATGCAAATAAAATGAAATGTTCGCTCACTTCTCTGCTTGTGAAATGTAGTGCGTAGATGTCAGGGAGCTCTGCCAGGATCCTTTGCAGAGGAGGATTTCATCATCTTGTCAATGAGTGTGTTCTCACTCGGTGCATCTGAGCATGTGTCTGTAGTATCCGTGGTGTTTGCTGGGGAGGGTTTTTGATTTGGATAAGAGAATTCACGTCTGTATCCCCTTTTAAAGTGATATTTCCATGCTTGTTAATTTTTATGCAATGTTCCCGAGATAGAAATCACTAGAAATCCAGTGTTTCTCAGCCTTGTAAATAAAAACTCAAAAGTATTAAAAAGAGAAGTAGATTTTAAATAATTTCAAGCAACTAAATGTTCATCTTTAATGTGGCTGCCTAATGCTGTTGCTAAGCGTTCCCATCCCAGCACTTGGTTTCACTCTGATTCTTTCTGCTGTTTCTGGAGTTCTGGCACAAGCCTAACTGCAGATTTGCAACACATCTTAGGACACTTCCTGAAACAGTGAGAGAACTTAGGGCCAAGGACAGCACACCTTGTGGCCCCAGTGAGCTGGCAGCTCAGCCTCCAGCCAGAGGCAGGGTTATGGTTATCCTTGAGAACACGCAGCTGCTGCCACTGCGAGGGTTCGTGTTTCGTTTCCAATGTTTAAAATCTTCTGCAAATAGCTAAAATATGATTTTGCTTTAAAAAGCAAATCTGACCTTTTTCTCTGCTCCTCGCCTGCCAGGAAGCAAGCTGTGCCAGCGTGCATGGCCTCAGCACCCCCCTCACCTGGAATGATCCCTCTGGTGTGTGCGTGGTGATGTTATCAGAGCCTGGGGAAGAGCCATGGAACCCTGCTTTGGCCTCATGGAAGGTAAGAACTTTTTGCCTGTATTTTTTTGGAAAATGGTTTATTTGCATTATTAAGGGTGTGATTGCTTTTTTGAGAATTTGAGGAGGGGTTCCACATGTGAACAGTGCATGCATTTATAAGCCATGCAAAGTAAGGTGCTGGGTCCCAGGTCTGAACGTAGTGGGAAAAGGATGTGTGTCTAGACAACACCCCCTCCTCCCAAGGGCCTGAACTGTGGTTACAATTCTCTGCCGTTGCAAAGTGTCTGAAATTTGTGGAACACTGTGTTCATATTATTGCTGTCCACAATTTGAAGACTTGAATGCTTTTTAGCCAGTTCAATCTAAAGTTATAGGAAATCTAGAATGCATTTCTGCTGCTATAGAAGTCCCAGAAATTTCACTGAATGGCCTAAAAGCAGGTTGTGATTCAGCATGGCAAATCATTATTGCTGGGTGCTCCTTACCCTGCACTGTATTACCCCTAAATCAGTTACTGCAGTTCCTCCCAAATGGTGTTTCTTGTGAAAAGTCTCCCAGCAGTGCTTCTCACAATGAAGAGCAGTGAATTGCCACTGGCTTCAGTGGGAAGGAACAGCTGTGAGATATAGAAAGTCCAAAGCTTTTATTTGCTTGTGCCAAGGTGGCATAATTTAATATTTGGGGAGGTACTCTGTGCTGCATGTCTGCCAGCGGGGTGCTGGCAGCTGTCCTGGTGTGGGATGTGTGTGGGGATCCGTCTGTGGAAAGGCCACGCGTGGCTGTCAGAGGTGGATGAGCTGCTGCTGG
>NW_024884896.1:0-24905 GCF_019232065.1 Centrocercus urophasianus | reverse complement strand
TCCATAGATTGTTGCCGCTGCTCTTTTCCTCCCTTCCTTCTTTCCCATTTCTGTGGGACTGGGGTGGGGGGGTAGGGCAGAGGCATGTCACCCCTGTCACGGACATAGATTGATCTGGTCAACTCCGTGACAGATTTTTGGCGCCCAACGTGGGGCACGCTGCTTTTTAGCTTTTAGAACGAATCTTTTTTTCTCTCTGCTCTTAGAAAGCTTCGTTAAGGAGCATTATCAGTAGTTCAAGTTTCTGTGCTGGAAAACCTGACCTTGAAAGATTAGGCGTACTGCCAGTGTTCTGGGATATTTGTAAACTTTGAGCACCACTTTGTCTGGGTAGTGCCTTTTTTTATTCTTTTTTTTTTTCCCTCCTCTTGTTAGCTTCAATTCATTAACCCCTTTTTAGCAGGCACCTCTGATGAACCCACTCGTTATCGTGGGGGCGCTGTGTAAAGGATTTAAAGCAATGGTGTTACTCACAACCTACTGGCCAATAATCCATCTCGCACTTACGTGTGTTGGAATTGCATCCGTATATAGGTACCTAATGGCACTGAAGGAGACACCTATGTTTTACCTACATGCAGTGTGGTACGATTTGAATTTTGAAATTTACATCCCAGAAGGAATGGCTAATTTCACAAACAGCTACATCCCAAATGGAATAGCTAATTTTACAAACAACACGATGTTCAGACCAGTCTCCGGGTTTTCTTTTCGGTTTATTAAACGTTTTTCGAATCTTGAATTAATACTCATGTTGTTGTTCGTGTCATCAGTTCTCCTGAATGTATTCCTAAGCATTCGTAATAAGGAGTCTCCTCCAAAACTAGAGAATGATGATTGGCAGGGAATATGGAGAGGTTTAGGAAGGGTCTTAGAAGCATGGGGACCTGCAGTGTCATGGGATTTTACTCTTGAACACCTGTGGGATCCTGAGAAACTAAGCCAGTATTTGAGTCAGGGACAATGCGGCTTACATAAATCTAAGGAGGTACAACTTATTTGGGGTTTGGCTTGTGCTTACCGTGCCCTATATAATACCATTCTGGAGAGAGAGAGTTTCCGAGCTGAGGTTCAAGCTAAAGGGGAAAATCCCCAAGTCAAATCTAATCGATCACAGGAGACACCAGTAACAATAACAGTTGCTTCTGTGGAGGGCAATAAATGGAAACGAGTGTCTTTGCATCTTGAACGAAAAAGAGAAGAAGAGGAGGAGGAGGTGGAGGAAGATCCAGGCGAGGGGCCCTCCTCAGAACCGCCACCATCGCAAAAGGAAAAACTAGGAGACATGCAGAAGAGAGTGATGAACAGGAAGTCTCTATTACTACTCGCCGGCCTCTAAAGATGACTGAAATCCAAGGTTCAAGAAAGGAGTTTACACGGCACCCGAATGAAACTCTTGTTTCCTGGTTGGTTCGCTGTAGGGACAGTGGGGCCCATAGCTTGTCTCTGGATGGTAATGAAGCTCGCCAACTAGGTGCCATTGCCAGAGATCCAGCTATTGATAGAGGAATTAGTCGGTGTTCGGATGAGGCTGCCTCCCTCTGGGAACGAGTGTTAATAGCCATGAAGGAAAAGTATCCCTTCAAAAATGGCTTGAAGATTGCGATGAAAAAATGGGATACAGTTGAAAAGGGTATCCCGTATTCGAGGGAAATAAGCGTTGTGAAAATGTTGTATGACCCTAACTTTGTTCCTAACCACCCACACCAAAACCGTGACCCTGAAAGAGTGAGGACAACGCCTGAGATATGGCAGAAAATCGTGACAACAGCGCCGGACAAATATGCCTCTACACTGATGTCAGTGTGTGACAGATTCAACGAACAACAGAGAACGCCCTTAGTTTATGAATTAATTGTTACGCTCCAAAACTACGAACAATTGCTATCCCCAATTCATGCTGCCGTTGCTGCTATATCAAGAATGATGACGGAGCAAGTGTCTCAACTGATTAACCGTGACAAACCTGTAGCAGTATCAGAGACACTGGATGAAGATCAGGATAATCAAACGAGTCTAGAGAAGGATGTGAAGGAGGTGAAGGAGATGATAAAATGTATGCAAGCCCACCTAACTAAAGACGAAGAACCTTCCTTCTCATGTGCACCATCAAAGATCTCAGCTGTTAGAAGCAAACGCTCTCCGGCTCAAGTAAGGGGTAATACACCGCGAATTGCTTTATGGTATTACCTACGTGACCATGGAGAAGACATGGGGAAGTGGCACGGTCAACCTACTGCTGTACTACGAGCCCAGGTGAAAGAATTACAAAGCAGATCAACCACCAGTGCAGTTGCTCCAGTTACCACAGGTAATGAACAGAGGGGCCCTGCCCTCAGTCAGGGGGGGAAAGGGATAATAGAGTATATTGGACTGTGTGGATTCGATGGCCTGGCACATCAGAACCACTGAAATATAAGGCACTGGTGGACACTGGTGCACAGTGCACTCTGATGCCCTCGAGTCATGAAGGGACAGAATCAATCCCTATTTCTGGAGTGACCGGGGGCTCTCAAGAATTGACTGTGTTGGAGGCTGAGATAAGCCTCACTGGTAAGGACTGGCAGAAACATCCTATTGTGACGGGCCCAGGGGCTCCATGTATACTAGGTGTTGATTATCTCAGAAGGGGGCATTTCAAGGATCCTAAGGGGTATCGATGGGCCTTTGGAATAGCTGCTGTGGACACAGACAACATTAAGCAGCTGTCTGTTTTGCCTGGCCTGTCAGAAGATCCATCTGTTGTGGGGCTGCAGTGAGTGTAAGAGCAACAGGTACCGATTGCTACAAAAACGGTGCACAGGCATCAGTACCGCACCAACAGGGATTCTTTGCTCCCCATTCATAAGTTGATTCGTCAGCTAGAGAGCGAGGGAGTGATCAGCAAAACTCACTCACCTTATAACAGCCCTATATGGCCAGTGCGTAAAGCCAGTGGAGAATGGAGGCTGACGGTGGACTACCGTGGCCTGAATGAAGTCACACCCCCACTGAGTGCTGCTGTGCCGGACATGTTAGAACTCCAGTATGAACTGGAGTCAAAAGCGGCCAAATGGTATGCCACCACTGACATTGCTAATGCCTTCTTTTCCATTCCTTTGGCCAAAGAATCTAGGCCACAGTTTGCTTTCACATGGAGGGACATTCAGTATACCTGGAACCCTTTGCCCCAGGGGTGGAAACACAGCCCGACCATTTGCCATGGGTTGATCCAAACTGTATTGGAACAGGGCAGTGCTCCTGAGCACCTGCAGTACATTGAATACATCATTGTGTGGGGCGATACAGCAGAAGAAGTCTTCACGAAAGGAGAGCGAATAATCCAAATTCTTCTGAGTGCTGGTTTTGCTATTAAGCGAAGCAAAGTGAAAGGACCTGCCCAGGAGATTCAGTTCCTAGGTATAAAGTGGCAAGATGGCCATCGTCACATCCCGACAGATGTGATCGACAAAATCACTGCTATGTCTCCACCCACTAGCAAAAGAGAGACACAATCTTTTCTGGGTGCAGTGGGCTTTTGGAGAATGCACGTTCCAAACTACAGCCTCATTGTAAGCCCCCTTTATCATGTGACGCGAATGAGAAATTAGTTTACATGGGGCCCTGAGCAGCAGCATGCTTTTGAACAGATGAAACAGGAGATAGCCCGTGCTGTGGCCCTAGGGCCAGTACGGACGGGACAGGGTATAAGAACATCCTCTATACTGCTGCTGGAGAGAACGGTCCCACTTGGAGTTTGTGGCAAAGAGCCTCAGGAGAGACCCGAGGCCGACCCCTGTGATTCTGGAGTCGGGCATACAGAGGGTCTGAAGAGCACTACACTCCAACTGAGAAGGAGATCTTAGCTGCATATGAGGGGGTTCGGGCTGCTTCCGAAGTAGTCGGTACTGAAACACAGCTCCTTCTGGCACCTCGACTGCCAGTGCTGAACTGGATGTTTAAAGGAAAGGTTCCCTCCACCCATCATGCAACTGATGCCACTTGGAGTAAGTGGATTGCGTTGATTACACAGCGAGCGCGGATGGGGAACCTCAGCCGTCCAGGAATCCTAGAGGTCATCATGGACTGGCCTGAAGGTAAAAAGTTTGGAACACCACCAGGAGAAGAAGTAGCTCATGCTGAAGAGGCCCCACCATACAATGACCTACCCAAAAATGAAAAGAAATATGCCCTGTTCACAGATGGATCGTGTCGTATTGTGGGGAAGCATCGCAGATGGAAATCTGCTGTGTGGAGCCCCACACAACAAGTTGCAGAGGCCACTGAAGGGAAAGGAGAATCAAGCCAATTTGCAGAGGTAAAGGCTGTCCAACTGGCCTTAGATGTTGCTGAACGGGAGAGGTGGCCAATGCTCTATCTTTATACTGACTCATGGATGGTAGCAAATGCCTTATGGGGGTGGTTACAGCAGTGGGAGCAAAATAACTGGCAAAGAAGGGGTAAACCTATTTGGGCTGCTGAACTGTGGAAAGACATTGCTGCCCGAACAAAGAATATGGTTGTAAAGGTGCGCCATGTAGATCCTCATGTGCCCAAGAGTTGGGCTACTGAAGAACAGCAAAACAACCATCAGGTAGACCGAGCTGCCAGAATTGAAGTGGCTCAAATAGACCTGGACTGGCAGAACAAGGGTGAATTATTTCTGGCTCGGTGGGCACATGAGACCTCAGGTCATCAAGGGAGAGATGCAACATACAAATGGGCTAGAGACCGAGGGGTGGACTTAACTATGGATGCCATTGCACAGGTTATTCATAACTGTGAAACATGTGCCATCATCAAACAAGCCAAGAGGATGAAACCTCTCTGGGAGGAAGGGCGATGGCAAAAGTACAAATATGGGGAGGCATGGCAGGTTGATTATATCACCTTGCCACGATCTCGCAATGGTAAGCATTATGTGCTCACCATGGTGGAGGCAACCACTGGGTGGCTCGAAACATATGCAGTACCCCATGCTACCGCCCGAAACACCATACTGGGTCTTGAGAAACAAGTCCTGTGGCGACATGGCACCCCAGAAAGGATTGAGTCAGATAATGGGACTCATTTCAAAAATTCTCTTGTAAATACTTGGGCCAAAGATCATGGCATCGAGTGGATTTACCATATTCCCTATCATGCACCAGCCTCAGGTAAAATTGAACGATACAATGGATTGTTAAAAACGATGCTAAAAGCACTGGGTGGCGGAACATTTAAGCACTGGGAGAAGTATTTGGCAGAAGCCACCTGGTTAGGCAATACCAGAGGATCTATCAATCGTGATGGTCCTAACCAATCCAGTTCCCTACATACCATAGAGGGAAACAAAGTCCCTGTTGTACATGTGAAGAACATGTTAGGAAAGGCAGTTTGGGTTCTTCCAGCTTCTGGAAAGGGTAAACCTCTGGTGTTTGATTTGTCTTGTAATTCTTTTACCCGGGCATGAGGTGCAGCAGTAGGTTGTTTATGCCACTTCTCCATATCTTCTCCATGGTCACGTAGGTAATGCCACAAGGCAAAACGTGATGCAGTCTTACTGTTGTCACTTGCTCGAGCAGGAGGACGTCGTCTTTTGATAGCTGAGACGTTGGTTGACACCGGCTAGGAGGAAATCAAGTTGATCAGCCCCTCCAGTAGGTTGTTTTGGGAATTCTCTTCCTCATTGGATTTATCTGTTACCACCATGGGTTCATCAGCATCAGGCACAATTGGTAGTTTGTCTATTATATCTTCTTGCTTGTTCTCCATTCTCTCCAGCTTTTCAGCTACTTTTGCAATGGCTGAAACACAAGCTCGTACAGGGCTTAAATGTAACTCAAAGTCTTCATGCTTATTAATCTGTTCACTTATAAGGGGTCTTCTTTATCCTCTGCCATACATTGCTGGAAATGTACTGGCGTACCTTTCTGGTGCAGTCATGTTCCACCTTGGGATGGAGGAACCCATGTCTCAGGCTCACAAGTTGACCAGTTCTCAAAAATCATTGGGCTATTCTCACAACCCTGGATAACACTGTCCAGGTTTCTGAGTCATTTCTCCCCATATTGGGGTTTTCCTATTCAAAGGCAAATAACTTCAGGATTCCTTTGGCCAAACCAGGCAAGAAAAAAACAAAAAAGAAAAAAAGACATCCTTCAAATCCAGAAGGTAAACTCCACCTACTCATTCCTTAACTTGGTTAATAAAGTGTATGGATTTGCCACCAGTGGGTGTATACATTCAGCAGTTCTATTACTTGCCCTCAGATCTTGTACCAAACTATAGCTCTTGCTATCTGATCATTCATCTGCAAGATTGGGGTACTGTATTTGGATTCACATTCAATTCGTAGTCCAAACTCCAAAAAGTTATCTATTTTTTTCTTTTATCCTCCTACAATCTCATAGTAAAGGGCACTGCTTTACCCTGACTGGGCTAGCTCCTGCTTTTAACTTCTATCGGAGCTGCATTTTTGGCTCTGCCAGGCATCCCTGATACCCACATTCCTAAGCATACCTGATTTAAGATTTCTGTAACTTCTGGGGGTACAACATTATTTTTCCCAGTTTGTGTTAAAGCCAGGCTTAAAATTTTTAATCAGTTGATATTGTTTGACCCTTAGTTCCAGTTTAACTGAATTTAATCTCTGCATTCCTTTGTTCTAATAAGTCTTGCCCAAATAACAGCTTTGGAGAACCTGGCATGTACAAGAATTTATGTATTCCTACTTGTTTTCCCAGCCTGTATTTAATTGATCCCAAAGGGTAAGCTTTTCTTTGTTGGCCAGTAGCTCCTACTACTGTTATAAAAATCATCTACGGGTAGTAAGAGGCACCCGTATCATAAAATAAACCTCTTTATCCTGCTCCCCTAGCTGCAATTTAACCAGTGGGTTTGCTAGGGTAAACTTCCGAGGTTCCCATCATTCAGCTTTTGCGATCAGAGACAGTCCCCTCTCACTCAGCTTGGTACAATTTCTCCACCAGTGTCCCATTTCCTTGCAGTTTGCACACTGCTTTCAGTCCAGCGGGGGCAGAGCGCTCCCTGGGCTCTTCCAGGCCCCACCCCCCCCCACCCCCGGACCTCTTCCTGAGGGGACCTCTGGGTCCTGGGGCCCTACTCTAGTGCCGCAACAGTAGCAGCTGCAATTGTTCTTCCCAATTTCCTTGCTATCACTGTTCCTCAGTTTTTTCATATCGCTCATGTCTCTTTGGTCCTGACATCCCTGTTACACCTTGCTCATCTTTGCCTTCCCCAGCCTGTATCTTTCCCAAACTTTTTTCACTTTCCAAACTCTCATCATTATATAAACTACTAACATTATATTTCAGTTTCACCTTCGCCCCTCTGGAGGCTTCCAGTGCTTCCAGTGCTAACACTGGGATTTTGGTTTTCCTTCAATTTCTGCAGATGAAGGCTATTCTCACTTCCAGTGTCACCGCCCCCCCTCCCCTCCCTTCACAAGTAACGCTGTTTACAGCAGCAGTCTCTGGCCCTGGCTCTCTACTAGGTTTATCTAAGTGGAGGCCTGCGTGTGTGTTGAATAAAACTCTTACTTCTCTGTGCTGCCTTGAGTGTATGCTTGCTTGCCTCTGCTCCTGAGACGTCCTGTCTCTTGGATCCAAACATTTAGTCTGAACAGTGTTACCCAGGGTTGTGAGAACAGCCTGAGACTTGGGTTCCTCCCATCCCTGGGTGGAACCTTACTGCAGTACGTGGATGTCACCAAAAAAACAAAAGAGGACTGTGTGCAATAGACTGTGAATTTGCTGAATTTCTTGGTTTAAATGATTGTCAAGTTTCTCAGAAAGTAAGTCCACAGTAAGCGACATGTTTGGGATATGAGACTACAGCTGGACTTAAGACCTTCAGGATTGTCAAGAAAGAAGCCATCTGCCAAACCCCTGAGCCACAAACTGCCAAGGAATTCCATACATTCCCAGGAATGACAGGATGGTGCCGACCATGGATACACAGCTATGGCCTGTTGGTAAAGCCAAAATATTATATGAAATGGGGAGGCAAGGTGGGCATTCCCTCAGCTGAAATAAGAACTCATGAAGGCCCTCTGCTTTGGGGCTACCAGCTCGCATAAAAAACAAGGAATAGCCCTGGGAGTCCTTGCCCAGAACCTTGGACCCTATCGAAGGGCAGTGGCACACTTCTCCAAACAGTTTGATGAAGTGAGTAAGGGATGGCTGGGGTGCCTGAGGGCAGTGGCTGCACTAGTACTCAGTATTTAAGAAGCCAATAAAGTTATGCTAGGCCAAAGAATAACAGTTTTAATATCTCATACAGTGTCTACTGTATTGGAGGTAAAAGGAGGGCATTGGCTCTCACCCCAAAGGTTCCTGAAATCCCAGGACATCCTGGTAGATTAGGATGATGTAGAAATAATTGTAACTAATATTGTCAATCCAGCATCTTTCCTTAGCGGAACTCCTGGAGAACCAGTATTTCATTACTGCTTTGAAACAACTGAAGCTGCATATTCCAGCCGGTCGCACCTGAAGGACAAACCCTTAGAAGACACAAAAGACACCTGGTTTACTAACGGTAGCAGTTTTGTGAGACAAGGAAACTGTAAGGCAGGATATGCAGTAGCTGCTACTGACAAGGTAATCAAAGCACAACCATTACCTGAGGGAACTTTCCCTCAAAAGGCTGAAACAACTGCCTGGACAAGAGTCTTAATTATATGGACAGATGCTAATTATGTATTTGGGTTGCTACACATCATAGTACCATCTGAAAAGAGTGAGGATTGCACACACAAGGAAAACAGCATGATGTAAATCTACCAAAGAGCATGCTATTCTACATTGTAAAGGACATCAGAAAGGTAACACTGTACAGGAAACTGGAAATAAGATGATGGGTCAGGTGGCAGAACAGGTAGTTGAAGAAGGCTTCAATTCCAGACGGTAAACTTAAAATCTTTAAACCTGAATCAGAACCTGTAAAATATTCTAGAGAAGATAGCGATCTAATTGATGATTTAGAAGGGAGGGCAACAATGTCAAATTGATTTCTTGGAACTCCCAAGAAAAGCAGGGTGTCGCTGTATATTGGTAACAACTGATACCTTTTTACAGTAGCCAGAGGCATTCCCTTGTAGAACTAATAAGGCATGTGGAGTAACTACAGTATTGGTTTAGGAGGTTATTCCAAGATGCTGAGGAACTACTTGGTCTGTCAAGAAAAGTATACTGTCAAACTTCCACCAGGCATAGTGAGAACTATTTGGAGCCATTATCAAAATCCAAGCAGGATTAAAAGGGTAAATAACCCATTGGTAAGGTATAATACAGGATACTATAGCTTCGTGAGAGCCCTTATTCCGTTATTAGGAGTAGCTCAGCGGGAAAAGGCTATAGTGAATATCTCTGCAACTCTAGAAATAGTAGAAAATGCCACAACAAACGCATTACAAGCAATCCAAGAGGAGGTATCCTCTTTGTCCAAAGCAGTACTCCAAAACAGGATGGCATTAGATCTATTAATAGCTAAAGAAGGGGAGGTGTACGCAATAATAAATCAGAGTTGCTGTGCTTACATAAATAAGGATCTGAGAACAGACTTAAGGAAAATCTGGGAGCAAACAAAAGTCTTGCATAGGACAAGTATCAATAACACAACTGGGAAACAGATCTATGGGGCTCACTTAATAGCTGATTACTGAATCTAGGATGGTTAAGGTGGCTTTTCTTGGCATGCATCGTACTGGTACTATTGGTGAGCCTTACCTGTGTGTAATGAGGTGTTCTATGTGCCTATGCCAGAATACTAGAAGGGAATACGAAGTATGGAAGAGACATGAGTTAAGGCTAAAAGGTGGAAAGCTTATTTCACACACTAAGAAGGAATAATCTAGCAGGTGGAAATACTGCTAGATTAAAGAAAAGGGGGGAATTGAAAGGTAAGATGGGCCCCATAAGTGAAAGTAAAAAGGCAAAAAGTCTTCACAGTGACCGAGAATAAGGGGGGTGAAGGAGAATAGTTAGAGATAGTTTATAGAAGCAAGAATGTAGAGCTTGTTAGAAAATAAGGGATGGCAGACACTGTGTCTGGGATAGTGGGGGGGATGAAGGCCATAAAGATAAGGGTTTGAGAACAGCCCGAGGACATTTGGCAGGGAGGTGATTAGATGTCCACAGGGCAAGAAGAAACTGGTTTGGGAGGATGCCCCCTGAAAGGCCAAGAGTTTACAGCGCGAAAGGTAAGAAGCCTTTGCAAGGAAAACAAAAAATCTTCATCCCACGACCCATTACGCACACGCAAGAGGGGAGGGTCTGCATGCTAATGAACTCTCGGGGGTGTAATGAATATGTATCCAAATTCCAGGAAAACTATTGATTATGTATTAGTTTCGCCTATATCTGTAGCATGATTTTTCCAGATGGTGTACAAGTTAGGTGGATCTATCCCCCTTGTACCTAGGTGTCTGCACAGCACTGAATAAACCGTACCTGCTTTGTAATCTTACTTGGGTTACAGAGTTTGATTCCGCACATCAATTTGGCACCCCAGATGGGACACCCTCTGTTCAGCTGCAGGACCAGTTGAGAAGATGGACGCCTTAGGTTTCCAGTCTCTTTTTTGAATCCTTTATGCAGTTTTTGAATGCTCACTTGATCGCGTTGTTAATCTCACTGAATGTACTGCTCATCATTTCAATCAGTATTAGTATTTATTATTTTTTGAGGAAGCCCTCCCCAAAACCAGAGAATACTGAGTGGCAGGGAGTGTAGTGAGGCCAGGGAGAGACTGGAAACCTGCTTAAAAATTGCAAGTCCTGTAAAATTACCAGCTCCCTCTGGAATTGTATGCCACATGCTTGGTGTACACCTGGCTCTCTCAGGATCATGCTCTTGGTCTGGCTCATTAGGAATGAAATCGGGGTTATGTAACATTTCCACCACAGCATATTCTCTCAAATAACGGATGCCTTCTTCCATATCAGGCCATCTCTTCTTAGGCATCAGATCGTCTTTGAAGGGGTATTTTTCTTTTACAGTTAACAACAACCGCTTCCAGAGGGTGAAGGCCTGGTTCTGGCATGTACTAATGCCTCTGTCAAGGGCTGAGTCCCTAGCAATGCCACCCAGTTGGCGAGCTTCTCTACTATCTAGCTACACACTGTTGGCCCTATTGTCCCAGCATCTAAGTAGCCAAGTGGCAATAGGCTCATTTGGGTGAAGTGAAAAGTCTTTTCTCAGACTTCGAATTTCATTCATTTTCAGAGATAGATCAACAATGGTAACGATATCTTGCTCACCTCTTGCTCTTTCAGGACTTCTTGTTGCCCTCATAGGCATTGGTGACTGTGGGGGAAGATGTAACTGTGAGGAAGTCAGCAAAGAGTTTATCAGACTCCTTGATAGACCCTATCAGTGTGAAACCTTAGGAGTCTGGAGTGTAAGACAGAGAGCAAATGGTATCTGTTTGCGTCTAAGGGTAAACAGGAGATTCTTTTTGTATGCATTGTTAATCTTATCACACTTAAGAAACCTTTCATCATCTATCACTGTTTTGGGAGAAGCTAGACCAATCACCTGATTAGAGGGACAGGAATTCCTGGCTTGCAAGTGAATGGTATATAAGATATATGTTAAACACAATAAAAGAGAACTATTCTGAGAACTGTACTGGTGCTACAAGTAACTGTGAGAGCTCTCTAACTTGACTAAGCGATGACAGGTAACCGTGGTCTTACTGAGGGTTCCTCCCCTGGACTCAGGGGTGCTTCTCCTAGATCTCAGAGCCACTCCTCTGGACCTCTTTCCTCCTCTTTCTACTAAATGAGTTGAGATTCGTTTCCTTTTCCGTCCTCGTACAGGGGCAACTGAAATCAATTGTGGTGCCTCCTATAGTTGATCAGGTTGGTCAGTTCTAATGCTCTCATCCTCCAGCTCAGCTTGGAGCCTGTCTCATTTAATTATGCGAGTATCTAGCTCAGAGTGAGAGTGTCTGAAAGGTGGATAGGCCTCACCACAACACTGAGGTGAAAAGTGAAGTCCAGTTGAGCAGAAGGAGAAGAGCACACAGAGAAGAGCAGATGGAGAAGCGCAGGCGAAGAAGACAACATCAGGTGACCTTGCCAGGAGTTATATCTCCTCGATGACCGCAAAGACCCCTGAGAAAATGCAGTTCTTCTTCTCCTCCGGACATGCACCTGGAAATTGAGCAACAGCAGTCAAACCCCCAGTGCATTACATAATGTTATGATGTGGAATACTGATGACCAAAAATCATAAAACCATGACATAAATTTCCCTTTTCCGAAGGCGCAGATCAACGTATCCCTTGGCCCCAGTACTCACAAAACCGGGCGGAACCAGCCCGTAAACCATTGACAGGTGTACACCAAGTATGTGGCGTACATTCACAAAGACTGCACCAGAAACGTATGCCAATACATTTGCAGCAATATATGGCAGAAGAGAAAGAAGACCTCTGAACTGATTAATAAACTTCAAGACTTTGAGTTACATGTAAGCCCTCTGTAAGCTTGTGTTTCAGCCATTGTAAAGGTAGCTGAGAAGCTGGACAGAACGGAGAACAAACCAGAAGATATAATAGACAAACTGTCTACCGTGCCAAAAGCTGATGGCTCCACAGTGATAACAGATACATACAATGGAGACCAGAATTCCCAAAACAGCCTACTGGAGGAATGGATCAACTTGATTTCCTCCCAACTGGTGTCATCCAACATCTCAGCTAAAAAAAGAAAACACCGTCTTGCTTGAGCAAGTGACAAAAGTAAGACTACGTCATATTTTGCCTTGAGGCATTACTTACGTGACCACGGAAAAGATATGAAAAAGTGGCATAAACGTATGGGAACTGCTGAGTCATGGCCTGAACCTCTGATTGATCACCTGAGGTAAGCCATGAGTCAGCCAGAGGAACACAGGTGAAGGCAATTCACCTGTGCTGACGGAAGGGGGGGAGCCTGGCTCCACACCCTCCTAGACCTATTTAAGAGCTGGCTATCAGTGGGGAAGGATCTCATCTGGAGATCTTTCCTTCTGGTGTTTTGTAGTG
Source organism: Centrocercus urophasianus (assembly GCF_019232065.1). NCBI lineage: Eukaryota > Metazoa > Chordata > Aves > Galliformes > Phasianidae > Centrocercus > Centrocercus urophasianus. The sequence goes on along the minus strand of NW_024884896.1, from coordinate 11,891 downwards.
AGCCCAGTGTAAGGGTAAGCCTTCCATTTATTTTCTCTTGTTTATTTTATGATTGTAACATCGTGATATCCATTCGTTACATGCTTTGGTGTGCTAGGTTGGCCAAATATACTAAAATTCACATCATGTTTTCTCTTTGGAATTTCTACAAATGGGTCAAGGGGGAGGACAGTTCTTCTCTAGAGAAAATGATTCCAGGGCAGATACCAGGATTTAAGGGATCTCCCCCTATTTTGAATTAGCAGTGATCATTGAAAAATGGGGTCCCTTAGGCATTATGGGCAATATCTCCCCATATTGTATGGTGGAATATTTTCAAGGACTTGGCAAGGATGTTCTCATCACTAAAGAAAGACAACTGGCTGCCTCCATGGTGGCATGGCCACTATTGAGTGCCTTAAATCATGCGGATATAAGAAATAATACTTCAGAAACTGAAAATCAGCTTTTGAAAGAATGCATTGAAAAACTGGTGCAACGATACAGCGCTGGACAGAAGAAAATAACGTCGAATGGCAATTCCACCTGCCTTATAATCCAACAGGGGCAGGCCTCATTGAATGTTATAATGGTATTCTTCGGGCTGCCCTGAAGAAAGACTCCCAGTCCCTGCAGGGATGGACGAAAAGAGTGTATGAAACATGACGGGACCTGAATGAAAGGTGTCGAGACAGCAGACCCAGTGCCCTGAGAATGTTGCAGACGACATGGGCCACCCCGCTTAGGATCCAAATTACAGGAACTGATCATCAGGTAAGACCCCAGATTGGTAATGAAAATAATCTTCTGCTCCCTGCCCCTGAGAATTTAGATCAGAGTACCCATAAAATGAAATGGTCCTGGAAGGTGCAGCTAGGACCCAAGTGGTGTAGCCTTCTTGCACCTTGGGGGAGACTATTGGAGGTGGGAGGCTCAGTAGTCCTTCCAGTAATAGGTACATGGCCTACTGATATTGTGGTCAACACTCCAATCTTTATTGCTAAAGGGACCCCCATCATGTCCCTGTGGCAGATCAGGACACCTCCTTTGGTGCCTGATATCGTTATGCAGCTGCAGACATCCGTCCAGAAGGTGTGGTACAGGTGGCCAGGACGTGCCCCAGTACAGGCGGAAGTGTTGACCCGGGATAGGAATACGGCTTATGTATCTTGCCCTGGAGAGCAGACCTTCCCCTCCTGGTACCTGTGAAACATCTGTGTTACTCCCTTTGAGTCTGTGAGCCTTCAGGACCACCGGAAGGAACAAAATGCCATCAAGCGTTCCAGTGTTGCTGTCAGATCACGTACAACACCTGGTGATGGTCTGCATGGGACTGATGGAACATAGAATGGACCTACACCTCAGGACCTCATGCCTCCAGTCACATCATCGAGCACTGGCCCATAGAAGAATATGGACATCCACTGATCATCACTCATCTTGAATTGTACCAACACACATTGTGATAAAATTGTCTAAGTGTCGTGATAACTGGATCTCTGTATTAGGGAAAGCTTACCCTTTTGTTAACCTGGACATTGGTTCACACTGTGAAGGGGTGGAGTGTATGGAAACTGCTGAGTCATGGCCTGAACCTCTGATTGATCACCTGAGGAGAGCCATGAGTCAGCCAGAGGAGCACAGGTGAAGGCAATTCACCTGTGCTGCTGGAAGGGGGGGAGCCAGGCTCCACCCCTCCTAGACCTATTTAAGAGCTGGCTCCCAGTGGGGCAGGATCTCATCTGGTGATCTCTCGTTCTGGTGTTTTGTGGTGAGCCCAGTATAAGGGTAAGCCTTCTACTTATTTTCTCTTATTATCATTATCCACTTCGCCTAACTCTCTTGATTATATTGTGATTGTAGCATCTTGATATCCATTGATGATACACATAAACAATCTACTCCTGTACTTCAAGCCTGGATAAAAGAATTACAAGACAAATCAACCACCAAGGTGAACTTCTCCAAAAAGCTGATTGCTCCAGTTCTGGCAGACAACAGAGGTAACAAATAGAGGGTAACAAAATACAGGGGGGAAAAGGGATAATAGAGTATATTGGACTGTGTGGATTCGATGGCTTGGCACATCAGAACCACAGTAATATAAGGGTGGACACTGGTGCTCAGTGCACTCTAATGCCCTCGAGTCACCAAGGGACAAAATAAATTTATATTCATGGGGTGACTGGGGGTTCCCAAGTGCTGACTATGTTGGAGGCCGAAATCAGCCTCACAGGTCAAGACTGGCAAAAGTGTGCTATTGTGACTGGCCCATGGGCTCCATGTATACTTGGTATTGATTACCTCAGATGGGGATATTTTAAGGATCCCAAAGGGTATCGATGGGCCTTTGGAATAGCTGCTGTGGACACAGAAGGTGTTAAGCAGTTGTCTGTTTCGTCTGGCCTATCGGAAGATCTGTTTTTTGTGCATTTGCTGTGAGAGAAAGAGCAACAGGCAGCGATTGCTACAAAAACAAACAGTGCATAGACAGCAGTACCGCACCAACAGGGATTCCTTGCTCCCCATTCATAAGTTAATTCGTCAGCTAGAGAGTCAGGGAGTGATCAGCAAAACTCACTCGCCTTTTAACAGTCGCATATGGCCAGTGCGTAAAGCCAGTGGAGAATGGAGGCTGACGGTGGACTACCGTGGCCTGAATGAAGTCACACCCCCACTGAGTGCTGCTGTGCCGGACATGTTAGAACTCCAGTATGAACTGGAGTCAAAAGCAGCCAAATGGTATGCCACCATTGACATTGCTAGTGCCTTCTTTTCCATTCCTTTGGCCAAAGAATTTAAGCCACAGTTTGCTTTCACTTGGAAGGGTGTTCAGTATACCTGGAGTTGTTTCCCCAGCGGTGGAAACATAGTCCAACCATTTGCCATGGGTTGATCCAAGCTGCTCTGCATCAGGGTGGTGCTCCTGAGCACTTACAGTACATTGATGACATCATTGTGTGGGGCAACACAGCAAAGGAAGTTTTTGAGAATGGAGAGCAAATAATCTAGATCCTTCTCTGTGCTGGTTTTGCTATTAAGCAAAGCAAAGTGAAAGGACCTGCCCAGGAGATTCAGTTCCTAGCCATAAAGTGGCAAGATGGCTGTCGTCTCATCCCGACAGATGTGATCGACAAAATCACTGCTATGTCTCTGCCCACTAATAAGGAAGAGACACAATCATTTCTGGGCGTGATGTGTTTTTGGAGATTGCATGTTCCAAACTACAGCCTCATTGTAAGCTCCCTTTATCAGGTGACACAGAAGAAGAATGATTTTGTGTGGGCTCAAATGGACTTAGACTGACAATGAAAGTGTGAATTATTACTTGCTCAGTGGGCCCACGAGACCTCGTGCCATCAAGGAAGTGGTGCAATCTAAGTATTAGCTAGAGACCCAGGAGTGGACTTAACCTGTGCAACAGCATCCATAGTTATTTATGACTGTGAAACATGTGCCATAATCAAACAAGCCAAGAGGATGAAACTACTCTGGGAGTAAGGGCAATGGCAAAAGTGTAAATATGGGGAGGCGTCGCTGGTTGATTATATCATTTTGCTACGGTCTCGCGGTGTTAAGTGTTATGTGCTTACCATGGTGGAGGCAACCACTGGGTGGCTTGAAACATGCAGTGGTGTAGAATAAGGGGTGGATTGTCATGGTTTTGTGCTTTTTGCTTGTTGGTATTTCACATCATAACATCATGTAGTGCACTGGGAGTTGAAGTGTTAATGCTCCAGTTCTGGGTACCTGTCCAGAAGTGAAGAAGAGCTACATTCCCCAGGGGATTTTGTGGTCACAGAGAGGATATGTAACTCCTGGCAAGGTCACCTGATGCACTCTTTCTCGTCTGCTCTTTTTCGTTGGCTCTCCTCCCGTCTCCCTGCTGCTCAACTGGACTGCGCATCTCACCTCAGTGTTATGTTGATGCCTATCCACCTTTCTGACATTCTCTCATTATATTTGATTTATTAGTTTCAATTCTAATTATATTGTATTATGGTTTGTTGTCTTTCATTCCGATACTATATTTAGTAAATTAGTTTGTTTCTCCTCAGATTGTTGCCCCTGTTTTTAATTGTTTTGTGGTGCCCTGTTCCTTTTTCTGGAGGTGCGGATTTTGCCAAATCCCTCTGCTCTGCTAGTCCCAGAACTGGGCTGAACCAGCCCGTAAACCATTTACATGTATGCATTGTTAACCTTATCACACTTAAGAAACCTTTCATCCTTTGTCTCTGTTGTTTGGGAGAAGCTAGGCCAGTTAACTGATTAGAGGGACAGGAATTTCTGGCTTGTAAGTGAATGGTATATAAGATGTATGTTCAACACAATAAAGGAGAACTATTTGGAGAACTATTCTGAGAACTATTCTGATGCTGCAATGAAATGAGAGCTCTCTAACTCGACTGAGCGCTAAAAATAGGCACCCGAACAGGGACCCGATGCTGGGCCTGACTTGAAGACTGACCAGTCCAGAGTGCACTGAGAAAAGCATGGCAGGCACTGATAGAAGTGCGGAGCACGCTGAGACAAGTGTGGAAACACACTGGGGAAAAACATGGCGCTGAGAGAAGTGTGGCAGATGCTGAGAAGGGGCAGGGAACACACTAAGAGAAGTGTAGCAGATGCTGAGGAAAAGCGTGGGTGTGCTGCAAGAAAAGTCACAACCTGAGGATTCATCGACCCTGACAGCTCTGATTGCCTTTCTCCGGACAAAGGTAGGCCACTGTGTTACCATGGGGAATAATATCACCTTGAACAAAAGAATGTCCTAGTTACTTCTCAAATTATTCTTAAAAAATGGGAAAAGATTGTGCCCGCAGCCATTTTACAGCAGATGCTTGCATGGGCTAACAAGAGTGACCCCTTGTCATGGTTCTATGATTTTGTTTTTGTTTTTTTGTTTTTGGGTTTCAGTATTCCACATTAAAACATCATGTAGTGTACGGGGCATTGAAGCGTCACTGCCCCAATTCCAAGTACCTATCCCTGTACATTACAGTAGTCATGGGATCTGGCCCTTCCGGGTGGGGGGGTACTCTCTTGCTGCCTGGCAGTGGGTGCTGTAGGGTGCTTTCCTAGCCCTTCCAAGCTTTTCAGGTTTGACTCAGACAGCAATTGTTCGTAGTTTTGGAGCGTAACAATTAATTCATAAACTAAGGGTGTTCTATGTTATTCCTGGTATCTGTCAAACGCTGACATTAGTGTAGAGGCGTATTTGTCCGGCACTGTTGTCACGATTTTCTGCCATATCTCAGGCGTTGTCCTCACTCTTTCAGGGTCACGGTTTTGGTGAGGGTGGTTAGGAACAAAGTTAGGGTCATACAACATTTCCACCACGCCTATTTCCCTCAAATACTGGATACCCTTTTCAACTGTATCCTGTTTTTTCATTGCAATCTTCAAGCCATTTCTGAAGGGATACTTTTCCTTCACGGCTGTTAACACTCGTTAACCAACGAGTTACTAGGCATGCTGCCAGCGTTCTGGGATATTTGTAAACTTTGAGCACTACTTAGTCTGGGTAGTGCCATTTTTTTCTTTTTTTTCTCCCCTCCTCTTTTTAGCTTCAATTCATTAACCCTTTTTTTAGCAAGCACCAGCAATGAACCCACTCGTTATCCTGGGGGTGCTGGGTAAAGGATTAAAAGCAATGGTGTTACTCACAACCTACTGGCCAATAATCCATCCCACAGTTATGTGTTTTGGAATTGCATTCATATGTAACTACCTATGGGCACTGATGGAGACACCTGTTTTACTTACTTGCAATGTGGTATGATTTGAATTTTGACATTTACATCCCAGAAGGAATGGCTAATTTCACAAGCAACTACATCCCTAATGGAATAGCTAATGTTACAAACAACATGATGTTCAGACCAGTCTCTGGGTTTTCTTTTTGGTTTGTCAAGCGTTTTTTGAATCCTGAATTAATAGTCATGTTGGTGTGTGTGTCATCACTTCTCCTGAATGTATTCCTACGCATTCGTAATAAGGGGAAGGAGTCTCCTTCAAAACTAGAGAATGATGACTGGCAGGGAATATGGTGAGGTTTAGGAAAGGTCTTAGAAGCATGGGGACCCGCAGTGTCATGGGATTTTACTCTTGAACACCTGTGGGATGCATAGAAGCTAAGCCAGTGTTTCAGTCAGGGACAATGCGACTTAGATAAATCTGAGGTACAACTTACTTGCGGTTTGGCTTGTGCTTACCGTGCCCTATATAATACCATTCTGGAGAGAGTTTCCGAGCTGAGGTTCGAGCCGCAGGGGAAAATCCCCAAGTCAAATCTAATCAATCAAAGGAGACACCAGTAACAATACCAGTTGGTCCAGTGGAGGGCAAGAAATGGAAACGAGTGTCTTCGCATCTTGACTGAAAAAGAGAAGAGGAGGAGGTGGAGGAAGATCCAGGCGAGGGGCCCTCCTCAGAACCACCACTATCACAAAAGAGATAACTAGAAGACATGTAGAAGAGAGTGATGAAGAAGAAGTCTCTATTACTACTCGCCGGCCCCTAAAAATGTCTCAAATCCAAGGTTCAAAAAAAAAAAAAAAAGGTTACACGGCGCCCGAATGAAACTCTTGTTTCCTGGTTGGTTCACTGTTGGGACAGTGGGGCCCATAGCTTGTCTCTGGATGGTAATGAAGCTCGCCAACTAGGTGCCATTGCCAGAGATCCAGCTATTGATAGAGGAATTAGTCGATGTTCGGATGAGGCTGCCTCCCTCTGGGAGCGAGTGTTAATAGCCGTGAAGGAAAAGTATCCCTTCAGAAATGGTTTGAAGATTGCAATGAAAAAATGGGATACAGTTGAAAAGGGTATCCAGTATTTGAGGGAAAGAGGCGTGGTGGAAATGTTGTACGACCCTAACTTTGTTCCTAACCACCCACGCCAAGACGGCAACCCTGAAAAAGTGAGGACAACGCGTGAGGTATGGCAGAAACTCAGGACAACAGCACCAGACAAATATGCCTCTACACTAATGTCAGCGTGTGACAGTGTATAATCAATAGATATCAAGATGTTATAATTGGAATATAACTGTATAATCAGTAGATATCAAGATGTTATAATTACAATATAATCAAGAGAGTTAGGCAAAATAGACAACAATCACAAAAAGTGGAAGAGCTTACCCTTCAGCTGAGCTCACCACAAAACACCAAGAGAGATGATCTCCAGAAGAGATCCTTCCTCTCTGGTAACCAGCTCTTAAATAGGTCTAGGAGGGGTGGAGCCTGGCTCCCCCCCTTCCAGCAGCACAGGTGAATTGCCTTCACCTGTGCTCCACTGGCTGACTGATGGCTCTCCTCAGGTGATCAATCAGAGGTTCAGGCTGTGACTCAGCAGTTCCCATACACTCCCCCCCTTCATGGTGTGAACCAATGACCAGGCTAACAAAAGGGTAAGCTTTCCCTAATACAGAGATCCGGTATATCGCGATGCTTATACAATTTTATCGCGACGTGTGTTGGTACAGTTCAAGATGAGTGATAATTAGTGGATGTCCATATTCTTCTATGGGCCAGTGCTCGATGATGTGACTGGAGGCATGAGGTCCTGAGGTGTAGGTCCGTTCTATGTTCCATCAGTCCCATGCAGACCATCACCAGGTGTTGTACGTGATCTGACAGCAACACTGGAACGCTTGATGGCATTTTGTTCCTTCCGGTGGTCCTGAAGGCTTACAGACTCAAAGGGAGTAATACAGATGTTTCACAGGTACCAGGAGGGGAAGGTCTGCTCTCCAGGGCAAGATACAGGCCGTATTTCTATCTTGGGTCAACACTTCCGCTTGTATTGGGGCATGTCCTGGCTGCCTGTACCACACCTTTTGGCCGGGTATCTGCGGCTGCATAACGATATCAGGCACCAAAGGAGGTGTCCTGATCTGCCACAGGGACATGATGGGGGTCCCTTTAGCAATGAAGATTGGAGTGTTGATCACAATATCAGTAGGCCATGTACCTATTACTGGAGGGACTACTGAGCCTCCCCCCTCCAATAGTCTCCCCCAAGGTGCAAGTAGGCCACACCACTTGGGTCCTAGCTGTACCTTCCAGGGCCATTTTATTTTATGGGTACTCTGATCTAAATTCTCAGGGGCAGGGAGCAGAAGACCATTTTCGTTATCAATCTGGGGTCTTACCTGATGATCAGTGCCTGTAATTTGGATCCTAAGCGGGGTGGCCCATGTCATCTGCAACATTCTCAGGGCACTGGGTCTGCCGTCTGGAGGTCTTTCATTCAGGTCCCACAGGGTTTCATATAGTCTTTTCGTCCACCCCTGCAAGGACAGGGAGTCTGTCTTCAGGGCAGCCTTAAGAATACCGTTATAATGTTCAATGAGGCCTGCCCCCGTTGGATTATATGGCAGGTGGAATCGCCATTCGATGTTATTTTCATCTGCCCAGCGCTGTATCGTTGCACCAGTAAAATGAGTCCCTTGGTCGCTCTCGATGACTTGAGGTGTCCCGTAGGCAGACATCAGTTTAGTGAGTGCCTTGATGGTATATGCCTGGTTTGCTTTCGGTACTGAATAGGCCTGCAGCAGCCCACTTGCAGTGTCGACACAGGTCAGGACGTATCTTGCCCCTTCGGAACGAGGAAGGGGCCCGATGTAATCGTCCTGCCATCGCTGGAGGGGATTGTGTCCCCTAGCAAGATGGGCTGTTGTTTCGGGCAACGATCTCGGTCTGATCTTGGAGCAAGCGTTGCAATCCTGGCATGCCTGGATGATATCAGATAGTTGTATGGGCAGTCCCCATGCTTCAGCAGCTGCCCACATTGTCTTTTGTCCAGCATGCCGTAGCTTCTGATGTAACCAGCGGGCGATGTTCTCAGATGGTGAATTCTCAATCCATCGAACTCGGGCCAGTGTGTAGGCTTCATCGTTTCCCGGTGACTGTAGGGGCTGATGACCAGAACCATGGAAGACACGTACAGTCCTGTGTTTGACCGTATTCCATATATCTAACCACATGTCTTTGCCCCAGATCGGTCGGGCGTGGATAGTCCATTCCTGGGTGGCCCTCTGTGCAATCCAAAGAGTGAGCCCCCGGTACACAGCCCAACTATCTGTGCAGATGTTCAGGATACCATCACTGGGTTCCTTGGTTATAACCATCCACACGGCTCTCAGTTCTGCCCGTTGGCTGCTCTGACCATCCCCCTCATCGAACCAGATTGTCTCGGTGGAAGGATGGTATGCTATTGCTCTCCACTTGCTCGGGTTGCCCTTGCTGGACCCATCTGTGTACCAGGCATCTTCAGGGATAGGATATTTTCCCTCCTGAACGGGACTCTTCTCTGGTGGAACGACCAGTATTTCTTTTGGTGCATCACTGTGATACGTCACTGGGCCTAGGATCTTCTGGAGTTCTTCTTTCAAGGGTGATGAAGACAGACTGCTCCTTTGGCTGAGATAGGCGACCCATCGTGCCACTGTTTGTGCTTGGGCCACCCCTGTCTTAGGAAGGTGGGTCAGATCTTTCACCCACCCCTGAATTGGCAGAGTGGTCTTGACTATAACTGCCGCTGTTTGAGTTATTGGCTCTACTGCCTGTAATGCCAAATAGGCAGCCAATAACTGTTTTTCAATCATACTGTATCTTTCTTTTGCTCCCTGCCAAACCTGAGACCAGAAAACAATGGGGGCCTGAACAGAGCTCTGGCGTTGCCACAGGCCCCAACCGAAGCAGTCTTGAGTAACATGAACGTCCAACTCGGCTGGGAGGGTAGGATCGAATATACCCAATGCCTGGGCTTGTTTAACTGCCAGTTTTGCTTGTTGGAAAGCATCCTGGTCGGTTTTCCCCTGTCGGAACCGGCGGGAGAAAAGATACGACCAAGGGCTTGATCAAGCATTCTCAACTTTAATCAGAAGGCACAGTTATTTATTACAGCGTATAATGAGGCTAATACATATTGCAAAATACAAGCTTCTGATAGGTCGGCGCGCAGGTAGCTGATAACAACCGCAGCAGCTTTCCCACGGTCAGCACCCCCAGTTCTGCATCCTTTTATTCCTTCGTGTTGGTTTCTCATAATCCTGCAAGGGTACGCTGTCCTTGATGATGATAGGTCAGCAGGCTCGTGTTTATGCCTAGTTATTTCAGTCTTATCAGTGGGATTGTGTCAAGATGACCCTTTTCAGCAAGCCAGCTTTCAGCAATGCTCTCCACATTTCCCCCTTTTTCTTTTAGGGCTAGCAGATTGGCAGAAAAGGCTCTAGATGTAATGCGAGTAATTAAGCTTTGCAGACAGGTAAGACAGCAAGGCACGGATATCATAACCAATAACACAAATCCCAGGAGAACCAGCAAATATTTAATTATGTTGCGCACCCAGGGGCCTAAACCAAGACTTTTCAGCCACTGATCCAGCCCCAGACCCTCTTCTTCTCGTAGGCTAGAAGTTAGCCCTTGTAAAACAGATAGTTGCTTATGAATAGATTGCGAGTGATCAGACAAGTTCATACAGCACATGCCTTTGAGATCCTCACACCCATGCCCACGCACAAGTAGCAGAAAATCAATTGCGGCACGATTTTGCAAAGTGGCATGGCGGACCGAGTCCACATCTAATAAGAGATTAGTAATAGCAAGTGATGTAGCATTAGTTTGCTTAGCGAGCCAGCAGCCCAGTTTGTTAAGGGTAGATAGAGCTTTGGCGCTGGCTACCCCAGGAGCTAATAGAGAAGAAAAGAACCTCTGTTCAAAATTCCAAAAGTCAGCGTTTGAGTCGCATTCTTTAGTGAAGGCATGAGCCATACGCTTGTGCCTTCTAGGCTGATGGTGTTGTAATACCATTGACGTAGTGGGGGCCAACAGTGACAATCGATCTAAGGTACAAGGCCCACCCCTCAATCTGGATGGTACACTAGGCCACGCTCGGTCGCCACAAATCAGGAATATCCCCGGCGGAAGCTGGATGGGTGAGTTTGACGATCGTGATATGTTAGGACTAGTATAGTTGCACCAGGTAGATGCATTTCGATAAGCAGAGAGAGAGGAGTTGATGACCACAGAATGGTTGGCGGGGCTGGCTGTTGCAATACTGTTCCAATTAAAAAAGATACACCAGTCGGCCCATATAGACCCTAATAATTCTAGCTCCTGAGGCTCCAAATTGGCGGGTGGGAAATACGGTATAAATGAATCCCACCCATCAGCGTACGATCGTGGGTCTGTGCTATTACAGGGGAGGGCTGATGGGGGACAAGGCAAAGATTCTAAGGGTATTCCGACCAAACACGTAGAAAATGGGTTACTTGGAGAAGACATAGCAAGGCACAAAACCTCCTGGCCCGTCTGATTAGCGATTGTTACCCAGACATTCTGCTTAGGCTGCGGAGGCATCCAGAGCGTCCATGCGCTTGTCACTAGCAGGGACGTCAGCACCGTCCTTAGAAACGGATTCATGATTTTTCCGAAGGTCCGGTCGGATCCATCGGGCCGGAACCCAGAGGGAGCCTGTAGGGGTAGACACTCATATGTAACCACGTCCCCAGAACAACACTTTAGCCGGACCTAGCCAGATACCGGATTTCGGGTCTCGGTAGCGCACCCAGACTTTGATAGACCTTTCTCTAACTTTTTTTTTTTTTTTTTTTTTTTTTTATTTTTTTAAAGCAAAGCGTTTAATGTCCTTTTCATGTAGGCTAATAGTGAAAAAACAGTCTTTCAGATCAATAATGAGGAGGTCCCAGTTACAGGGTATCATACTAGGATTTGGGAGACCAGGTTGTAGCGACCCCATCCCTTCCATTTGATCATTAACTGCTCTGAGATCATGTAACAGTCTGAACTTTCCCGATTTCTTTTTTATGACGAAGATGGGGGTGTTCCATGGGCTGGGAGACGGTCTTAAATGGCCAAGTTCTAGCTGTTCCTGAACTAACTTGT